>NC_058131.1:414345632-414437651 GCF_016433145.1 Gracilinanus agilis
CCCCCCCCCCCCCACTGCCTACCCTTACCACTCTTCTGCCTTGGAGTCAATACACAGTATTGGCAGAAGATAAGGATTTAAAAAAAAAAGAAGAAGATCCTAGTTATATATATATATCCTAGTTATATATCCTAACTGATATAGGATGAAGTTAACAATCAGGGAAACAATACATAGAGCAACCACATTGTAAAGAAAACAATTATGAAGGACTTAAAATTGCTGTTAACCAAATAACAAAACAGGTCTCCAGAGGACCTATGATAAAGCACATTTCCCACCTCCTAACAGAGAGGTGATAGACACAAGGTAAAGAAAGACACATACTTTTTTTTGCTATAAGCTTTTGATTTTATGCTTAATTATTAAAGGGTTTCCCCTGCTCACCTTGCCTTCTTTTTCTTAGTTTTTATTTGAGGGTGGAAAGAGAAGGGAATAGTAGCAAAATTTTAAAGGACTACTGCTACATTTTTTAAAAAAGCCAAAAAGAACAAAAGGACATTTGGAAGCACAGACAAAAAGGATAGTTTTGAAAGTAACATGTGAAATTTATTATAAACTTTAAAAAAAACAAGTGGTATGAAACAGAGCTTCACAGTTTCATGGGTAATTCTCTTTTTGTGTTTGTATACATAAATGCTTTTTGTGGTATTAAAGTACCAAATTCAAATAGAAACAAGGAAAAAATAATTTTTTGTGTTAAAATTCAGAATAAAAAATTTAAAATTAAGAAGAATTGTTTTTGGAGTACTTATAACATTCAGAAAAATGGAGAGAAAAAGAATATTTTCAAAAGAGCAAATTTTCCTAAAGCACTGTGGATCTCTTCTTTACCCCTATCACTGTATACCTTATAGTATTTTTATTTCTGCACATATTACATTTCCCGTCATTTAGCTAAATGAAACTTCTTTGAGGGCATGTGATATGTAATTTTGTCCCCTTTATGTCCCTATGACTTACTTATTAAGTAGATGCTTAATTAATTTTCTTTGGGTCCCTTTGGAACCCAAATTCTAGTTGCCAGGAGCAGCTCACCTAATCCAATCTTTCTACTTCCATTTTGCAGGGGGGATAGCCAAGTTAATATAGTCACTTCTGCAGGTATAAGGTGGACCTCTAGTAATGGCTAGTTATTTCATAAATATGTCCATTTGTCCACAAGACAAGAAATTGTTTCCAGTTCTCCATTAGAAATCAGGTACCTGAGAAGTAACATCTGTCTCCAAGAAGAAATGTGGTATTACTGGATATGGAGTCGGGGTCTTGGGCTTCTTCTACTCATGATTTATTTGCTCTGGGGCTACAAAGTACAGTTGCTAGATAAATGTAAATGGCTGTTTCCCAAAATGTGATTAGCTAGGACCCTGAGGGTGGCCAAGCTAAGATTTAAGGAAATTCTTCCTAACTATTAGAACCATCCGAAAGTAAAATGAGTTGCCTTAGGAGGTAGAGTTCTCCATTACCAAAGGTCTTCAAATAGAACTTGCTGGGTATGTTGTAGAAGTAATTCTTGTTCTGACTGTTCCCACAGAGGTTGGACCAGATGACCATTAAGGGCTCTTCCAGCTCTAAGATTCTGTGATTAATGAGGCAACAGCTCTGCCAGACCTTGCTTCCTCCCCTTACATGGGACTGCTTTGTCTAACTCCCTTTCCAGGCACTTTTCCATCCTTCCTACCACCAAAGTCCAGGCACCAATGAGCAGAAATCCAATTACGTGGACAATAGGCCTGTGCCAGCAATAGACAGGGGCAGATCCACTGACCTCGAATCTAGGAAAACCCCATACAACCGTGCCTTTTATTTCAGCATTCCCTCCATTGTCTGTCCCCCATTGCCTGTGATTCTCTGATTCCCCTCCCTCCCCAAAAGAAGCCAAAGTAGGGCGATTTCCAAAGGGGATTCCTGAATAGCCTTTCAGAGGAGCATCCTGCAGGGACAAAAATAAGACTGCAGATACATAAAAAGAGCAAACTAAAAGGGAGGTATAACAACCTTTCTGAAATATGCCCGGGTAATTGGGGATGGGAAAACGAGAAGGATAGTTTATTTAAAACCATGTGGAAAATTTACAATAGGAGCAGCCTATGTTGGAGGCTTATTAATAATCAATCTTACAAGAGGGGGATGGGGCTGTGGTCCAATCTAAGAAAGAAGTCAGAAACTCAAAGGATATCAGATATCTTTGTTTTTAAAAACAAAAAAATTAGCTCTCCTGCCTGTTCCCCAACAACAACAACAACAACAACAACAACAACAACAAAAAACCCAGAGCTTAAGAGGTGCTCTTATTATAGAGAAAAGAGCACTGATCTTTCACTCTGGTTCTGGTATTTCCCAGATAGGGGACACTGGGCAAGTCACTTTGCCTGGGCCTCTATTTCTTCATCTATAAAAGCAAGGGTAAGAAAGATTGTCCCTTCTACCAACCTCACTGAGTCGTTGGGGAGGAAAGGATTTTGTAAACCTTAACGTACTATATAAAAAGGAAGACTGTGTCATGTCCTATATGTCCTTAAAGGGGATCATGAAGAGTCAGATATGACTGAAAAGCAGGTCCTCTCTCTTTTTTGAAAGGCTGAAGCAAAAAAAGCCCCAGTTCAAAAGCGCATCATGTGTGTCACATGAATATCTTGTTCTAGCAAAACTGGCGAATTTGGAAATTTGGGACAATTGCTTTTCCCCTACCCCTCCTCAAAAGCTCAGGTGATCCTGGGAAAAGGAACAATTTTGTGAAGACTAAAGAAGTGGGAGATGCTTTGATTAGATTTGGTTGTTATTTCAAAGCTGTTTTGTTTTGCAGAAAGCCTGCCTCAGGGTGAGTAAAAAATGTAATCCTTTAAATTAACATGCCCAATAGGGCAGAGAGCCTGGGTGCCCAGGGCAGCCTGGGCACCCCTTGCCATACCATATGGCTAGGGGAATGAAAGCAGAGAAGGCAGGCGGAAAGATGGATAGCCAAGTGCCTGCCACCCCCACACTGGAACTGTTCCCTGTTAAAGCCAGGGAAATACAGTGACAACAGAGGCTTTAAAGTGACTGAGACATTAAGGCTGTCCCTGGTGAGCCTGCAGGAGTAGAAGTGTCACATTTATAGGTCTGCTTATCAAGCAGGACTTTTTATCTTCTCTGGTAATAAATCAGTGTGCTGGGGGGTGGAGGTGGAGAAACAAATACAATACCAAAAAAAAAAAAAAACCTCTTTCAGGGCCTATTGGGTAAGACAGCAAAAGAGGCCTGTCTGAAAGGCAGCTCTATGAGGCCTCCCTCCTTCTCTGCTGGTGGAACAAAGTTTATTAGAAATAATGTATGAAGCTTGTCACCATCTGAGCTCTGGGTTGGTTCTCATTAAACTAGTCCTCCCACCACACAGCTCGGTCACAGACAAAGGGAAAGCAGGCAGCATCCATTCATCACTTTCAAAAGGATGGGATTCTGGCCTAGTTTGAGTCCCCAGCCTGCTTTATGTAGGCTAATCCCAGATAAGTAACTGTTTTTCCTACATCATCCAGACCTTTCACTCCATCCTAGAATAAATTAGGAAGATAAAGCTCTGGCTCTCAGGCCAAAGCCTTGCCCAGACAGGGCTGGAATTTTAGGGAACTCCTGTAGGAAAACAGACAGACTAGGAAAAGAAATGAATCTGTAACTGGGATTGAGAAGATGGAAGCATGATGAAGTAAAAATTATAAAGGCCTTCTAAATCTGAACACCTGACAGTGGACCTCTTGGGCAAGTCACTTCTATTCTCTCCATGCCTCACAGCAAAATGAGGAGGAAGGTAGATGGGCCGATCAGTCTCATATCATTAGAGAATGGATTTGAGAATACAGAATAATTCTGTGTATGCATATGGATTTTAGAATACAGAATTCATTAACATCCCGTGACTCTGGATCATCTTCTCCAGATCACTAGTTCAAACATAAGCCCTGACATCAGCAGTTTAGGGTAAATATCCTTACCTTACCCCCTGAAAAAAGAAGTCAGGATTACAGACAGGAACGTGGAAGCAAAAAAAGGGAGAAATAACAGCTCAACATTTATCCCCTAGTCTGTCTCCAGTCCTAGAAACTCATTCTTACCAAATCCATGTAAAAGAGCTACAATTTTAGCAAAAGTAATAGTAGCAGGGAATAGTTAGGTGGCCCACTATATTAAGAGGGAACCTTAGAGATGGGAAACTCTGGGTTCCCTTACCACTCTTCTGCCTTAGAACCAATACTCAGTATTGATTCTAAGACAGAAAGTAAGGGTTAAAAAAAAAAAAGCAGCAGCAGAAGAAATAGAAGCAGTAGCAGGAGGAGGAGGAGGAGGAAGAGAAGAACAAGAACAAGAACAAGAACAAGAACAAGAACAAGAACAAGAAGTAGTAGCCGTAAATAGCTAACATTTATATAGAGCTTACTATATCAAGGCACTGTGCTATGCACTTTACAATAAACTATAAGACTGAATGCATTATATAAGGAAGAACTTCACAGATTTGGAGCCCCAACTCTACCTCAAATGAAGAGGGAGAAAGGAGAAGAGAATAAACATTCACACAGTGCCTACTATGTGCAAGACAGTGCTAAATGCCTTTATAAATAATATCTCATTTGATCTTCACAACAGCTTTAAGAGACACGTTAAATTCTGTCCTACCTTCCTTCCAGGACTGTTGTGGGTTTCAAATGAAAAGCTATAGTAAGGGTTGTATCACTATATATTAAGGGCTTTGTCAACTGCAAAGCAATAGACAAGCATTAACTCTTATTGAAATAGGCTTCCCTGCAAGTCAACTTAGTGCTGTAGATAATCATAGTCAAAAGATATAAGTGCAGATCTTAATTCTGGGGGTGGCCAGGTGGGTCAGTGGATAGAGAGCCAGACCTGGAGACATGAGGTCCTGAGTTCAAATCGAACCTCAAACATTTCCTAGCTGGATGACTGTTAACCCTAGTTGCCTAGCCCTTGCTACTCTTCTGCTTTGGAACCAATATGTAGTATAAGCCAGAAAGTAAGAATCCTTTTTTTTCCATCTTAATACTGGATGCTTGCCAAGCCTGTTTGAAAAAAATCACTTATCAGCTGGGCTTTTCCTCCTCTGTAAAATTAGGTTACAATGTCTATAGTACTTGACTCACCTTATAGAACTGAATGAAATGTTATCCATAAAATACCCTGTAAACATTAAAATATTATATAGTTTTCTCATATTATTAGAGAAGATAGCATATGTATTTTAGAATACAGAAGTCAAGAAGTCAAAACCAAACATTTGCAATACCCAAACTCTTGAGAGAAAAAACAAAAGAGAGAAACAGAGAGATTCCTCTCTGGGAAAATCTTATAAACTCTTAAAATAATGAAAGCTAGAAAAATGCTATCAAGGAAGCACGCAACACAGAAAAACAAGAAGGGAAATCCATTTAAATCATTTTCACGTTGTATCATGTTTCTAGTTTGCTTGCTAGATTGGGAAGAGGACAAGTAATAAGGGACTCTGATAAAGAAAGGCTCTTCAAATTTCTACCCTTTATTTTTAGTTCCAGTTAGTTATTTGTCATGTCCATCAACCCCACTTAGGACTAGTATCCTATCCAAATGGTATGAGCTAAAAGAAATGTCTTTACTTCAAGGTAAGCCTATATTTCAATTGGGATACATTTTCAGGGTGTACTGGTGACAGTGTGATGCAGTTAGGCATCAGAATCAGGAATAACTGTCTAATAATAATAACTGACACTTATATAGTATTTTAAGATTTACAGAATGCCAACCCTGGATTCCAGAAGCTTATCTTAATGACTTGAAACCTGGCCTCAGAAACTTACTTAGCTGTGTGACTCTGGGCAAATCACTTAACTCTATTTGCCTCAGTTTCCTCATCTGTTAAATGAGCTAGAGAAAGAAATGGTAAACCACTCCACTATCTCTGCCAACAAAACTCTAAACAGTCATAAAGAGTTGGACAGGACTGAAATGACTGAACAAAGTGCCTAATGTATATTAACAACTTTATAAGGTAGACAATACAATTATCTGCATTTTTACACATAAAAGAAACTAAGGTTACAAGGTTAAGAGATTTCCCCCAACTTCACATAGGTAGTAAGCATCTGAGGCAGGATTGGAACTCGGGTCTTCCTGACTCCAAGTCCAACATTATCCTTTATGCCACCTATCTCAAAAAAAACCAAGAACTGAATGAAATTGGATCACATCTTTGACTGTAAGACCAAAGACAAGGAACTCATTTCTCAGTGCTAACAGGCAACTGTCTAATCAAGCAATCAATAAGCATTTAAGTGCCAACTAAGTAGGAGACAAATTTTGAAACTGAAGGAATGGTTGCTAATCTTCATTGGTAGAGTTTTCTAACCAGGAATTTCTCTATGCTAAAAGTCCAAACCAAATACACTACATGATCACATTTCTATAAAAAAAATTTTTCCCAGTTTTTTGCTTCTCTTCTAATTTTGGTTGCATGGGTTTTGTTTGTGCAAAAGCTTTTAAATTTAATATAATCAGAATTATTAATTTTATATCTCATAATGTTCTCTATCTTTTACTTGGTCTTAAATTCCTTCCTTTCCCACAGATCTGACAGGTATACTATTCTATGCTCACCATTTATTTATTATTTCACTATTTATATTCAAGTCATTTACCCATTTTGAATTTTTCTTGGTATAGGGGTGTGAGATATTGATCTAAACCTAACTTTTCCTATACCGTTTTCCAATTTTCCCAGCAGTTTTTGTCAGTTAGTTCTTGTTCCAAAAGCTGGGATCTTGGGTTTTCTTAAACACTATCTTGCAGTACATTTCTATAATGCTTTACTGTTTATAAAGCACTTTCTTCACAGCAGCCCAAAGGCAAATAATGCAAGAATTAGCTTTATGTTAGGGAGAAAACACTTGCCCAAGGTGACAGGTAGTAAATAGCCCACCCAAGACTCAAGTCTTACTCCAAAGTCCAATGGTTTTTCTGCAGCACCATGTTGCCTCTCTGATACAAATATCCAACCTAATAAACACAGGATTTCAAGGGTGAGGCAAGCACAGTATAGTCACATTGACAATACAGGAAAAGTGGAAGAGTACGGGTCAGCAGATTTCTATGTGTTAACCTACCAACTTCATGGTCAACTCTCATTTCAGAGTACAAAAAAAAAAAGACTAAAGAAGGAAGATATGGGGTAGCCCACTGGAGAGAGCACCAGACTTGGAGTCAGGAGGCCCATGGTTCAAATCTAGCCTTCAACACTTCCTAACCATGAGCCCCTGGGCAAGTCACTTAGCCCAATTGACTAACTCTTACCACTTTTCTGTTTTAAACTTGATACTAAGACAGAAGGTAAGGGTTTAAAAAAAAAAAAAAAGATTACAGAGCTACAGAACTGAAGAACTATTAAAAAAAAAAAAAAGCCTTACGGACTGAGTCTTATCACCACATTTTACAAATGAAATGACAGTGTCTGAAAGGTAAAATGATATGCCAAGTCATTAGGCTTCTAAGTAGCAAGACCAGGAATAGAATCAAGAGCTCGGTTACCTGCCTAACTCTCTTTTCCTCATACCAGTGAGAATAAATCAAAGCCCAAAGATAAAGATGGTCACATAAGAGATTCTTCAACCAAGTAGTAGGAAATTCACAAATGGTCAGAATGTTGGAGCTGAAAAGAGTCTTAAGAGAATTCAAGAATCCAGAGGCTTAGAGAATGTTTAGTGCAATCCCTTTGTTTGACTGGGGTCCAAATTGAGGTCCAATCCAAAATGAGGTCCAAATTGCTCAAATTTATACATTGAACTTGTAGAAGGGCTTAGAATATAAATCTCCTTTACTACCTCTCTTTCCTCTTTCTGTCTTCCCTCTGCAACTACCTTCTGTTTTTACTATCTATATCTCATATGTGCAATTTTTTGTATATTGACTCCCAAACTAGAATGTTAAGATCTTTGAGACAAGGACTATGTTTTTGTCTTTCGTTGTATATCTCCCCTGTCTTGCAAAGTGCCTGGTACATAGCAGGTACTTATTAAATGTTTTTTTGGCTATTGACTCAGTGTCTGGATTCCTCTTTCTGGAGTTCCTTCCATTACACTTCCATATACCCATGCTGATTCACTCAAGAGAGGGGAAAAAGATTCTTAGTGCATTACTTAATAGCCATGACTACAGCTAGAAATCTTTGAAAAATTGTGAACAGGAGAGATACGAGTAGTCACCCTTCTCAGAACCAGACCATCTTATAATTCCCTGACCAATTCCAAAACATACCACTACCAACCTGGTCTTCTCCCTTCTATCTCTGGAAATTGGATTCCTACTCCTAAGATCCAATGCTCTGATAAGTGAGCTTTTGCCTTATCTCAGACAAACTCTTTTGTGAAGGGGCAGCTAGGTGGCTCAGTGGATAGAAAAGCCAGGCCTGGAGGCAAGAGGTCTTGGGTTCAAGTTTGATCACAGATGCTTTCTAGTGTGTGACCCTGGGCAAGCCACTTAACCTCAATTGCCTAGCCCTTACCACTTTTTGACATTGGAAGAGCTATCTAGTATTGGTTCTAAGACAGAAAATAAGGTTTAAAAAAAAAAAAAAGACTTATGACAATAACTGGATCTGTAGGCTACCTTGCCATAGCAGTTGCTTCACAGGATGATGGCTGAGGGCACTGTGATGAAAGCATTGTTAGGTTCTTTGGTTCAAGTTCTAGGATTTGGATCCATTTGGAACCAAAGGAAGACGGTGGTCAAGATAGTGGTGATGGTAGTGCCTGGCTGGCACATGTTGCCTCCTATTTATCTATCAAAGTGTCTTGCTACTTCAGCTAGACATGCTTGCCTACCTTGTTGGTGGCAGTTGGTGGAATATGAATTAAATATCTAGGTGACCTCCAACCCAGTCCAATCATGGAAAGACTCAACGTAGGAAACAAGAGTCATATGCCTGGGCTGCCACGGAATCATTTAAAGGGGGCAGCTGGATAGCTCAGTGGATTGAGAGCCAGGCCTAGAGATGAGAAGTCCTAGGTTCAAATCTAACCTCAGACACTTCCTAGCTGTGTGACCCTGGGCAAGTCACTTGACCCCCATTCCCTACCCTTACCACTCTTCTGTACAGTATTGGCTCCAAGACAGAAGGTAAGGGTAAAAAACAAAAAAACAAAAAAAAAATCATCTGAAAAAGTCCAGATGACCAACTGGAAGGATCTGAGGGAGAAGCTTAGACGAGGTTTGAAAAAACAATACAGGAAGCTCATCCAGCCTCTTGGCTTCAGGCTCCTGGGTCCCTGGTCTGCTTTTTTTCTCTGAGCCATCCTGGTAGTTCTTATCTTGCTTGCAAGTCTGGCAAGCCATAGAGGGCTGGGCTAGAATCCAAGACCAGATCTTACTTTTAAGTTTAAAAGGCTCTAAGAAACCTTATTTCTATCTTTTTCTCTTTACTAATAAATACATATAAATTTAGGATAAAGCCTCCTAGATTAATTTTTATTCATAACAGTGGGGATGGCTGACCCATGCTCCAGAGATACTGCTTAGCTCTGAGAGCATGAGAAGTGCTACCAATCCCAGAACTCTTTTGCTTATGTTTGTTGGTGGCATTTGGTCAGCAGCTGTTGTTGTTGGTAGCAAGGAAAATGGGCCCCTTCTCCACAATAATTTCTCCCCTCAATGATGGCTGCAGCTCAGGACCCTAAGCTAGAAACAAGTCTGGTAGTTTAGAGACCCCTGCTATTCTCAAAGCTCTTAGACTCAAGGTCCAGAGTTGTTGCCATCAAAGTCTGAGGGAAGATTATAGACAAGGTGGTGGTGGCCGTTTAAATGAATCAAAGACTAAAAGAGGCCAGAGAAAAATGTTAAGGGGGAAAATTATTGTTTGACCAATCTGTATAAATTGTTGCCTTTTTATCTTTGGCAATTACACAAAATCAATCAGGGTTCAATTCAATAAACATTTCTTAAACTCTTACTACGTGCTAAGCTATGGACTTCTAAGCTACTAAACTTAGGCTACTACTAAAATCAATATTTTATTTTTCTATATTCTTAAAAAGAAAAAGAAGACAGTCCCTGCCCCTTCAAGGAGCTTACACTCTAATGAGGGAAGACAGCACACAAAAGGAAGCCAAGAAGTAGAGGAAAGGGACATAAAGGGATACTTGGTACAAGGGCATATTATTGTGTTGGTTTCACAGAGCAGCTTCTGGGAAAAAAAAAAGTCACCAGGAAGGTTGTGAGCCCTCTCTAAAGGAAGGCTTCCAGAGGAGCTCATACTCTGCCCTCCAGTGCTCCATTCGGAAGGGAGAGGCAACTGAAAGAGTGGAGAAGATGTATCCAGAAGTATCAAGGGCTGAGTTAATCTATATGGTGATGAGATTTTGAATCATGAAGATTGACCCTGGGGAGCCATGATATTCTATGGAGTCAAATCAAGCAGAGCTATTGATGGAAAATGAAGGATATTAAAATGAAGAGTGCTTAAAGGGCCAAAAACTGGTAAAAAGAATCAACAAGCATTTATTAAGCACCTACTTATGTACCCTGGAACTGGGTATATAATAAAAGAAATGGGGATAGTTAACCTCCAGAAGAACTAACCTTCAGAAGAACAAACTTGGAGGTGCTACAGTATTCAGCTTTGAGGATTCCATAGGCTGTTGTGTGGAAGGATTATTTCAATTTTGTTCTGAGAGGCCAGTACTAGGAGCAGAGGTGGATTTTTACTCAATATGATGAGGCATTTCCAAAGAAGGGGAGCTAAAAGTGAAATGTAGACTTAAGGATGTCATGAAAAGGGCTCTTGTGTCCAGGTACAGGTATGAGACAACCTCTGAGGTGCCTTCACCCTTCACCCTTGGACTACAACTATGTTGTAGGCCAGAGGACTAGACTTCCTAAAGCCCAACCTACCACCGAAATGCAATCTTATTTTTTATAAAGGAATGCCTAGCTCATATCATACTCGGATTTAACTGTCCCTGTGGCTACAAGGTTGGTCCTCCTCTCTGCTGTACCCTATTAGGGTGATATTTGGAGTTTGAAGAGGCTGGTTACTTGTGAAAACCTTCCTGGAGTCACAAAATAAGTCTTACCAATGGGAAATCCCTTAAAGAAAGCTGCAAGAGTAAAAGGATCCACAAAGGCAATCATTGCTTACTGTCTGAAGTAGGGGGTAGAAGATGGGAAGGAGGAAGAAAATTTGGAATCCAAAAGTTTTTTAAAAGGAATGTTAAACAGAAGAAAAACAACCATTTGAGCACATGGGCTGATGGGGATGTGATTGGGGACATAGACTCTAAACCAGTGATTCCCAAAGTGGGTGCCACCACCCCCTGGTGGGTGCTGTAGCGATCCAGGGGGTGGTGATGGCCACACTTTTTTTTGTATTACATTCTATTCTGAGTTCAATAAATAGTTTCATAATTTCCAGGGGCGCTAAGTAATATTTTTTCTGGAAAGGGGGCAGTAGGCCAAAAAAGTTTGGGAACCACTGCTCTAAACAATCACCCCAGTACAAATATCAATAATATGGAAATAGTTTTTGATCAATGACACATATAACCAGTGGAACTGCATGCCAGCTATGGAAGGGAGGAGGGGGCAAGGGAGGGAAAGAACATGTATCTTGTAACCACAGGAAAATACCCTAAATTAATTAACGATTTCCAAGAAATTAAAAAAAATAAAATTCCAAATGGGGTCACAAAAAATCAGATGCAACTGAAATGAATGTATAACAATAAAAGTCCCTAAAAGCAAAAAATAAAAATAAAAAATAAAAGGAATGTTAAAAAGATTGTTTTATTTGTAATTGAAGAAATAAAATATTGTTTAAAAAGTCCCACCCCCTCTCAAAAAAATAGGCAATTTACTGAAAGAAGGATTAAGTGGTTAAGAGTGCTAGGCCAGAAGTCAAGAAGCCCTGAGTGCAAATGTAGCCTCAGACACTGACTAGCTATATAGCCTTACCTTGAGCAATTCACTTAACCTCTGTTTGCCTTAATCCATTGGAGAAGGAAATGGCAAATCACTCTGCTATCTTTGCCAAGAAAACCCCAAAAGGTGTTATGAAGACTCAGACACAACCAAAAAACTGAACAACAAATTTACTGAGAACTTAGAAAGGAAACATGAGCATGTCCTCCAAGAGACCTCCAGTTCATAGTGACTTCATTCAGAATTACAAGATAATATTGTATTTGTAAAACACTTATATTTGTAAAATGCCTGTCACATAATGGATATTCAATAAATACTCATGCCCTCCTTCCTTCCTCTAATCCCTACCCACAACCAAAGATGGTCTTTCTCAGCTGACAAATCAAAGAGATCTGCAACTAGCTTGAATATTCATCTGATACTCTGCTGAAAATCTTTCAGCCTAGAGCTGTAAAAAAATTAATAAAATAAATGAAAGGCCAGGAAGAAAATCTGCCCAGCACATGATTTTTTTTTTTAAACCACTGACTGATTTCTTCACATGACTTTCACCAAAGGCTTAGTTGCAATACTCAGCTCCAGAATACTTCACTCACTTGCTATTCATAGATCAAGAAAACTGGAAGGCAATTTCATGATGATTTAGGTCAAACCTCATTTCACATAAGGGGAAAATGGTGGCTCAGGGAGAAATAGTGTGTTTCCCCAAAATTACAGGGCAAATGGCAGCACCTGTACCACAAATTCAAATGTTTTGATTCAGAATCTAATGCTCTTTTCCCTTTAGCACTGTCCTGGAGTGAAAGCTGAAGTTCACTCATCTCTCCCCCAAGAATCTCCATGACTGAAATGTTCCTCCTCCTCATCTCAGCCTCCTGGCTTCCTTGGTGTCCTTCAAGTCCCAGCTAAAATTCCACTTTTTACAGAAAGCTTTTCCCAATCCTCCTTAATTCTAGTATCTCGCTTCTATTAATTATTTCCCCTTCATCCTTTGTACATTTAAAAACATTAAAAAATGAACATTGTGCATTAAAAAAAAATCCTCTTACTTTCTGTCTTAGAATCAATACTGTGTATTAGTTCCAATACAGAAGAGCAGTAAGGGCTGCCCCATATATAGTTTTTTTGCATATTGTATCTCCCATTAGACTGTGAGCTCCTTGAGAGCAAGATCTGTCTTTTAATTTCTTTTATCCCTTAGCATATGCACAGTGCCTTGCAAATAGTAGGTGTTAAATAGATGCTTATTGATTTGACTGTGCACTAGAACACAGATTCTAGATTCCTAATCCAGTGTTCTCTCCTTTTATGTGCAACTTCACTGTAATAAATAGATAGAAGACTGCACTGGGTGTCTGAAGGCCTGAGTTCTAGTCTCAGCTCTGCCACTAACTCACTGAATATTCTTAGTCAAAGAGAAGAGTGAAATTAAGGCTACTTTACTGAATTCAATGAATTCAGGTCACCAGACCAGATCAATTAAATACCAATACTAAAAGAGCTGGCAGCTGGGTCACTGTCAGTGATCTTTAAAGGATCATAGAGAATGGAAGAAATATTCTAGACCTGGAGAAAGGTAAACATTTTCCTGATTTTCCAATAAGGGAAGACAGTGGAAACTGGAAATTATAAGCAAGTGAGTTTGATTTTAATTCCTGTAAAAATGTTAGAATATATTATGAGATGATTAGTGACTGAATAGAAAGGGAAGCAGTGATCACAAAAAACCAGCATAGCTTAATCAAGAAGAAATCAGGCCAAAATAATCCTCTTTTTCTTTTTATGCGATAGAGTATTACAACAATGGTTTACTTACATTTCATTTATAGCGTTATTTACATTTAAATTTAAGCCTTCATTCTATTCTTGTGGATAAGTCAGAGAATTGTGGTCTCAGAAAGACTTCGAATAAGTAGATTTGAAGCTGATCAGGTGGCCAGACCCAACCTTAGTCATCAATTGTTTTCCATCATCATCTTGGAAGGAAGTTTCTAGTAGAGTACTCAAAGAATTTGCCTTTGGTCCTGTGTTATTTATCATGTTTATTCAAAGACAAGGCCAGACAACTTTGTGCAACTCTGCCTCACTTAAACTGAATTTATATGCAGTCAAAGAACATCACTCTAGTGATGTCATTTTGGTCCTCTTTGAGTACCTAGGACAACAACCAATTCAAAGATGAAAGTAGATTCCCAGATGGCACATTTATCAGACATGAAAATGACCCAAAGGGGAGAGGACTAGCAAACAGACTGGATTAGTGGTATGTCAGACTCAAACAGAAACCTGCCAGCTGCATACTGACTTGGAAAACCACACATCAACATGATTTATGTTGTATTGTAGTTTTTATTTTGCTAACATTTCCCAGTGACATTTTCATCTGGTTCAAGACATGCTCTGGAGTTTTGTACCACTGGAGTTTGCTCTCTCTGTACTAGATGACAGTCGTAAGCCCAAGAGATCTTCCTAGACCTTGAGATAATGGGCCAATAAGATGAACTTTAATACTGATGGTGTTCAGTCGTGGCCAACTCTTCTGAGACCTCACTTGGGGTTTTCTTAACAGAGATACTGGAGTGATTTGCCATTTCTAACTCATTTTATAGAGGAGGAACTAAGGCAAATAGAGTTAAGTGACTTGCCCAGAATCACATGTCTAGTAAGTGTCAGAGGCCAGATATGAACTCATGAAGACGAGTCTTCCTGATTCCAAACTCGGTGCTCGTTCCACTGTGTCACCTAGCTATCCACATTTTAATACAGATTAACTTAAAGTCTTACTATTGGGTCCAAAAAAATAAAATTCACAAATACAAGAGAGGGGAGCTATGGTTATATAGAAGTTTATCTGAAAAGAATCTGGGAGGTCTTAGTGTACAGCAAGACCATTTCAGTCAACATTTTGATAAGCTACAAAAGTGATCTTAGCTTGAGCTAGGTCATCCCTGAGCGAGGGATTTGGATTAAAAAGCCAATCCTTGCCTTCTAAAAGGGGAAGAAAACAAATTCTTTTCCAGGAGCTCCTGACTGGTTCATAGAACCTGATTCAAACCTAGAATCCTGCTCTCCAACTATCTACACGCCATGATGCTGATACCCTTTGTCCCTGAACCCCACCCCCAGAACTTTTCATTTCTAGCTCTGTGAAGAGTAATCAAATCAATAATACCATTCCTGAAAAAGACATGTCAATCAATTTCCTTGTGGCTTCACTCACCCTTCCAGACCAAAATCCTCCTTTCTTGGCCACAACTCCCAGATATGTCATCTTCCCCTATTAAAATATAAGCTCTTTCAAAGCAAGGACTGATCTGTATTTTTTGTATTTGTATTTGTCTCTTTTCTTATATGTAGAATAGTGCCTGGCAGAAATAAAATAATAACAATAGCAACATCTGTGTAGTTCTTTCATTTTTTTTAAATTGATTTTACTCATTCATTCTAAGGTCCCTTTCCAGTTCTGAAATTTTTGTGTTTTTAATTTTCTAAATCCCTCACATTTCAGGTATTCTCCAGCTCTATGATTCTCAGGGTCCTTATATATGGTTGGTTCTATGATAGTAAGATCTCTTCTACCTCTAATGGAATCTGTAAGACCCCTTCCTTCCAGATTTCCTCTACTTCATCTTTGGAAAGAATTCTCCTTTCTAAATTCTTTAGAGCTTGCCTGAAAAATTCTCCTGTCTGAGTTCAATATCTATACATAGAGACTTTTCAATTTTTTATTATTACAATTATTAAATATAAAGCACTTCTCTCCCTCAGGTTCTATTTCCCACAGGGCTCTAAGTTGCACCCAAGATTACTGCCAACATGATTGACTCATTTGTTCATATTGTTCTTTCCCACTTTTTCCAACTGTAAATTAGTAAATCAGACCATTCATGTGACTTATTCCAGTCTCCCGTCCCTAAAAAGCACAACATGACCAATTTTAATAAAGGAAGGGAGGGCCTCCTTTCGCCCACTGACAATTTTTTTCACGGAGACTGTCTAAGGCAGGAAAAATCACACAACCAGCAGGAAGATAAATTGGTACTTTTCGCAGCAAGATTTTTCACTTTGCTAATTGAAAAGAGATGAGCAACAGCTGACTTTCCAGGCTGGCCTGTATAAGGCAGGAGCAAGCCTCTTTGCTCAAGAGGGGCAATGAAACTTTATCTTTGGACAAAGATAAATGACATACAAACACATGTATTTAGTGATGCATAAAGACAAGGCCCACAACCCTATTCCCATGCTTTCTTTTTGAGAACTTGGGCACACAGAGGGCCTCTTTGGTTGTAGGAGGAAGGAGGCAGAAAGGTTGTAATTCAAAAGGAGAAAATTAAGGCTTTTCTGTTTCTATTCTGCTCCTACTGATAATGGTTCATAAATGGCTGGTACCCTGCCTGCCGCCCACTGGTTGATAGTCCAAAGCAACTACCTTTCCTTTCCTCCTTTCCTCCCTCCCCCAGTTCTCTCTTTTCCTAGGGATTCAGCTGCAGAAAGGATGAATATTAAAGCCAGAAATGGCCTTGGAATCATAAAACATAAAATATTAGAATTAGCAGAGACCTTAAAGGTCATCAAAATCCTCATCCATTCACCGCTTTATTTTTGTATACATTGTTCCTTTTAAATACACAGTGTATACTTTCCTGTTTCTGTTCTGTCCTCACTAATTACTTGTCTTTCCCACTTTTGTTTATATTTAGCATGTTTAAGTAAATTGAATATAAACATGTTCACATCTTAAGAACACATTTAAACATATTTAAAATCTATGGATTGAAAAAGAAGTGTGAAGGCAGATATTTTTTCAGTCATCTTAAGTGTGAGGTGATGAAGGCTTGAACGAGGGTGGTAGAAATCAGAAGGTAAAGCAACAAATATAAGAGATAGTAAAGGATTTGGTTTGGTGGCTGACAAAAATGGGTCATAGCGCAATCAATAGACAATGTACTAGGCATCCACATGGGGTCTGGGTTCAAAACCTCTCACTGCTACTAAATACCTGAGAGATCTTGGGAGAATACTTTAACATCTCTCTCAAGGTCTGAATTTCTTTGCCTGTAAAAGAAATGGGCTGGACTAAATTCTCTCTTAAAGTCCCTTCCAACTCTAAAATCAATGCTTCTTAAGGACAGTCATTTTACAGAGGTCAAAGGAGATAACACTATGAACTGGAGATCATTGCCTGGGATGCCTCATTCTTCACTTGGGCAGCAAAGCAGAAGCATTAAAAACAACAACAACAAAAAAAAACAGCCTTTTCTTCACTCACAGTTCTAAGCAAAAGTGCCTCAACTATATAATGGAGATCATGTGGAAAGTGCAAAGTACCAGGGGAAAGGCTTTTTGTCATTCAGTCATTTTCAGTCCTCTGACTCTTCATGACCTTATTTCGGGTTTTCTTGGCAAAGATACTAGTAGAGTCCTATGCTATTAGGACTAATAATAAGCTGTATAATATAGGGCAAGTTTACTCCTCTAAAAAATCAGAAAATGTAAGGAGTTGAAGCGGTGATCTTTGGAGTTCCAGGTTCTAAAAAAGGAGCTCTTTATCTTTTTTGTATCATAGATCCTCCCCTCTTGCAGCCTGGTAAAGCCCATGAACCCCTTCTCTGGCTAATATTTTTTTTTAAACCCTTACCTTCCATCTTGGAGTCAATAGTATGTATTGGCTCCAAGGCAGAAGAGTGGTAAGGGTAGGCAATGGGGGTTAAGTGACTTGCCCAGGGTCACACAGCCGGGAAGTGTCTGAGGCCAGATTTGAACCTAGGACCTCTGGGCTCTAGGCCTGGCTCTCAATCCACTGAGCTACCCAGCTGCCCCCTCTGGCTAAGATTTTTAAATGAATAAAGTAAAACACACAGGTTTACTAAAGAAACCAATTAGATTGAAATAAAGATGTGATTTTTTTCACCCATTCAGGTTCAGAGACCTCTCCCTGAAATTTATCCATTGACTCCAGATTAAGAACCTTTGCTCTTAAAAAAAAAAAAAAATCACTCCCAAGTTGATCATTCAACAGTCAAATTATTATCCAAACCAGATAAGAACTTTGATAGCTGAGCTAGAGTTAGGTACAAAATCACTACACACCCATCCCCAGACAACACAGGGTTGGAAAGC
Organism: Gracilinanus agilis; assembly: GCF_016433145.1. Taxonomy (NCBI): domain Eukaryota; kingdom Metazoa; phylum Chordata; class Mammalia; order Didelphimorphia; family Didelphidae; genus Gracilinanus; species Gracilinanus agilis. The sequence goes on from NC_058131.1 coordinate 414,363,684, forward strand.
AGGGATGCCTGCTTTCATCAAAGCAACAAAAACTTAAAAAAAACAAACAAAAAAAAAAAAAAACCATGGTTAGTAGTTACTTGGAATCTGGAGGAGAAATTGGCTTGAAAATCAATTCACTGACAGAGAGCTAGTTGGAGATGCTAACCAGACTTGAGGAAAATGAAGAATAAAATAGTATCAAATTCTGGCTTCTGTCCTTCCACCCATTCTGCTAACTCACTCAATAGCACCCTGTAGTTACAGCTGGAGAGGAGTCAGAGAATTCAAGTTCTAGTCCTGGGTAAAACACAAATTTACCAGGTCACCTCAGGAAAGCTGCTTCTGATGTTCACTTTTCTGATCAATAAAATGAAGAGTTTGGAGGAGTTTTCTATGGATTGGGGGGGGGGGGAGGCTCTTACTTTCTGTTTTAATACCAGTTCTAAGACAGAAGGGGAAGGGTTATAGGTAATTGGGGTTAAGTGAGTTGCCCAGGGACATACAGTTAAGAAGTGCCTGAATTCAGACTTGAACCCTAGTACTGCCATCTCCAGACCTGGCACTCTATCCATTGTGCTACCTACTGGCTCCTTCTATGGATTTTCTAAGGGGTTTCTATATGATTCCCCGCTACTGCTAATATTCTGTGGACTATGATTCCACCAAGGATGTTACAACCCACCATTTGAAATGAATTTAAGGTTTTGAATCTGACAATTCAATTGAAATGAATCTAAGGTTCCTTCTAGTTCTGACAGCAGCAAATAGAAGCAGCTAGGTGGTGCAGTGCATAGAGCACTGAGCCTAGAGTTAGGGAGAACCAAGTTCAAATCTAGCCTTAGACACTTACTAGTTTTATGACTCTGAGGCTCTGATTCCCTCAGTTTCCTGAGCTATAAAATGAGGATAATACCTCCCAGAGTTATTATGAGAATCATATGAGATAATATTTGTAAAGCATTTAGCACAGGGCTTAATAACCTCCCTTCCTTCTATTATTCCATGGATCTATGATGGCACATAAAACATCTCTCACAAATCTGTTATCTCAAGTTAGGAGATGTGTCAAAACAACAAAAAGAAATTTCAGGTTTGAGCTTCACTTACCCAAAGAGCTTGCCCCAAAATAGGCTGGTGAAGACTATTGTTCATTTAACTTGAGGTTAAATGGAAACAAATCTAAGGCTTTTTCCTGAACACTTTTACAGCACTTTGTGGTTACAAAACTCTTTACAACCCAATTACCTTATTTGATCCCTCACAATCACCCTGAGGTAAATGAGGCATTTTTTGCAGAGGGGGAAAATGAGGCTCAGAAAGGTAAAAAAATACTTGCCTAAGATCACAAGATCAAGCTCACGGCAGAGCTAGTTCTTAGAATCAGAAGACTGGGCTATTTCCACACCACTTAGCCTTCGAATTGCAGACAAAAGGTATAGTTCAGAAAAGATCTCCTACCAATACTACCCCAAGTCAAAAGGCTAGAAAAGGGCCTGTTCCCCATGATTCCAGCCTATGTCTGCCTGATGCAGATGAAATAATACCAGATAAAAGGAAGCTAGGGGAAGACAGCAGAGAATAGCCCCATCCCTCTTCTAGCTGAATGAGCTGCAATGGCACCACAGCCCAGAAAACAAGAGGCCTTTTCTTTCGTATTTTCCCATAATATACCATCTTCACACACTACTGGGGCAGATCACGTAACCTCACATTCAGCAATGCACAAGCTTTTAACTCAGTGGAACAGGATTAGGGGCTCTGCAAATCCAAGGGAAAGATCAAAGTGACACTGGCTCTTGGAGTCCAACCCCCTCCCTGCTTCACATGCTGCAAGGGAGCGGGAGGGCAAAATGAGAGGTTGAAAAATGAGGCAGGCTAAAAGAACAGTGTCCTAAATACCTTCAGACTCCATGTAAATAAAAGTCTCTCCTATCTTGACATCATTATTAGAGGGTTTGCTATCAACAGAGGTAGCAGCATCATATCGAATCATCATGATCAGAAGAAACATTTTACCTACAAAAATCCCAGATGGGGCATGAAATCCTAAAAGAGCATTAAAGAAAGTTCTCATTTCCTAAAGTGACTTGGAGATCCAGAGCCACACATGAAACATAGCAGAAAGAAAGAGGCCTGAGAGAGTGAAGGAATTAATAATGATGAGAAAAACTGCAGAAAGGGATTATATAGCATGATGCAACAGGGATATGATAGAGAAGGGGCCCAAAATCAGGTGACCAGGGTTCTATTCCTATCTATTCTAAGGTTTCTTCCTTTTTTTTTTTTAAGGAATTAAAAATTCTGCAGCTCTTAAAAACTGGAAATGAACACAATCTAATAACAAAGATCAAGTTTGGCTTAAGAGAAAAGTGTAGAAAATGTACTTCCCTAACTAGGAAAAAAATCTCAGCAGCATATTTCTCTGATAAAGATGTGCCATCCAAGATAGAAAACAAAATAACTCAATTCTACAAGAACAATAGCCATTCCACTCTCAGCAATGCAGTGATGCAGGACAATTCTTGGGACAAGACTTATGACAGGGAATGCTATCCACCTCCAGAGGAAGAACTACTGGAGTCGGATGGATGTGGATCAAAGCATACTCTTTTTCACATCAATGTATTTATGGTTTTATTTTGGGGTTTTGGTTCTGTATGAGTGTACTCTTACAACAATGACAAATATGGAAGTATTTTGTATGATAATACATGTATGACCCAGATCAAATTGCTTACCATCCCAGTGTGGGGAGGGAAAGAAGGGAAGGAATCAGTTTAAATCTTATAATTTTGGAAATATATGCTGAAAATTATTATTACATGTAAATGGAATAATAAAATGCCTTTGAATTTTTTTTAAGGGAGAAATCATCCTTTGCCTTCAGGGAGCTGACAATGTAATGGGGGAGACAATATGCAAATAAATATATACAAAAGAATCTTAAAAAAAAAAAGAACAATAGCCATTCCCCAAGAGACAAATAGTCAAAGGATATTAACAGACATTTCTTTCTTTCCTTTTTCTTTTTTTTAAGCTCCCTTACCTTGGAATTAATGGGGAAAAACATGTAGGAAGGAGGCCTGGCCATTCCAAATATCAAACTACACTATAAAGTGGTGAACAATAAAACAATCTAGTAGTAGCTAAGAAATAGTGTGGAAGATCAATGGAATAAATTAGGCATTCAACTCATGGCAGTTAACATCCACAGCAACTTAGTGTTCAATAAATCCAAAGATCTAAGCTTTTGGGGAAAGAATTCACTATTTGACAAAGAGTGCCAGGAAAATTGGAAAGTAGTATGGCAGAGAATAGGCTTGGAAAAGCATCTCACATCATACACCAAGATAAAGACAAAATGGATATCTGATCTGGAAAAAAAGAGTGACACCATAAACAAATTTGAGGAATGTGGAAAAGTTTACCTGTCAAACTCATGGATGAGGGAAGAATTTATGACTAAACAAGATATACAGAACGTTATAAAAAATGAGAAAGATAATTTTGATTATATTAAATTTAAAAGGTTTTGTACAAATAAAGCCAATGCAATTAAGATGAAAAGGGAAACAACAAATCTAGGAAAAAATGTATATTAAATGTCTGCCAAAAACCTTATTTCTCAAATATAGAGAGAACTGAGTTAGATTTATAACAATACAAAGCATTCCCCATGGTTATGAACAGTTCTCAGATGAAAAAATTAATACTATAAATAATCATATAAAAAAATGATCCAAATCACTATTGATGAGAGAAGTGTAAATTAAAACAACTTTGAGATACCACCTCCAGATTACCTACCATGTTGGTAACATGACCAAAAAGGAAAATGACAAAAATTAGAAAGGATGTGGGGAAACTGGGACATTAATATACTGTTGGTGGAATTCTGGACAGAGATAATCATTTTGGAGAGCAAATATGGAACCAGGCTCAAAGGGCCCCAAAACTATGCATTAGCTTTTACTCATAAACACCACGACTGGGTCTGTATCCCAAAGAGGTGAGAGATAAGGGAAAAGCACCTACCTGTACCAAAAAAATGTTAGCAGCTATTTTTATAGTGGCAAAGATTTGGAAATTGAAAAGTTGTCCATCGCTTGGGGAATAGATAAACAAGCAAAATGGCATATGGTTGTAATAGAACCCTATTGTGCCATAAGGAATAATAAACAGGATGAGTTCAGAAAAAAACTGAAAAGACTTATAAGAACTGATGCAAAGTGAAGTGAGCAGAACCAATGTATATAGTAACAGAAATATTATATGATGACCAACTGTGAGGAACTATACCATTATCAGCAAAAGATAACCACAAGAGACTCATGAAGAAAATGCCAAAGAAGGAAATGTTGGAATCCGAGTACAGATCAAAGCACGCCATCATCTAATATGTTTCCTTCATGAGATTTCTATTATAAGTGTGATACATGTCTTCTATCATGACACAAGCATTATAGTAATGGGTATTACATGTGTGTGTGTTACATGTCATGTGTTACATATCATGAAATATATTGTTTATTATATTATATTATTATATTATTGTATAATATAGCAATGTGTTACATATATGTATTTCATATAGGTAAAAATATATCACTTATTCACTGCCTTGGTGGTGGGGGAGGAGGGTAAAGAGGGAGAAAATCTGAAATTTAAAATGTCAAAAACAATTGTCAACATGTTTCTACATGTAATACAAAAAAAATCAAAATAAAAAAATACCTGCTGTCTTGTATCAATGAATTCAATACTTGAATCAATACTGTGTATTGGTTCCAAGGCAGAAGAGCAGTAAAGGCTAGGCAATGGAGGTTAAATGACTTGCCCAGGGTCACATGGCTAGGAAGTATCTGAGTGAACAGACATTTCTAAGAAGGAGAAATTCAAGATATCAATAACCATATGACGAAATGCTCTAAATCACCAATAATTAGAGAAATGTATATCTAAATCAGAGGCTCCAAATCACACTCTGATAAGCAAAGATGACAAAAAAAGAAAATGTTCATTGTTGCAGAAGCAGAAGGAAAAGAGGTACAATAATATATTGTTGGTGGAACTGTGGATTTGTTCAGCCATTCTAGAAAGCAATTGGAACTATGCCCAAAATATCACTTAACTCAACAATATCCTTTGATATTACTACTGGGCCTATACCCCAAAGAGTTCAAAGAAAAAAAGGACACATATACAAAAATATCAAAGAACTGGGCACTAAGGGAGGAAGGCATCAATTGGGAAATGGCTAAACAATGTTATAAGAATTCAGTGTAATATTGACATGCTGTAAGAAATGATAAAGGGAACAGATTCAGAAAAAAAAACAGGAAAACTAGTATGAATTGATGCAAAATGAAACTAATTTTGGAAAATAATTGATATAATGAAAAAAAATTTTATAATGATTAAGAAACTTAAAAAATCCAGCCTGTGCAATGACCAACAATGACTCCAGAGGAGCAGTGATGAAAGATGCTATCCACCCTCTGACAGTGGAGTGATGAACGAGACATGGCCAAGATGGGAATTTGTTTTGCTTGAGTACGCATATTTGATACAAGAGTTTTGTTTTCCTTTCATTTAGGGGAGGGGGAAGGATGAGAAGGACTAGTGATAAGGTTACCAAAATGAAGGGGGAAGGAGAAAAGAAAAGTGGGTCACTTGAAGCATTTGAGAAAATGCACAGAAGAAAACAGAGAGAAGGTCAGCAGGAAACACAATAAGACAAGTTTGAAAGAAAAATGTTGAATGTGTTGAATATACAGAAGAAGCAAGCCATCCAGGGCACAGATTGTGGCTGCATATAATTTTCCTTTCCTATTTTGCTACATATATGGAAATGTTCATCTTAGTGTATTTGTTCAGAATTTTTTTTAAACTCTTAATGCACCTCTTTTTATTCTTTGCAGAGCTAGGGGGACTGTGGTTATAGAATGTAATATATACTATCAAATTTGACTAATGTATTAGTTGGTTTTCCTTAACTGCTTTTTCTTTTTATTATTTGTTATAAGGGATGGCTCACTGGATCAAAGAGGGAGGAAGGATATATTCCAAAGTGAAAGTGATGTAAAAATAGAAGGCAGCAATACAAATATACATAAAATTACCTGATTCTTTGCAACAAATTTCTGACCCAATATCTAGATTATCCCTAGTTACCAAACAGAAAAAAAGGCTATATTTTGTCTAAAACTATGTGGAGGGCATAATGAGGAAACTATAAACAAAAAGCAAATGGCAGCTGGAGACTCTACATCTGTGCTTACCGTTAAAAATCTAATAATCACATTTACACAGCAGTACTTGTCTGATATGGAAAGAGACATCACTATGAGAAACAAAATATAGAACTCTTGGACTCCATTAAGTGAAACACTATTATTAGGAAAAACAGACAATCTAGAAACAAAATATAAATAAAAACTTATTGGATTAAAAAAACAAAACACTGCTTTTAATATCCACAATGCTACTGAGTCCCCCAGGCAGTGAAGTGGCCCAACAGAACTAAACAATAACTAGGTCCCCAACCTTCCATTTCTCATCTCTCCTGTTCCATTAGAAGACAGGAGCCCCAAGTATAGAAGAGACCTGGGTCTTATAAAACGATTTGATTCCCCAGACAAGAGCACCCTAATGCTGAACCTAGGCCAATATAACCAGAGGCTGGACCTCAGGCAACTACTCATTTAACCTCTGAGTATCTCAATTTATCATAGTTGCAAAGGGAGATAATAATATCTGCTACCCAGTCAGAAAATTAAGCTTTGAAGATGAATAGGGTAATATTAAATGCTATTACTAATGACAGATAAGGCAGAGATAAATGGATTCATCTCAAAATGCTTCCCATTGAAATCTGGTAGTTTAATAGGCTTCCCACAACTGGAACCTGTAATGTTTTATATGGTAGGAAGCACTCTGGATTTGGAGTCAGGAGGCAAGCTTGGGTTTATATTCTAGCTTTAACCCTGCTATGTGACCATGGGGAAATCATTTCATCCCTCTAAAACTAGAATTCCTCACCTATGAAATGGAGAGAACAATCCCTACACTACCAATCTCATGGGACTGTTGTGATGAAAGTGATGAAAATGACATATATACACACCATCATTTGTTCAGTCGTTCCCCAATTGGTGAGCATACTGATAGTTTCCAGTTCTTTGATATTTCTATAATATAGGTCCTTTTCATCTTTCTTTGACGTTTTTGTGGTATAGGTCCAGGAATAGCAACACTGAGTCAAAGAATAAGCACAGTTTTAGTGAATTTAGGGGCACAAAACAATTCCAAACTGTTTCCAGAACAGCTGGACTAACTGACACCTCCAATGGGGTATTAGTGTGTTTGCTCTGTAAACCTGAAAATGCTATAAAAAAATAGAACCGATAATTAATATCACAATCTATTTAGAAAGCTATCTGTCCTGCAATAGAAAGAGAAGAAGACTGAATTTGAAGCCCCAAGACTAATGGTCAGATGCCAACTGACGCTGGAACCAAAACAACTCTGGACAAGTCACCTCATTGCCCTGGGATTCAGTCTCTTCATCTGTCAAACTAGGGGTTGGAAAATATGACCTATATGGTCCCTTCTAACTCTAGATCAATAATCTCTTGACCCTTTATCTGGATCTGTGCTTTACCTCTATCAGATTTGACCTTTTATCATACTTGTTTATCTCCACTTCCACTGAAAAGTAAGTTCCTTGAGGACAGGGATGGTGATGTTTCTCCATCTTTGTATCCCCAGTATCAAAAAGGTCACGCTTTGCTAATAAATCTATATCGAATTTAATAAGAATTGGGGTCTCAGTTAGGTCTGAAGGGGGCAGGTAGGAAACAGAGAGTAAAAGTAATTTTAGCTGCCCGATCTTTACTTAAAAAAAAAAACAAAAAAAAAAAACCTAACCCCATTCTGAAAGTCCGGTTGAGGATTACAGTGACCGGAACTACCTTCACAAAAGATGCACTTCCCAAAGAAGAGCTCATTAGGGAAGAGAAAATGCTGGTGTTCAAGATCTGTGATAGGAAGAGGGCAGATTTACCAGCTGCCACAAACAATAATGCTCTTGTGCCTGGGAAGGGTGAGCCTGTGTTCCTTGTGAAGCTGTTAATTCAGAAGACAAGAGTTAACCTCCTTATATTACAACCCTAGAGTCAACAGAAAGACAGATTCGAGTAGACAATTAGACCTTCTTTTTCCTCTGACAGTAGACTGTCTATTTTTAGAAATGGGTCAACTTCCTCTCAGTGGCTGTGTTAACATGAATATGTCTGTCAGCCCTGCCTAACTATAACTGGCTATTTTGCACCAGGGTTCTTCTTTCCATATGCCCCTTTATGACTTTAATGCTCCACAAATTATATTAAAAAGTATATGGATAAGAATAGGAAGTAGGAATGAGAATGTGGGTGACTGTGCACAGGTAAGGGGATGCTCAGTGGAAATATTAAGAGTATATTAACTCAGAAACATTTAAAAGTCAATCTGACTACATCAAGATGTTACTCCCAAGATGCTCACATTATCACAGGTCAGTGATGGGCCAATGAGAAAAAGGCAGATTTATTTCACTATTCATTCACAGCACAATACCTCATGTGGCTCTCACTTATCGCTTTCATACTTTTTATTATAAAAGGAGGCAGCACAATCTACTGGAAAGATTAGAAGCCTGGAGATCTGGACCCTACTCTTAGCTTTTCAGTAACCCATGATGTGAAAGAGACCTTTGAGATGGCCTAATCCAAATCCATCTCATTTTACAAAAGAAAAAACTGAATCTGAGTTGGGAAGTAACTTAGCCAGATTCACAAAGATAGTCTAGCAGAGGCATGAGTTAGAACCTCAAGTTAAAGTGTCCCTGACCAAGACCAGTTCAGCTCACCAGTCCTAATATAGTGGCTCAGAATATTAATTCTGTAGCATTTTAGGGTTTACAAAACATTTTCCTTGCAATGACTAATGAAGCAAGTATTAATCTCCTTTTTTCTTAAATCCACCCCTTCTCTCTTAGTATTCATTCTAAGACAGAAGAACTGCAAGTTCTAGGCAATAGGGGTTAAGTGATTTGCCCAGGGTTACACATCTAGGAAGTATTTAAGGCCAGATTTGAACCCAGGTCCTCCCAACGCCTGATCTGGCTCTCTATCCAGTAAGCCACCTCGATCCCCTTATAAGTATTACTTGCCTTGATTTTTTTTCATTTACTTTAGAATTTATTTCATTTAACAAATGTTTATTCTTTAAACACTTAAGTACATATTAGTGTTTCTACATCACCTTCATTTCCAAATATATCCTTCCTCCCCCAGAATGACATCTCTTGGAATGATATAAAACAAAGAGAGAGAAACAGAGAAAACAGAAAGCAGGGCAGCAAAACCAACTAATACATCCTCTTGAGTCAGATAGCATCCACTGAGCTCTAAACCCACAATTCCCAATATCAGCAAAAGAAAAGATACTTGCCTTGATTTTAGATAAGGAAGCTATGGCTTCAGTGACATGACTTCCCCAGGGTGGCCAGAAGAGTAAGAGCTAAGATTTGAACTGGTCTCCAGGTCCAGCAAACTTCCCACTACACTGAGCTGCCTTATGTAATAGCATCAATTGTATTTGATAAAGGTCCTTCAAAAGAATCAAACCACAAACCCTGTAACTAGTCTTTACTCTGATTGCTTTTGACAGACCTAAGTGTGTAGTTCCACCAACAGCTATAAAATACCACCATTTATCCAAAAAGAATTAAGTCTGTCAACAATGGTTTCCAATAACAGAGGTAGGAGGTATCAGACTCCTGGTTACAGACAATACAACACTTTGTCAGTATGTCTGGGAAACAATTATGGCTCCAGTAGTTCAGATCAAGAATCCAGAGTCAGGAAAACGAGTATGGTAGGTAAAGTCACTAGTAAGTCCCATAAAGTCATTAAGTCGGGAATGGAGAAAAAGTGACAAATGTGACTTATGAGAGGCAGCAAAGAAGAGGACCTCAGACTCACAGAATCCGTGGCTGTTAGGTGATTCCTCGAAACTGGAACCAACCATTCTCCAGCAAAATCTTTCTCCTAAGAATAATGTACATCCAATCTCAATGATCCAAAAAGGTCTAAACCTCCGTCATAGACCATTAAGCCAGAGGGAACCTTACAAGTATAAAACTAAGGAATGTCAGAATTGAAAGAGATCACCCAGTTCGACCCCTTAATTTTTACAAAAGGGCAAACTAAATCTCTAAAAGAGAAACAGCCTAAGGCTACACAGTGAGTTAATAATTTACCTCTGCTTCAGGTTCATAAAAATCAATAGAGAAGGTAGGTAGGTGACTTAGTGGATGGAAAGTCAGACCTAGAGATGGGAGGACCTGGGTTCAAATCTGGCCTCAGACACTGCCCAGCCGTGAGCCCCTGAGCAAGTCACTTAACCCCCCACTATCCCGTTCATCTGCCTTAGAACCAATACATGATATTGATTCTAAGACAAAAAGTATTTTTTTAAACAAATCAATAGAGGAATCTCCGAGTATTACATTTACGTCACTTAAATAATCCAGATGTTAGAGTAAATAGACAATTTGGTTCTCTTGCACTTAATTGCACAGCCTTGCATTTTCATTGTTTTTTTAATTGTTTCTTGTGTATTATTAGTTTTGTCCTTCTAGGAACAGCAACCATGTCTTACACTTCCATAATTCCAATAGGACCCAGCCCAGTATTCAAAACAGAACAGATTTTTTTTTTTGATTGATAGGTAGAAAGATAAACAAGTAAATATAGTTGTTGTTAAGTCATGTCCAACTCCTCATGATTCCATTTGGGGCTTTCTTGACACAGATACTGGAGTGGTTTGTCATTTCCTTCTCAAGTATCCATCCAGATAAGGAAACTGAGGTAAAGAGGGTTAAGAGCCTTGCCCAAGGTCATACAGCTAGTAAAATGTCTAAGACCAGATCTGAACTCATAAACATGAGTCTTCCTGATTCCAAACCCCATGTTCTATCTGCTGTACCAACTAGCTGCCCCAATAACATAAAAGATTTTTAATAAACACCTTCACACATAGGTTAAAATAAATAAGGGGGGAGGGGCAGCTGGATGGCTCAGTGGATTGAGAGCCAAGCATAGAGATGGGAAGTCTTGGGTTCAAATCTAACCTCAAGATACTTCTTAGCTGTGTAACCCTGGACAAGTCACTTAACCACCATTGCTTAGCTCTTACCATTCTTCTGCCTTTGAACCAATACACACTATTGATTCTAAGATGGAAGGTCAGGGTTTAAAAATATAGTTAATAAATAAACAAGCAAACAAATAAACAGAGAAGATAGATAGATAGATAGATAGATAGATGGATAGATAGAGGCACCAATGGGGATACTATTGCCCTATGAAGCTATTTCAAAGTCACTGGAGTCTTAGAAAGGACTTTAAAGCACAAAAAAATACTATTTGGGGTTGGTGGTTATTTTAAAACAAACATCGGTAGAGATCCTTTTGGCTCTACTCTTATTTAAAATTAAAACCTAATACATACTGAGAGAATTGTTGGGCTTTTTTTGTCTTTGTTTTGTTTTGCTTTGTTTTGTTTGCTCAGTGGGAAAGAGAAAAGGGACAAGTGAATAAAAAATACTTAATGCTTGAAAATAAACTTAAGTATCACCTAATAATTTACATGCTAGTGTAGCTCTTTTATTATTTACTTTAGAACTGAATTTTTAAATGCAGATTGTAAGGTCTTCTTTTAACCCTTTCTGATGCCTAGCATATAACACATAATATAAATAGTTGTAGATTCATTAACTAGTTAAATCTCAGTTCACAAAAAGTTGTGAGGAACTACATTACTGTACTAACACTTTCACCACTCAGGCGAGAATAGCCCGACACCCTATATATCCAAGAACATCAGAAATAACAATGAACCCCAGACCTGTTTGATCTAGATGATATATTCATTTAGAGATTATTTGGAGTACATGAAATGAACTGATGATCCTCAATCTAATTTCAATAAGACTGCTTTCCTTTTCCCAAACGTTTTTTGTCAAATGATGGATCCTTACCTTAGTAGTTCAGGTTTGGGGGTTTACTGAATACTACACTACTATGTTCTGAACCAGGTACCTAATCTACTGTCCTATTTTTAACAAGCACCATATAATTTTGGTAATTACTGTTTTGTATAGTATACTTTGAGGTTTGTTACTGTGAGACCTTTAGGTACATCTCATGCTTTAAAACAGACCAGTCAAATTATTGATACTTTGAGATCGAAGAGATCTTTGTTTCCAAAGTCAAGTTGATTATTTGTGAGAAAATTGTGTCATGGCTATGCCTAAGGTCATTTTGTATTGATCATAGTTGTTGGGTACCAAGGTTACATCCTACATCCATTCACCTTCTACCTCAATGATTTGAATTGTTAGAGAAACCCAGGATAATATAAAGCTAACCTTACTGATCTATGTGGATTGAATTCCTTGGAGGAGTAAAAATGTAACAAGGAGTAGGGGCCTTAGAAATTACAGTCTACCTTCCTCCTTTTCAGGATGAGGAAAATAAAGTGCAAGGAGAGAGAAGTATACTTAACTGGCTGTGTAACCCTATATATGTCATTTTGACCTCTCAGTGCTCCCAAGACAACTCTCTAAGTTGTAGAACTGGTTGTAAGTCTTTGGCACAATGGATAGAACCAGTGGTTAAAATGCTAAGCTTGGGGTCAGAAAGATCTGATTAAATCTGGCCTCTGACATTTACTAGCTTTGTAACCTTGGACCAGTCACTTTAACCTCTATTGCCTCAATTTTCTCAACTATAAATGGGGATAATAATAGTACCTACCTCCCAGGGTTGTTGTGAAGATCAAATAAGATAATATTTGTGAAGTACTTAGCATAGTGCATGGCATAAAGTAGGAACAACTACTTGTTTTGGTGGTGGTGGTGGTAGTGATAATAGTATCATCCAAATAGAGAATTTTGTCACTGGGGATTCCCTACATCAATGAAATCAAAATTAAAAATCTGAACCAAAAAATAATTGAACCACATACCTATTTTTGATGCCTCATTTGTCCAACATCATTGGAGAAATGATCTATTACACATACGGCATTTCCCAGATAATTGTATTAACCATTTAAGTACCCAAACTTGTTTCTATCTCCAGAATTTTTGAGGAAAATGATTGTCAAATATATCATGCACTCCCTCAGCCTTCTTCCACTGTAATTATTAACAGAATTGAGCTTTCTCTTGATAATTCAGGATGGCAAGGATTGAGTCAAATTGAAAAAAGTTACAAGTGCCAAACCTCAGAGAAGTTATATTTCACTCTAGAGGCAGACAGGAACCACTGGAACATGTAAGGAAGGGGAGGGACATGATCAAATCTGTTTTTTTGCGTGTATGTGCTTTAATAATTACTATCTTTAATAATTACTATCTTAGCTGGTAAAGATGCAGACCAAGAGAAGTGATTTTAGGTAACAGAATTAGGTAAAAAAGGTAGGAAAGCAGAGTCTGTATAAGTCCAATATGTGGGACATATACACATATACAAGGGGAGTAGTAGGAGGTAAGGCTGGAAAAGTTGACAGAGGCTAGATGATAGAAGGCATTGAATGTCAGCCCAAAGGTGACATTGGAGTAGACATTCAGTAGACACTGGAGCCCTGCTTAAGGCTTTATACCAATGTGGTAAGGTGATCGGAACATCACTGATTATGTCTGGGAAAAAGAAAAAGTCTTATCTAACCCTGGCTATCAATCTTTACTGACCTTTGTTCACTGGACTGGGTTATGTTTTGGAAGACTAACATGTAGTAACTTAGGTCTTGGCCTTGGTTCCATGCTGAAAAGCACGAAATAAAGGGTTCATTCAGAGTGGTTCTCTTTTTTAAAAAAGTAGCAGAGGGATAAAGACCATCCAATCCCTTCTCTGTTAAATAAATTTTCCCTGTTCTCTTTTTTCCTTCTCAAAGTTTTAAATCAAGCTTTAAAAGCAAGTAATCCCAGCTGAGCAATGGCTAAGTTTCTTTAATTTAAAGGACAATGGCACAAAAACTTGACTTGAAAAAAAAAACTGGATTGTAGCTGTGATCATAGATGTAGCATAAGAAGAGAACTCCACAGACTCCCTCATTTTTACAGATGAGGAAACTAAGACGCAAGTAAGTTAAGTGACTTATCTAAGGTCACAAAAGTTGTAAAGTTGTCAGATGTGGGGATCCGAACACAGATTTAACCCAAGAGTCAATTATTTGTCAATTATTTTTCTCATTATGCCACACATTGCTTCACCATAAAAATAAATGCCATTTCCTCAAGTAATTAACCTATTTTACTAGATTTTTCTAGTTCATCTTATTTTCTTACTCTGTTATTACACATATACAAGGGGAGTAGTAGGATTTTCTTACTCTGTTATCATCACTAAGATCTGGCTAGCTTAGTTGATAGAACACAAGACTCAATCTGAAGGGCATGGTTTCATTGAGCTTAGGGAACAGTGCATAATAGCACAAAGAGCACTGAGATGGGAATTTGGAGATCTGAGTTCTAGTTCCCACTCTAACCCAGACTGTATTCTCTTGGGATAGTTGCTTTCCCTCCCTGGACTCCTGGGAAATGAGGTACTTGGGTAAGGTCCCTCCTAGTTCTAATATTCTATCCCGGTCTTATCTCAGAACTATCTCAAACCAGGTTTCCTTCTGTCAGTCCAAAAATGCCAGAGAAAAGGGTATATGTGCATATGTATTCACAGGATTTCCTAGATTTTCTCCATGCATTTTCTCTGAAATTGGTGCCATTTTCAAGCTACAGATTTGTCTTTTCTACCTGAATCAGTCCAATATTACAGAGTTGTATGGACATCATTAGCCTAGGACTTATGGGTTCTGTTTTATCAACTGACAGACATCTATTTAGATTCACAGTTAAGAGAGTCACAATCTATAGGTTAACTGTCTATCTAAACAGTAAATAGAAACCCATAGGACAGGGGTCGGCAACGTATGGCTCTTTCTACAGGAGTCATAAAGTCAATTTTTTTTCAGGCGCTGTTACAGGAGCACGCACTGTGAGCACTGTACGGCTTTCACGAAATTACATTTTAAAAAATGTGGCATTTATGGCTCTCACTGCCAAAAAGGTTGCCGATCCCTGCCATAGGAGGTAAAATTCCAGTTTGAGATGCAGATAGGTCACCATAATTTTCTAAGGCTACCTAAAAAATAGAAGACCAAAGAGAAAGGGCTATACAAGCTTGATGAAATTACATTGCCCTGGACAGGAAATTTAAAGCAGTTTAATTCTCACCTCTATAGCTAGAGAACAAAACTGAGTCATCATGCACATTAGAATAAATTCTTAGCTTCACAGAATCATAGAGGAATAACACTAGAAGAAAATCTGAAATCATTTAGCCCAACTATCAAGCACACAAGTGCTCTCATCACAATGATCCAGCAGCCTGCTATCATGAAACTGCTTTTCTGTATGGCCATTGTATCATGTAACAGAAAGACTCTACTGTCATTTTTATCTAATTTCTGGATCTTCTGGGAATTCTGGATGAATGTTAAGATGATAACAGGTGACTCCTTGGCTTTTGGTGCAGTGGAAAAAAACAGAGAACCTGGAGAAGAGTAGATTTGGGTTCTAATTCTGGTCTGATTAAAACAGTGAAACCATAACCAAATTGGTTGTAAAATAGGGATAAAACTATCTAATTTACAGAATTGTTGCATATCTACACTCTTAATCTCATCTGTCTAACACTGAACTCTATACACTACAGGTGTTTAATAAATGTATTTTTGTTGTTCAGTCGTGTCCAAATCTTCATGGCCCCATTCAGAGTTTTCTTGGCAAAGATACTGGAATGATCATTTCTTTCTCTAGCTCATTTTACAGATGAGGAAACAAGGCAAAAAGGGTTAAATGACTTGCCCAGGGCCAAACAACTATTAACTGTCTGAGGCTGGATTTCCTGACTCCAGGCCTGCTGATCTACGTACAGGGTCACCTAGATGTCTAATAAATTTATTAGTAAAGTAAATAATAGATCTGAAGATACTTCACAATTACAACATGCTATATACTACACAGAAATGAAAATCATTATTATAAATTACCTCATTCAAAAAATATACCAGGGGGCAGCTGGGTAGCTCAGTGGGTTGAGAGCCAGGCCCTGAGACTGGAGGTCCTAGGTTCAAATCCCGCCTCAGACACTTCCCAGCTGTGTGACCCTGGGCAAGTCACTTGACCCCCTTTGCCTACCCTTACCACTCTTCTGCCTTGGAGCCAACACACAAGACAGAAGGTAAGGGTTTAAGAAAAAAAAATTTACCAGCCAAAAAAGTCAATAAATTAAATTCAAACATTAAGCACCTATTATGTGCATGAGAAGAAATCATACCCTCAAGAACAGATCTGGTTTAAGTTAATAAAATTCTCAACCTCAAATTAAAATAACTGTGGAAGGAAAGTTCATGTTCACCTTCAGAACAGAGGCTGGACAAAGAGGTAGGCATTCTACCTACCTACTTGCAACATCTTCCCTGGACAATCAAGCACTTCTCACTACTACAAAGAAAACTTGATACTGAGTGTTCTATAATGTTTTAAGGTTTTGTTTGTTTGTTTGGTGAGGGGGAGGGAATAATTAAGACATTAACAATTAGAAATTCTGTACAGCCAAAATGAATAGGAAATAACTGGAAACAAAAAAGAGTTCAGCTATGGAAGAATCCTCAGTATGTAACAAAATATCCATTTAAACCCAAACTTTCACCAGGCCAAGTTAAAGAACAAGTAACTCATTTTCTCATTTAAGAACTACCATAGAAACTACCTATGTGAACTCAGGCAAGTCACTTGAGTCACTTCTCTTGTTTCCTCCACTGCCCAAAAGAAGGGGTTGAATTAAAAGGTTTTAAAGGGCTATCCCAGTCACAACAAATCAGGATTCCTCTGTTTACTATCCTGTCACTCCCTTCCCTACCCTACCCCACACACAGGCAGCTTACCAGATAACTTGAAATAATAAATCCTGACTTCTGAACTTAAAAAACAAGTTAAAGAGAAATCACTTTTCATCACAGGAGCTGCAATCCTAAAATAAAAATTTTTCTTCATTAATTTTCCAAAATGCCTTTTAAAGAACACCAGAAAATATGAGTATAATCTTTACCTGCAGGCAAATAATTTAGAACAACTCCCAGAAGCCAGAATTGAGTAGTGAAAAATGTGGAAGAACAAGGAACTACCATCACAACTCTGGAGAGGAGGAGAGGAGGCAAAGCAGAGCCAGATACAACCTTGGAAGGTTAGAAGCATCACTTGAGAAAGAGGAAACAGGTTGTGACAGGTATTTACTGATCTGAAATCCTAAGGTTTTGTTTTGTTTTTCCCATCAAATGAGTTTTTGGTGCATAAAAAGGAAAAATGTTTATACTAAAGTTATACTATGTTAAGCATCTAAACCAAGGAAGTAGTACAGAAATAACACTGTCTTCATTTTCTAAGAGACCTTAAGTAAGTCACAAAATCTCAGAGCTTATTAACTACAGTCTATAACCAACAAGAATTCTCTCTATAATATCCTTGACAAGCAGGAAGGCATTTGAGGTAGAAGAATTTCTATGACACAAAATCCATTCTACCTCCAAAAAAAAGTCCATGGCATTCTTCAGAGGCCAGAAGTTTTTTTTCTTTATATCAAGCCTCTAATCTGCCTACCAGTTACTTCCACCAAATACTCCTACTTTTGCCAAAGCCAAGCAGAACAAGTCTAACCTTTCCTACCTCATAATATCCATCAAACACTTGAACAGAGAAACCATGTCTTCCTTTCATCTTGTTCTCTTCACAAAGGAGAAATATTTCTTAAACTGTCACCATTCAGACATCTCTTGGATGTGCTCTCACTTGTGACACTCACAACTTCTCTTCATTTCCTCATCTGTAAAATGGAACTACTCCTATTTGACTTCCTCATAAGAGCAAATAAGATAATACAGATGAAAACATTTTATACCTAATACCAATATTATTCTTTGCCAGGGACTATAATACATACACATAATATATATGGGTATGTGTGTGTACAGATATGTTATATATATATAAAATAAATGTGAGCTGAAATTCTTGACATTCCTTTACTCTCATGAAGGAAAGCAATGCTTATAAGAATTGGAAATAAACCAAACTATCATACAGGTTAACCCCTCTAATTAATTTAAAAAAAAATTTCTATCACTCCAGTTTTGTGGTGATCAAGGAAATGCCTCCCTTGAAAGCAACATGCAAGGATGAAGTAAATTTTATTCCAGACAAATGTGGCCTTCACTTTAATGTTAGGATTTTGAGTCAACAAAGACCAGAGGAATTCAGCTTTAGCTCAAAGTCTGGGCCTTCTTTGCATTTTCTTTTTAAAAGTAATTTCCTTCTTTGGAGCAAATAATCCCAGAACTGATTAGGCCCAATGCTCCCCCCCCCCACCCCCGCACTAAATCCCCTGCAGCACTATTACCCCTAGCCTCCCACCTACCTACTACCACTCCCTAGGAAAGCCAGAAAGATGCCAAACCTGCTTTAAAATCCATAGAGCCTTAACCTTTGTTATGGGGTTGACCAAGCTTCAGGCCTTCCTCCCAAATTATGAGATTTCCTGAACTGACTAGGCTTACCCCCTTTTTAAACTTAAATTCTCCCTCCCCCCCCCAACACACATGCACACACACACAATCACCCATTCCATGCTGCAAGCCTATGCCTGGACAGCCCACATGGCATTCTAAATATAAATAAATGTAAATATAAGCAGTGTGTCAGGAGTCAGTTTGGGCATCTCTTTAACTCCCTTTGATACCAATGCAAAATTTAAGAAAGAAATTGGCTTCTCCTGGCTCAGGGAGAGTGGAGGCAGCGATGGAAGCAGAGAGAGGGGAGAGAGGCTAACTGCTTCTATTAAGATAACAGGTGAAGCCACACACAAACCAAGGAAAGTAGTTCTCTCTGCCCACCCCTCAGGGGTTCAAGCCCTCTTATGGACCAGACAACCCAGGGGAGCCCCCAAAAAGAACATTACTCCAGAGTCCTAAACTACAGAAAGTTCAAAAGGGATCAGAGCATTCCAAGTCCAAATCCACACCCTCTCCACAAAAGTAGCCATTCTTCCAAACACCCCTTATAAGTCTAGTAAAGATCAGGCAACCTAGCCGGTGTTAAGAACAGTGCCCTAAGTTTCCAACTACAGACAAACGAATTTGAAGAATTGTTCCAGAGAAGTCTGCACCCCAGAGAATTTCCAAAACTCCAACACTTCTCCCCTAGCAGGAATCCTCCAAATCACTTTCTCTATTGGTTTATGGTGACTTCCAGACCTCCTGGAGAGAGGAAAGAAAGAGCCGGGCTTCTTACCGTTGAGTCCATTGGAGATGCTCCGATGGTGCAGGGGCGCGGATAGGTCGTCCAAGGATCTTCTGGTGGCACCAGCCTTGGCGTCCGCTGCTTTGTGAAGGGGGGGCGCGGGGGCGGCGGGCTGCTGCGGCTGCTGGGGGCCTGGCGGCTGCAGGTGCCCGTGGGGGTGCAGCGGGTGATGGTGGTGGTCTGGGCTGCCGCCACTGCCAGTGCTGGATGTGCTGCTGCCGTCGCCCACGTCGCGGGGCCCCGCACCGCCAGAGCCCCCAGCCAGATTGGTGAGGCTGGCCTGGCTGTCGATGGAGCTGCGGGAGCCGGCGCCACTGCGCTCCTCGTCTAGCATGAGCACGATCTCCTTGAGCTCCAGGTTCTCCCGCAGCAGGGCCTCCTGGCGGGCCTCCAACTCGCGCAGCTTCTGCTGGGACAGGGCCACCTCCTTCCACAACACGCCGGCCGTGTGGCGTCCGAAGCGCTGCCATTCGCGCGACAGCTTCTTGCCTTTTTGCCGGTCGTCGTCCAGGAAGCAGCAGAGCTCCCGCAGCTCATGGTTGTCGTCCTGCAGTTTCTGGTTGACCTCCTTGAGGCCGCGGATCTCGTGGAGGTGCAACTGCAGTCGCCGGTTTACGTCCTTCATCAGGTTCCCATGTTCCACCATGAGGCCCATCTTCTCGCCCTCTGCCCGCCGCAGCCGCCGCGCCAACTCCTCTTTGCTCCAGCGTAGCAGCTCCTCATCAGGAACCTTGCTCAGATCCTCTTTGCCCGGCCCTTCCGACGTGTTCTTGGCCATCGCGGATCCGAATTGGGAGACGCTGGACACCTTAGGGTGGGGAGGAGGCGGAGAAGTGACTTTTTTCCTCCTCCTCCCCTCTCTCTCGCTTCCTCACACTAGCTCCTGGGTCACCGCTGCATCTCTGGTAAGTTGTGCTTTTCTCCCCTTCCAACACACTCCAAAGAACACCTCTGCCTTGGCTGGGAGGAGCAGCCGGACGCCCCCAGCGTCCCTTCCCCTGGCCCGGAGGTGGGGTGAGAGAGCTAGAGCCGGCACCTGCTGGACTCTGGGCTACACAGCAGCCTGTTCTCCGTAGACAATCGGGCTCCGGGTGCACGGCTCTCTGCTTCTCTCCAAAACGCACCTGGGGCTTGGAGCGCCCTTCTTGCTTCGGGCAAGAGGCGGAGAAATTTCACTGCTCCGAGTGAAGGGCGGGCTCGTCAGTCTTGGAGAAAGGCTCCGGCATCTGCAGGTCTCAATGGCCCCGCGGCCGAGGAAGACCCTCACCGGACCAGTTCCTACTCGCCATCTGCTTCGATGTGGCAGCCTTGCCCTAGCCCGCCTCCCACCCCCAAACACCGCACGGCTGAACGCAGGTCCCGGCTCCGCTGCGTCCTGCCTCCGGCTTCTGCTTCGCCCCTGCACCGGCTTGTCTTCTATCGGGTTAGCTAGACTCAATGCACTAGAAGCCCGCTCCCGGTGGCGAAGCGTTCGGCTCTATGGTCGCGAGGAGGAGGAGACGCCGACAGAGAGACCCCTCCCCCCTCCTCCCAGCCCAGGGAGCCCGAGGCGGCCCCACCTACCCTAGAAGGGAGGAGCGAACGGAACAGCTCCGGCTTAGCCCGCCTGCCTGCGGGAGAACTGGTGGGGGCCTGGGAGGGGGGGTGGAGAGAGGGAGGATTGAAAGAAAGGAGGCGGAGAGAAGCGCTGACCAGCCCACCTTGTAACCTCCCCCACTCCACTCGCACCTCGCCTAGAGTCCTCCGGCCCGGCGCTCCGCCAGAGGTGGAGAGGATCTGGGCTCCTACCCTACGCTAGTGCGATTGGGTGATTCCGAGGGGGTGTGGGAGGGGCGGGATGGGCTCTGGGGGAGGACGCCTAGATGGTTGAGTCTTTTCAGGTTGTGGATGCCTCCTCCCTCCTGTGCCCCAAAGCTCCCCTCCCCTGCTCTCTCTCGGCAGGTTCAAGTTACTGCTCCGAGAGAATAGATGTTTCGGCCCCTCCCCCACTCAGCCAATCAGAAGGCTGTAAAGCGCTTTGAAAATACAGGTACAAAATAGGCCTGGGACGGGGTAGGAAAGGTAGGGTTGGACCTCGTCTTAAAGGAGACGATTTCGATATTCTGCTTCTCCCAACCCCCTACCAAGATCCTATTCCTCCAAGCCCCCGCCCGCCCCGAATAATAATAGAGATCGTTTTTTTGCTGTAGGAAAACTGGGAGGCAGGAGGAGGGGGGCGGCCTCCGAGTTCTCAGCTGATGTGACTATAGTTCGGACGGCTAGGGAGAGCAAGGCGGAGAGAGAAGGAGGGGCTTGGTGGTAGAAGACTCCTCTTCGTACCTCTCTTACCTGGGAGGGTGAGGTGAAGTGAGGGCAGAGAGTTGATATAGCCCCAGATTGACTCAGTAAGTTCTGAGCCTCAGTTTACTCATCAGCAACAAAAGCTATCCTTTCGAATTTTATTTGTAGAGCCAATTTTATTATCTTCGTTTTCCAAATCAGGAAACTGAGGCTAACCAGATGGTCTCTAAGATGCTTAATTTTTAAAGATGCTTAAGATCTAAACTGATCAATGAATTCTTAATTGTCAAATTTAATTAATTGTCAAGTTTAATCAAACCTCTGGCTGATGCTCTTAACTTTTCTGCAACATTCAATTCAGTTGACCACTCCATTTCCTCAGTCCTGTGGGCTTTGGAACTTTGTGACATCGGTCTGTCTCTCTTGGCTCTCTTGACTCTTGGTCTGAGCACTCTTTAGAAGTCTCTTTTGCAGTATGTCATTCATATCAAGTCCTTACTTTTCTCTCCACCCTTTGACGTGGTGATTTTACCAGTTCTTTGACTCAATTATCATCTCATTTCATATAGATGATAGATAGATAGATAGATAGATAGATAGATAGATAGATAGATAGATAGATAGATAGATAGATAGATAGATAGATCCAAATCTAGTCTTCTGAGCTCCAGTCCCTGTTACCAACTGCCTATGAGTATTTCAAACTGAAATGTCTGGCAGAAATCACAAACTCATGGCCAGAACACATTATCTTTCTACTCTAACCCACCCCTCTTCTGAACTTCCTTATTTCTGTTGAGGTATCAACCTAAGTGTCCTCAATCTACCTTACTTCACATATCAGCACATGCCAAATCTTGTCATTTGTACCTCCCTAACAAGGCTTGCATTGTTCCCCTCCTTTCTACTCCCACTGCTACCACTCTTGTTCAGTGCCTTATCACCTTTGGCCTGGACTATTATAATAGCTTTCTAATAGGACTCTTCCCCATTTCAATCAATTCTCTACATAGCCAGCAAGGTAATTTTCCTAAATTTCAGGTCCTATGATCCTTTCACATCTAGGATCAAGAATTCTGCCATTTAAAGCTCACAATGTGCTCCCATACTGCCTTTCTGCCTTATTACACTTTACTCCTTCCAGCTAAACTGGACTTACTATTGTTCACATAGAATACTCCCTCTCACTGCTTGGTTCCTTCACAATAGCAGTCTTTCCTGCCTGGAATTTACTCCCTCTATTTACCACTTGGAATCCTTGGTTTCTTTCAAGATTTTGTTAAGATGTTACCTTCTGCTGGAGGTTTTACTGGACATGAACTGTTTTGATTTTGTATTTGTGTCTCCAGTGTACCACAATGTCTGTAAAGAGTGTCAAGGTGTGAAGTCAGGAGACTGGGTTTCAGTTCTGGTTACCACAGTTTAAGAAGGATGTTGATGAGCTGGAGAACATCCAGAAGAAGGTATCCAGGAATTGAAGGAAAAATGTCTAATGTTCTGTCCCAGTCCTAAAAGAGATTACAATCTAGTTAGAGTAACAAATGGGACATAAGCATAACAAAAATTAACCAGCAATAACCAGGGCTAAATGCCTGGTTATTCCTTCCTTGTCCCCTCCTTGACTATTATTTATAACTACTATGAAATTTATTATTTCATCTTTATTCCATCCCTAATTCTAAGCCCAGTATGCTCAGGGAACAACAGCTGTATCTTTTTTAATGCAGAAAGGAAAGTGATATAGTAATAACAAATTTCTATAGAAGATCATAGTTTATAAATTACCTTCTTCAAAATAATCTCAGGAGGTAGAGAATAGCAAGTATTATTATCTTCACTTTTTAGATGGTGAAACCCAGGCTAATAAAGTATAAATAAGGGATATGGAGCAGGCTAAGAATGGATGCTTTCGAATTGTGGAGCTGGAAAAGGTTTTTTGAGAGTCCTTCAAGATAAAATCAGTTAATACTTTAAAAAATTAATTCAGGCTATTCACTAGAAGGTCAAATACTGAAACAGAAGCTTGAATACTTTGGCTTGTCAACCCACTATCTTCCCCAGTGTCTGACTCACCTGACTAGAACTGAATTGAGTGAAAGAAACTAGAAACTGAAGAAGAAGCAAGGGGTATTTCAATGTATTTTTCTCACCAGAACAAGCATGCATGTAAGAATCCCTCTCCTAATGAGAGGAGCCCATTAGATACAGAATTAACCAGCTTTTATAGTTTGAAAGATGAAGAAGAGAAGAAGGGGAAAACAAGATTATCGTTTGAGGGACAGATGTAACAGCAAGTTCTTGACAGTAACTCTTTGGAGTGACTTTTGGGGTCCCAAGGAGATAGGCTAATAATAGTTAAATAATCTGAAATCTCTGGAGCCTCTTCTAGTGAAATAATGATTGTCTTGAATTAGGAAAGGTTCTTAGGATTGTTCTCAGTCTAGCCCTGTTGGTACAGTTAGGGCAGGGGTCAGTTGGCAGGTTCCTGTTTCTCAAGTTTAACTTATAGTCCCAAAGAATTATTGTTATGTATCAAAAACCCCTAGAAAGGGGCAGCTGGGTAGCTCAGTGGAGTGAGAGTCAGGCCTAGAGACAGGAGGTCCTAGGTTCAAACCTGGCCTCAGCCACTTCCCAGCTGTGTGACCCTGGGCAAGTCACTTGACCCCCATTGCCCACCCTTACCAATCTTCCACCTATGAGACAATACACCGAAGTACAAGGGTTTAAAAAAAAAACCCTAGAAAAATGGAGGCTTGAGCAAATCCAACCAATTATTATACTCAGTATTCCTTTCACTTTCTCAGGCTACATCATGAGAAGACAGGAATCATTGAAAAAGACCCCAGTGGTAGGAAATATTGAAGGAAAAAGGAAAAAGGAACAGCAAAAGTTGAGTTAGATAGATACTGTCATGGAAACAATGAACATGAACTTAGAGGGAGTTCAAAAGATAATGGAGGAGGGGCACCTGGGTAGCTCAGTGGATTGAGAGTCAGGCCTAGAGATGGGAGGTCCTAGGTTCAAATCTGGCCTCAGACACTTCCCAGCTATGTGACCCTGGGCAAGTCACTTGACCCCCATTGCCCACCCTTACCACTCTTCCACCAAGGAGCCAATACACAGAAGTTAAGGGTTTTTAAAAAAATGTAAAAAAAAAAAAAAAGATAATGGAGGATAGGAAGACCTGGTATACTATGGTTCATGGGATCAAGAAGAGGGACAAGGGGGCAGCTGGGTGGCTCTGTGGATTGAGAGCCAGGCCTAGAGATGAGTTCAAATCTGGCTTCAGACACTTCCCAGCTGTGTGACCCTGGACAAGTCACTTAACCCCCATTGCCTAACCCTTACTACTTTTTTTTTTTTTTAAACCCTTACCTTCCACCTTAGAATCTGTGTCATTTGACCCCCATTGCCTACCCTTATCACTCTTCTGCCTTGGAGCCAATACGCTCCAAGACAGAAGGTAAGGGTTTAAAAAAATAAAAAATAAAAAATAAATAAAAAAAGATATCTCATCTATAACTGCAATGGCCAAGAGATGAGAAGAGGAAATATACTTCTTTTATTGAAGAGCTTAGGAGACTTTGAGTATAAAATGATTCTAAGGAGATTGCTATTTGGGTTGATTTGTTTAACTTTTTCTTGGTTAGAGGGAAGGGATTACTGGGTAGGAACATGGTTAGAAGGGGTTAGATAGCTAGAAATGTCTGAGACATGAAAACAAAAGCTTCAAAAGAATTTATTTTCATGTAACCAAACCCAAGCCTGGGGCAGTTTTGTTGAGAGAATGTCTTGTGCTTAGGAGAAGAGATGTGACTACAAATGGTTTGAGAGAATGATATATTAGTTTAAGTGATTCTAGAGCCTGCAGCCTGCCAACAGACTATGTCTGTGCTGGCAAACCTATGACATGTGTATTGGAGTGTGCCAGAGGGGTCTGCCCCCCTCCCCTTTTCCACAAATACCTAAGGACATTTCTCAAATGGCCTGCCCCTCTGCTCAGCAATCCAATGGGAGTGCTCCCTCCCTCCTCTGTCTGGGATAAGGTGGGGGTCTCACATGCGGTGAGTGTTGCAGTTTGGGTACTTGATCTCTAAGTTCTCTAAAAGGTTTGCCATCACTGGACTGTTGGAAAGCAGAGCTCCTCTGAGATTGCTGAATGGTGTTCTACAGTCCTCCAAGGCTCTAGCAGCTATGAGAAGCTAGCCCCATCTTGTTCCTTGACCTCTAAGGCTAACATTGATAGAGACTACTGAGATTGGACCTTCCCCAAATAAGAATGTTACCTCTTTCCTGGTTTGAAATTGCTTCAAATAAAGAGATCTTTTACTTTTTGTATTCTTTGATACATCTTAATCTATAGGACTTCTCTGGTTTCTGTTTTCCTTCAATAAATTGGTTTGATGATCTTTTGTGTTAGCAGTCCTTAGTAGGAAGAGGCTATGGTAATGAAGGTAAGCCACCTTAAGGAGAATTAGGGAAAGTTTACTTTTTGAACCCTAAACCATCATATCCCTAAGGAGATATGAAAGGTTCTGGAGAGATGTGATTTTGGCTCAATTCCCCTCTTCAAGGGGAGATGAGAGAAGATGGTTTGTCTTCTTTAATTCTGGATACTCCATACTCCTTCCCTCAGCTAGTTTACTATTGGTGCCATAACAGCTTTTCTCTTACTGTCTCTCCACAAAGCTGAGCTAGCCCTTAAATCATATCTATCTATGCCACCTACAAGCTACATATATTAAGATAACCCTCATACATATGTCCCATATTTAAACAATTTTAGTTTTGACCCTATCTAGGTCTAAGTCATGAGTCTAAACCAGTGATGGCAAACCTTTTAGAGACCAAGTGCCGAAACTGCAATACTCACCTCACATGTGAGCCCCCAGACAGAGGAGGGAGGAAGCACTGCCATTGCATTGCTGGGCAGAGGGATGGGTGAAGTGAGAAGTGACCTTGGCCATGCATGGAGAGGGGTAGGGGAGCAGCCCCCTCTGGCATGCTCCAGCACATGTGCCATAAGTTCATCAACATGGGTCTAAGCCATGTTACCTAAGGTAAATTTAGACCTATACAGACTTATGAGCAAATATCCAGAGTCAATCAGTTTCTATTTGAGAATTTGGTTATAGATTTCCCAAATTTTCTTTTCCAACAATGAAACTGTTTGAAAATCTGTTTATTGTAAGGGAGATTTTTACAAAACTAAAAGGTCACTAAAGACTATATCTGACCCACAGGACTTGAAAAACATGACAGATTGTGGGAAATTGGGGTAGTTTTTTTATTATTAAAATTTTGCTAAAGCAGAGTGTCCATCTTCTGACTGTCAATGTGTCCCTGCTGATAGAGAGTGCCAAAGTAGAGTGCCCCCAGAAGCCAATTGTCCATGTTTCAGCAACTTGTCTCCCTTCTACTTTTGGTAACTGAGGAACACTCTCAAACATTCCTGAGAACACTGCCCTTTGTCCCTTGTTATGGTCAATGGCAAATCACTATGACCAGAAGAGGGAAATGTCAACCTTGTTTTATGAAATCCCGAATTTACCTTTGTCCCATGAGAATTTGTCTTTTAAGAAAGACTGACCCTTTGTCCCAGACTGAACAACAGGTCATCAAGCACCCATTGAGCACCTAGAGAGGAATGATAGTAGTAGTCTTAAGTACTCTTTTTTATTTTCTTGGTTTCTTTTATAGGTCTCTCCTAGATACTCTAGCATCAGACTACAACCTTTTTCCCAAGCTCCTATTGCAACCAGTCAGTTGTTTCTCTTTGGCTATATTCCTCAGGCATTAATAAAACCTCAAGTTGTTTTCTTTAGTTCAAAAGAAATTCCCATTCATGGTGATTATTCCTGGAGACATTGTTCCCAGAGTCTCAGAGCTTGGCTCAGAGTGATGTTGTTGTGTGCGTATGACCCTGTATAGTGGCCATAAGAGCATTGTCTCTCCTGTACTGATTAAAGACATATTCTTTGTAACTGCTTTCTTGGTACTATGTTTTTTCAGGTTGGTACCTCTTATAGCATCATTTAAATGGAAAGAACAACCATGACAAAATTATACAATACGGAATATACAAAGAATAAGCTTGTGTGGAAGGAGTGATATGAAAAGATACTTCCCTCTATTCTTTCACTGAGATGGAAGGAATATGATTTTGTATATATATATACATATATATTTAAACCCTTAACTTCCACATTAGAATCAATACTATGTATTAGTTCCAAGGCAGAAGAGCAGTAAAGGCTAGGCAAGGAAGGTTAAGTGACTTGCCAGGGTCACACAGTTAAGAAATGTCAGAGGCCATATTTGAACCTAGGACCTCCCATCTCTAGGCCTGGCTCTCAATCCACTGAGCCACTCAGCTGGTCCCAAGGTATATGAATATAAATAAAGAGTGGAAATAATAGAGTGGAAATATTCCTTGCTGGTAAATTCTCTATTTCTCACTCAGGACTATATAAGCACTCTTCCCCTACTCATATAGAAAAGACTGAAGTTTCTCCTTTGAATTCTTCTCCTTCAATAGTGGAAAGCAGGAGATTGATTTCTTTCCTGTCACCTGATGACAAGGCTAGATTGCTTTAAGTCTTCAATGATGTCTAATGAATGTCCAGGTTTCAGTCTCCTGCCAGTGTTTAAACCTGGATGGGACAGGATCTTTGAGAGCTTTGACAAGGATCTCATTCATCAACCTTCAGAGCATTGTCTTTTAGTAATCAACCATTAGTAAGTACCCTTTTTTAATTAAAAAAACAGGGACAGGGGCAGCTGGGTAGCTCAGTGGAGTGAGAGTCAGGCCTAGAGACAGGAGGTCCTAGGTTCAAACCTGGCCTCAGCCACTTCCCAGCTGTGTGACCCTGGGCAAGTCACTTGACCCCCATTGCCCACCCTTACCAATCTTCCACCTATGAGACAATACACCAAAGTACAAGGGTAAAAAAAACAAAAAAACAAAAAAACAGGGACAACAATACATTCCTAGTTGTCCTGGGCAAGTCATTTGATCCCCATTACCTAGCTCTTACCACTCTTCTGCTTTGGAACCAATACATAGTACTGATTCCAAGATGGAAGGTAAGAGTTAAAAAATAAAAAAAAAAAGCACATACACACAAGCAAATGCCATTTTCTCATTATATTTCAGTGGTATTCCAGGAAACAAATGGCTATGAAAGATGATAATCTCCCTAAATAGTCTATGGAGGAATGAAATAGATAGTCTTGATGGTAGAAGCAACACAATATATTAAAAAAGAACAATGGTCTAAACTGCAAAAGACCATTTATTTACTCCAATTCTGCTAAGAATAATCCTAAATCACATTCTTTGCAGTTTACAAAACACTTTATATCTATTTCCCTATCATCTCCATTTACTGATAAGGAAACTGAGTTCTCACTGATATAAAGTGACTTCCCAAGGTCAAATAGCTCATAAAGTCAAAACCTGATTTCAAGGCCAGTGCTCTTCCCAACACATCATTCTGCTGAGGAGGACAAAGTACCGAACTAACAAAATGTGCACAAAGAGATCAGAAAAATTAGGATGGGAATAAGGCCAAGAGGTCTGGTAATTGGGAGGTCATTGACAAAAACTTTGGAATAGTGGGGTCAGAAGTCAATGAGGAGAAAGTGGGTAACTACTTCTCCAGAGGTAGGAACATCAGTAGCAAGTAGAAAACTTAATCAAAAACTTTAACAGTGAGTGGAGAAGAAAGTTAGGACCATAACTAGATGAGTTGAAACATTAAGAGAAAGGTGTTTTTTATAAATGATTGGTGAATAGAATAGAATTGGATTGAAAGCCCTGTCTTTTATTCACCAACACAGTATACCTGATATATGAGTGACTTAAAGAGGTACCTTCTCTCATACAGATGGCAGATAGATAGATAGAGAGAGAGAGAGAGAGAGAGAGAGAGAGAGAGAGAGAGAGAGAGAGAGTTGATAGGTGATTAGATAGATGATAAATAGATAAATGTTAGATGATTAGATAGGTAGACAGACAGACAGATAGTTAATGGACAAATGATAGATGATTAGATAGACAGACAGACAGACAGATAGATAGATAGATGCCTTTGTAGAGGGGTATAGGACTGTTTAGCTCCATAAACCTTTTACTTATGCAGACAGAATATTTCTCTTCTCTCTATACATTTAAGAAAATGTAGAGAAATTACTTTTCCCAATTGTGGATGTTGATACATAATTAAGGGATTTATCTAGCTACAATAAATCTGTGGGAAGTGTTTCCTACTCTCCCTACCAATCTCCTCACCCTGTTTCTCCTGCCTTCCCTCTGAAATTACTTTCTATTTCCACTGTATACTATATCATATATGTACATAGTTATTTATATATTATCTCTCTTTTCCCTATTAGAAGCTCATTGTGGGTAGCAACCAATTTGGGAGGATGGGGTTGCATCTCCTGGGAGGAATCTAAGAGCTATTCATTCCATGTTCCATCATCTCCAGTGCTTAGCACAGTACTGACCCATAGTACGGACCTAGATGGTATAGTGAATAGAGAACAGAACCTGGAGTCAAGAGGGAGTTCAAATTTTCCCTCAGACCCTTACCAGTTGTGTGAGCCTAGGCAAGTCATTTAACATCTGCCTACCTAAATTTCCTCATCTGTAAAAAGGGAATAATAATAGCACCCATCTCACAGTATTGCTGTGAGGATAAAATCCAGGTAATATTTGTAAAGTGTTTTGCAAACCTCAAAGCAATGTGTAAATGCTAGGTATTACTAATACATCCTTGTTTATTTTCATTCTAGTCCCCAGAAGTGTCTAATTTGTATACCCCATTAACAGGTGTGCAGAGAGTCCCTACACTTGGACAGATACCCAAAGAAAGGCAGATATATTTGAGGTATCCTAATTTTATACTTAGTAATTAAATGTTAATAAAATCATACTATTTGTCCTTTAATTTATCTGGTGCCACCTCCTCCCTAGCTGCTATTTCCTTCATCCAAAATTAAAATTATTTTGTACATTTACATGCACATGTGATCTGTAAGAGTATAAATTCCTTGAGGGCAGAAATTATTCATATTTAAGTCTTTGTATTCTCAGTGCCAAGCATGGTGCTTAAAAAGTTCTTGTTGATTGATTGACAACAAAAAGCTTTTTGCTCTCTCTCCTGGGAGGAATCTAAGAGCTATTCCTTACATTGTCTCTATGGGAACCTCCACAAAAGCCTTCCTCCAGTGGCCTCCTCCAAAGCATGGAAGTTAAGATGGGCTCTCAAAGATTATGCGAGTGGAGCATGAATCCTGAGGGCCTCTCCTCCAAGCTAGGAAGGTTTCAAGTGTAAGCTTAATTAGGCACTATTCGTCTGTCATCCAGACAACCAGCCTCTCTATGGGATTTTTTTTAGGTCCAGCATTTATGATGATCACAGACTGAGCTGGGTAGAGACTGGCACCTAACTCAGTAGAAGACAGTAGATCCTTGCATTATATATGAAGTATGAGAGCTCACAGGGCACTTGGGTGGTACAGTGGAAAAAGTTCCTTGCTTTGAGGCAGTAAGACTCATTTTCATGAGTTCAAATCTAGCCTCAGACATCTACTAGTTTTGTGACCTTAGGCAAGTTACTTAACCCTGTTTGCCTCAGTTTCCTCATCTGTCAAATGAGCTGGAGAAGGAAATAGCAAACCACTCTAGTATCTTGACCAAAAAAAAACAACAAACCCAAATAAAGCCATGAAGAGTTAGATATGACAAACAACTGAACAACAAAAATATCTTTGGAATCCTATTCTACTCTCCTACATGACATCGAGCCAATAATTCTAGGAGGAAGTCCTGGAATTAGGACCTAGACTATTAGAGTCATTCAGTGTTTGTCAGACCAACTCACTGGCCTCCCTTATAACAGCAAAGTGAGTATCTGCAAGCCCAAAGCAAGAAGTGAGTTTTTATGGCTTGGATCAATTTAGTAGTCCAGCAGCTGCATCACACCAAGTTGTAAGCAAGAAGGAGGGCCTAAATGTCATGGATAATAGAGATAATAGTCAGCAGAGCCTCACATTTTGTCTTGTAAAAGCCATGACCTACCCCTCAGATGGAAGCTCCTGAGTTCTGAGTCAGTCTGTAGCAGGCACAAAGCTCTGATGCAGAAGCAGGGCCCCAAGTTTTTCCTCCAAGGGTTGGGAAAGCAGAACATGCATCACGACGCACACTTTGTCACCACTAACCTGTAATCAGTAAGGTGAGGCTCTTAGCAAAGTGCCAGTGAAACCTCCCAGTGAGGCCAAGCACTCCCAAGAATTTGGCATGCTGCCTACCATATGCAGGCACTTCACAAAGCCTTGGTGACTGACTGACTGAGTGACTGGTATCATCAACCCTCACCCCATTCCACCAACTGGCAAAGGAGCAGTTCTTTCCAGTCTGAAAAATCAGTATTATGAAGTGGGGAAATTTGAGGCCCCATAGTAAAAAAAATTAAGCACCCTTTATTCTTGTCAAATATAACATAATCAAGAACCTCTAGCTCATGTTTTATTTAGAGGAATTTGTGTCAGTATTTTTGTTTGCTTTTTTAAAAAGTGAAAAATAATAGAAATTAATATGAAACTTTGCAAACTGTTTTGCATATTTTTTGCTGACTTTACTATGTACTACTCATATGACTTTAGACAAATTACTGAACTGATCAAAACTTGAGTTTTCTCATCAATAAAATGAGTGAGGTCTCTTCTACCTATAAATCTTGTGATTTGAGGATGCTATGGTGTCATGTTTAAAAATGTGCTGATAAATTTGTTTTAACTTCTATCCAATAATCAGATAGATGAGGAAGAAGCAAAGCAAGAAAAACAAAAGCCCTGGTATAATAGATATCCAAATAAAATTCATCTGTAAATCCATTGGGTTCATATGATCACAGTATCATAGATCCAGAACTGAACCTTCTAGTTCAAACCCTTCATCTTACAATTAAGGAAACTGAGACCCAGAGAGATTAAATGATTTTCTTAAGGCCACACAAGTTTTTAGAGTAAGAGGTGGGAATTGAATGCAAGTCCTCTGATTTCAGTACTGGCACTTTTTTTTTTCTTTTGTTCTACTAAGCCCTATGGCTTATATAATGATAATAAATGAAGAGTTGATATTTCTAAAAAAAAATGTTAAGGTTTTTATATGCCATTTTCCTCACAACTACCCTAAGTGAAAGGCTGTACAAGGATTCTTAGTCCTATTTTACATATTAGGAACTGGGGAAACCAACAGAGGTTAAATGATTTGTTCAAGGTCACATAAATATGTAAATGGCAGAAGTTTGGATTCAAAACCTGGTCTAACCTCAGAGCTAATACTTTTTTTTTTCATTTAGAATATTTTTCCATAGTTCCATGATTCATGATTTGTCCCATCCCTCTGCCCTCCCCCTGATCCTAGAGCTGACAAGCAATTCCACTAGGTTATATACATGTGTCTGTTTAAAACCTGAGAGCCAATGCTTTTTCTATAATACCCTGATCGAAGGTGGGGAGGGACATTTCTCTAGGATTGATGCCTTTCCCAGATTTCCTAGGCTAACCAGGGCACTGAGAGTTATTAAACTCAAGTATCTGACTAATTGATCTTCAGCAAATGGGTATCCACTTCAGATTTAGAGGGTTTAACTGAAGCATGTCAATGTAGCAGTCCATTAAGCCCTGGAGGTCTCTGTGACACACTAAATGCCCCCTGTTTGATTAGCAGAAATCTAAGAGGCCACTAGCTTAGCTAGAATGCTATGACTTCTCCCTTGGTCCCTTGGGGCAACTTTAGCTTACGAGGTTAAGTGTTTGCAGTCCCCATGTAGTCAGCAGATTAAGGAGGTTCCCGTGCTGAATACTCTGTATTAGATAATTTTATGACCATTTCAGTTTGATACTTTGCCTATCACTGAAAAAGGCAGGAGGTGATTTCCCATTGAAAATACAGCACAAGACATTTTGTGATAACAAAAAAAAAAAAAAAAAAAAGGAAACAAAGTGGATGCCTCCTATCAACTAGGAAATGGCAGAACAAATTGTGCTGCATGTGTGTAATAGGATATTACCAGTCTGTAAGAATTGGCAAATATGAGGAATTTAGAGAAATAGGGCAAAATTTGTATGAATCAACATAGGGGTAAACAAAGCAGAATCTGAATAATATGCACAATTACTAAGATAATATAAATTAAAACAATATTAAAAGATATCAGAAGTCATATTAAATGTGATGGCCAATATTAGTTGATAAATCACATATCCATTCTCTCACTAGGGAAGTGGTGGACTAGAAGTCCAAAACATTGCATGCAATAGTCTGATTTGGTAAATTTGTTTGATTTTACTTAACTATTTTTCTTTGTTATAACAGAGAATGGGGAAGAGAGAGAGATTATCTAGTGCTCGTGACTAGGTATAAGAAATAAGTATCAATAAAGTTTTTTAAACTTAAAAAATCACATAAGCAAGATAGAATATTTAAGAATAAAGCTGAATAGGGGGCAGCTGGGTAGCTCAGTGGATTGAGAGCCAGGCCTAGAGACAGGAGGTCCTAGGTTCAAATCCGGCCTCAGACACTTCCCAGCTGTGTGACTGTGGGCAAGTCACTTGACCCCCATTGCCTACCCTTGCCAATCTTCCACCTATAAGTCAATTCACAGAACTTAAGGGTTTAAAAAAAAAAAAAGAATAAAGCTGAATGGTCTATAAAAAACAGGAGAATAACATTATAAAGATGCTACTGTCATAATAATAGTCATAAATTGATAAGAGCTAGAAAATACATCAGATCATAGAACCTAGAATGTGAGAACTTGGCCTTAGAATGGCCATAGACTGGTAGGCTTAAAAGAATCATGTAATCATTGAACTATGGGATATTAGAAACCCAAGAATTATAGAACAGAATGTGAAAGCTAAAAGGAGCCTTAGGATTAAAGAACATGGAATGCCAGAGTTGTAAAAGACATTGGGTAGCTCAGTGGATTGAGAGTCAGGCCTAGAGACCAGAGGACCTAGGTTCAAATCCGGTCTTAGACACTTCCCAGCTGTGTGACCCTGGACAAGTCACTTGATTCCCATTGCCCATCCTTACCACTCTTCCACCTATGAGCCAATACACAGAAGTTAAGGGTTAAAAAAAAAAAAAAAAAAAAAAAAGACATTGAACCTGAAATGTTGGATCTGGAAGGAATTATAAAACTAGGAATCTCAGAGCTACCAGGGACCTTAGAACCATGGACACAGATCATCAAAGTTGGTGAAATGATGTTGTCCAATCCTCTCATTTTAGAGATGAGAAAATTGATGTCCAGAGGGAAGAGCCTTAAGCAGAGTAGGGTGATAAGTTGTTCAGTCATTTTTTCAGTCATTTCTGACTCTTTGTGATCTTGGCAAAGATACTGAATGCTTTGCTATTTCCTTCTCCAGCTCATTTGATAGATGAAAAAATGGAAGCCCACAGGGTTAAGTGACTTGCTCAGTGTCATACAGCCAGTAATTGTCTAATCAAAGTTTGAACTCCAATCTTCCTGACTCCAAGCCAGCTGCTGTATCCACTGTGCCATCTGACTGCCCCTAAGTGCTCACCTGATCAAGGAAATGCCAACATAGATGGTGGGAGGTAGGGAGTAGATTTCCTTGTGCATATCAGAAAGTCCAACAAAGGCTCTGTCCCCTCTCAGGTTTGCCTTCTTTCTCAAGCATCTTGCTTCATACCTGCCAGCTCCCTTAGTATCTGTCTTTTCTTAGCACTTGCAAAGTTTAATCTTATCCTGTTTGAGGCTGACTATTCTTTGCACTATGCCCTCCACTCCTCATGACCTTTTTCCAGGGGCCAATGAGACTGCATCCAACTAGGGACGACTATTCTCTGTAGGATAAAGTGGTAGGACACCTGAATTCTCCCCAGGTACCAGTACTACTAGTTACAGCTCTACAGATAGAGGATTACTTGCTGATTTGAGGACCACTCCCTCATGGAATGTTTGATAAAAAGAGAGAGAGAAGAGAGAGAGAGGGAGAGAGCTAATTTAGTCATTGTGTGACACACACCCTTGGTTTTAGAAAAGTAGATTTAAAAGAGTTCAAAGGAAAAATAGGATTCTAATGGACTAAATGCTACAGGAATAGTAGGTCGGAAGGATGAGAGATGCTCAGGAGGCCTTGGGTAAACAAGGAGCTCACTAATCAACTTAGGCTTTAAGAAGAAATATACAGAAGATGGAAGCAACACCAGAAAAAAGAACATGATATGGTCCTATAAAAAATAGTGTGAGGACTTCAAAAGCTCATGATGGGCTGAGGTTGGTAAAGGATGTGAAGGACAATAAAAAAGAGGAGCAGCTAGCTATATTAGAAGAAAAAGGAAGATCAAAGAAGGAACATGACCTTTACTTAGTATGGATGGGTTTAACTGACAACAAAGAAAAGACAGTTGCAAAACTGTAATTTTGCTTCTGCGTGTGTGTGTGTGTGTGTGTGTGTGTGTGTGTGTGTGTGTGTGTGTGTGTGTTTTCTGCCAAGGAAAATGACACTTGCCCTGGAAATGTCAGGACAAAAAATGAACATGGAATCAATACCCAAGACAAGTAAGGAAATAGCAAAATACCTAGGTGCTATTGAAGAACTCAAGTTGTCTGGTCTAGATGAACTATACCTTTGGGAATGGAAAGGACTACTTGATTGATGTAATTGTTGCTGTCTGTAATGTGTAAAAGATCACAGAAAATGGGAGAGGCACCACAAGATTGGAAAGGGTGAAAATTGTCATCATTTTCAGAAAAAGGAAAAGAATATAGTGTTTATACTATAGGACAATGAGCTTGACTTTATTTCCGGAAAACATTATAGAATGGATGATTAAAGAGATGATTGGAAAACATCTAGAAAGGGAAGCACTAGGGGCAAGTAGGTGATTCAGGAACAGAGGTCCAGCCTTGGAAATGGCTTATTCTAGGTTCAAATGTGGCCTCAGATACTTCCCAGCTATGTGATTCTGGACAAGTCACTTAATCCCAATTGCTTATCACTTACTATTCTTTTATCTTAGAACTGATACTAAGACAGAAAGTAAGGGTATTTTAAAAAAAAAAAAAAAAGGAAAGAAAGAGAAATGGGCTGTTGGGTTGGCAAGGTAGTAGAGAGATGTTGTTCAATCGTTTTTCAGTTGTGTCCAATTCTTTGTGACACTATTTGGGATTTTCTTGGCAGAGATTTTAAACCAGAGAGTGATTTGCCAATTTCTTCTCCAGCTCATTTGACAGATAATGAAACCAAGGTTTTTTGATGTCACACAGCTAATGTCTGAGGCCAGATTTGAACTCAGGAAGATGAATCTCCCTGACTCCAGAGCTGAAACTCTACTACACCAAAGATCAGAGGATATGGCCAGAGTGTGGCTGACAGCGCACTAGAGGCTTAGATCCTGCACACACTTGCCAGAAGCTTCACTCACTAGGAGTAGTAGCAACAATAATGGGACTTGGAGGTGAGCTCCAAGCTTAGTGAATTTTTCTGGGCCACAGGATCCAGGTGTAGCCTAATATATTCTCTATTTTCCCATTTCCTTTCCCCTCCCTCTCCCCTTTCCATACATTCAGAAAGAGCTGAAAAAAAATCCTGGATTTCCCATTTTCTTTTCCCCTACTACCAATCGTAATTTGTACTCTTTTAAAAATAAATAAAAGGGGAAAGTACCTACTTGTACAAAAACATCCATAGCTGCTCTTTTTGAGGTGGCAAAGAATTGGAAATTAAGGGGATGTCCATCAATTGGAGAATGGCTGAACAAATTGTGATATATGATGGTGATGGAATACTATTGTGCTGTAAGGAAAGATGAGCAAGATGATTTCAGAAAGAGCTGGAAAGACCTACATGAATGGATGCAGAGTGAAATAAACAGAACCAAGAGAACACTGTATATAGTAACAGCAATATTGTTCAACGATCAACTGTGAAAGACTTAGTTATTATCATATAAGACAATGATCCAGGTCAATTCTTAGGGACTTAATGACAAAGAATGCTCTCCACTTCCAGAGAAAGAATTGTTGGAGTCAGAATGCAGATGAAAGCATACAATTTTTCACTTGTATATTTGTGTTTCCGTTTTGGGATTTTGGTTTTATAAGATAACTCACTTATAAAAATGAACAATATGGAAATATATTTTATGTCATAATATGTGTATAATCCAGATCAAATTGCCTGCCAGCACAGGAAGAGGGAAGGGAAAAAAAGGGAAAGGGAGATCAATTTGATCATATGAATTAGGAAAAATTGTGTGGAAATTTGTTACAACATGTAATTAGTAATAAATAAATATTTTTAAATAAAATAAAAATTCAATCATCTTATTATTGTTATTATTTATGTTATTATTGTTCCATGTTATTATTTGGAATCAGCATGTACAATGGAGGTAGCAGAGGGAATTTCCTCCCTTCCCCTTCCTGGATTGCTGACCTGGTCCATCCTATTATCTACATGATAAAAGGGTTTGTGTGGAACCCACCTAGGTCTTTTGGTATCACTACTTCTCAAAGCTAGCAGGAGGAGAGATGGAGAATCTTGCAAGGCTGAGCTACATGTGGTCAGACAGTCTTAGAGTTAGAAACTTTAAAATCTATGCTTATCTATCTTTTCTATTTCAAGTGATTATTAATAAACTTTATAGAAAATAAGAACGTGGAAGATATTAATTTTTAAATATAACAGAGGGTAACCCTGAGGTGTTTTCTTTATCTCAGGGAATGCCCTAGTTGGAAGTGTCCCTTCCCTCACACTTCACCCCTTACATTGGGAAGCTATTTGTCCCCCTGTTCACAATTGAGCTATATTTTAGTATTATAAATGACTCTATAAATATCCCAAATATTCTGAATTCAGGGTTCACTTGGATTTCCCCTAGAAGAACTAGCTGGTGTACCCTTGAGAAGTGAATATATGTCTGAGATAACAGTTGAGCCTTTTTTCCCCACAACGACCTTTCAAAAGAAAGGATGGGGATGGAACTAATAGGGACTAGAAGACTAGAGGGGAAAGCCCCACCTCTGAGTCCACCCAGGAAAAAGGTATAGGAGTGATCTACAAGGATTTCTCCCCACACCTCCTTTCTAGTTGGCAGTAGAGTGAGGAAAGCACAGATTCCTCACATGCCACAGAAGCACCTAATAATTACACTGTCTTTGCAAAGCAGAATAAAGGACGTGAACTCGATGATAGTATAATTAGAGGAATTCAGAATTAGTTGGATGTCAGGACTGAAAGAACAGTTGTTAATGGTTCAGTGGCAACATGGCAGGAGGTCGTCAGTGAAGTAGCCCAGGCTTTGACTCTTGGCCCTGAGCTGCTTAACATTTTGTTTCAATGACTTGGATAAAGGAATAAATGGCATACTCATCAGATCTGCAGATGGTCCAGGCTGGGATGGATAACTAACTGGCTAGATGACAGTCAGGAACTAAAAAGATGTTGACAGGCTAAAATCCTAGGTTAAATCTAAGGAGAGGAAATTTGTTTAGGAAAAATGTAACATCTTATACTAGAGTGCCAAGAAAATCACCTTCATACGTATGAGATGGGAGAAGAATGGTAGCAGTTGTTTCACAAATGATCCAATAATTTGGAGAGACTACAAGCTCAATATAATATAATTATATACATTCTGATGTGGCAGCCCCAAATAGCTAATGGGCTTTTGGGCTGCACCGAGAGTGCAACTTCCAGGAGAAGAGATGAAAGTCCCACTATACTCCATATACCTTTATCAAACTCTAGTTGGAACAGTATGTCTAGATCTAGGTGCCATAATTTAAAAGGGAATCAGGTCCTTATCAAACCCTGGGCAGGTCATTTAATCTCTATCTGCCTCAGTCTTTCATCTATAAAATGAGGGTAATAAGGACACTTCTTTCACAGGATTGTTGTGAGATAACATAGGTAAGGTACTTTGCAAACCTTGAAAAGCTATATGAAATAAACCCAGATGGTGAAGGTCCTTGAGTTCATGGCATATGAAGACTGATTCAAGGAACTGAGGAAAGGTTAGCTTAGAAAAGAGAAGACATTCAAATTTTTTAAGAGCTGACATGTGGAGAAAAGATTAGATTTTAAGATTGGGGGTGGAATTTGCAAAGAAACCATTTTAGAATGGGTATCAGGAATAACTTCCTAATGATTATAGCAGTCCTAGAGAGGTCATGGGTTCTTCCTTCTCTTTGGTGGTCTTTAAGCAGATGCTGCATGATTCCTTCTCAGGTATGCTATGTACTTATTTCTTTCCCTTATTGGTTGAACTAGATGGCCACTGAGATCCTTTCCCACTCCCAAATTTTGTGGTTCTATGACAAATCATCCTAGTTTTGTAGTCATTTAGCAAGATTAGGAAATTCTTCCTGGTTCATATTGAAAACCACAGGCATGGTGTTGTTTTTTAAAAAATCCTTATGGAAAAGGGAATAGGATCCCTTTATATAAATATCTGTCACCTCAGAGTTTTTAAATCAATAAAGGTAACTCTCTTCCCACAAACCATGCAGGCAAAGTTTAGGAAGATGAGCTCTTGACCTCTGAGACATCAGTGAACCTAGGGCAGTTCATACTGGTCACAAAAAGCCTGAGGCTACCCTCCCCAGATAAGGGCATTCCAACCCCTAGGCTATTATCAATCCAGCTGTCACCGGGAGACTTCAGATAACACACTGGTAAAAGTCAGGTAGATAATTCTATTCTGAGCACATCCACAGCTGCAACCCCTGCTTCCCGGGGAGAATTAGCAAGCCCTTTAGAGGCTGAGTGGTTTGTTTGTTTTTTTATCCTTGTTACACTAGTCAAGTTTATTTATTTATTTATTTGGGGGGAAAGATATTTTATTTTATAAATTACATGTAATAAGAATTTTCCACATAAGTTTTCTTCTCGGAGCTGGTAAACAATTTGATCTGGGTTATACATGTGTAACATGTATTATCATGCAAAACATATTTCCATATTGTTCATTTTTGTAAGTGAATATACATATAAAACCAAAACCACCAAATAAAAACCGAAATAAATTAAAGTGAAAAATAGCATGCTTTCATCTGCATTCCAACTCCAACAGTTCTTTCTCTGGAGGTGGATAGCAAACTTTGTCAGAATTGTCTTGGATCATTTTATTGTTGAAAGTAGCTAAGTCTCTTAACAGTTGATCTTCAAACAATATTGCTGTGTGTGTATGATGTTTTCTTGGTTCTGCTTATTTCAGTCTATATCAGTTCACATAAGTCTTTCCAGCACAATAGTATTCCATCACATCAGTCATTCCCTAATTAATGGATATTCCCTCAATTTCCAATTCTTTGCCACCACAAAAAGAGCTGCTATAAATATTTTTGCACAAATAGGTTCCTCCCCTCCCCCCCCTTTTTTTAAAGTTTCTTTGGAATACAGACCTAATAGTGGTATTACTGGATCAAAGGGTATGCCTTGTTTTATGAGAAGGCTGAATTTTTTGCTTGTAAATCTATCTATCACTTGACAGAAGTTTCTTACTGAAATACAGACTATTGGAATACAAAGTCCCTCCCAGCTGCCAAAGGGGATCTGTTTAGCTCCATTTTCTTAAGGTGAAAGTCTCACCTCTGAAAAGACAATACATCTCCCTCTCCAGGCTCAAGGCCTAAATTGGCTAAAGCCTGAAGAGGAACTGGGCTAATTTCTTGCTCCCTCTCTAGCTCCCGGAACTCCCCCCCCCCCCCCATCCTTTCTTCTCACAACAATTATATGATGTAGGAATTATTCCAGTTTTACAGAAGGGGAAGCTCACATTCAAGAATGGGAAGGGATTGACTCAAAGCTAGTAAAATTGAAAAGGCAGGTCTCCAGCTCAGGTCTCTCTGCCTCTAAATTCAATACCCTTTTTTCTACACCATTGGAAATTTGTCACTTTCAGGAATTTCTGATTTTTTAAAATTTCTGATTTTGTTTTTCATGATGAAATTTGTAAACATTAACACTTAAGTGTACAAAGAATAGAAAAGAGGATTCAACTGTGAATTTTGGTTAAGTACAGTTTGTTCCTTTGAAATATATTTAATTTAGCACAATAGTAATAAAATTGCCTGGTTTCTCTCTGTCCCCTTTTGAATTTCCTTCTGTTCTCTTCTGTTATTTTAAAATGTTTCATCTACACTCCTTTTTTTGTCTCTTTTTTTTGCATCATTATTACTACCCTCCCTCTAACCACTCCTCTTTCCCTCTTATTCCCACTCAGCAAAGAGAAACCCCAATCTCGTAACAATTAAATATAGCTTTCATTCTTTGAAAACTGCTTTATTTTTTTCTGTATTTGATAAACTTTTTAGTTTATTTAATAACATTGACATAGATTCCTGTCCTATTCTTGACTGCCTGTTAGTTACAAATATTTGTGTATAAATAGTTTCAAAAAATCACTGTTAGCATGTCTTCTTGACAGTAAACTGATCTCCAGAGAGAAAAAAGTCATGCAAAATCAAATCAACACATTAGTCATCTTTTGAAACTATGTCTTATCTTGCACCTCTCCTCCACCATTTCTGTGTCAAGAGGTGGTAAGCCAAGAATACCAAGAGTATTCTGAAGTTATGACTGGACAATTCAATGATTAGAGTTCTATTCCTTTACATTCGTGTAATCATTGAATATACAGTTCTCTTTGTTCTACTCATTTCACTTGCTATTGACTCATATAAGTCTAGATTTCTCTGAATCCATCTCTTTTGTCATTTAGTAGAATACAATCATAGTCACAAATAATGACACTATGCATTATATTTTTATATCATAACTGGCTTAGTCAATCTGCACCCAATTGATGAGTACCCACTTTGTTTCCAGTTCCTTGCTTCAGTAAAAAGTACCCCTACAAATAAATTTTTAAAAAAATGAATGAACATGGGGGCAGCTGGGTAGCTCAGTGGAGTGAGAGTCAGGCCTAGAGACCGGAGGTCCTAGGTTCAAACCCGGCCTCAGCCACTTCCCAGCTGTGTGACCCTGGGCAAGTCACTTGACCCCCATTGCCCACCCTTACCACTCTTCCACCTATAAGACAATACACCAAAATTAAGGGTTAAAAAAAAAATGAATGAACAAACAAACAAATAAATAAATAAAGTTCCTTTCTCTCTTTTCTTGACTTCTTTAAGAATATATGCTTAATAGTGATATCAATGGATCAAAGGGTATACATAGCTAAATGACTTTGGTTTTAATCACTTTCCAGAACAGTGCCACTCACCATGCATTAGGGTGCTTGTCCTACAGTAATTGTCATTTTCCTTTTATTTTTGTTTGTTTTTTAATCTTATGGGTGTGAATTTGAACCTCACAATTGTTTGAATTTTAATATCTATTATTATTGGTGATTAGGAATATTTATTTATATTTGTTCAGTTGTTTGTCAAACATGTCTAACCCTTCATGACCCTTTTGGTTGGATTTTTTTGGACAAAGATATTAGAGTGGTTTGCCATCTTCTTTTCTAGTTCATTTTATAGATGAAGAAACTAAGGCAAACAAGGTTAAGTGACTTGCCCAGGATCTGTGAGGGATAAAAAGGGGTTTTGGTTGGGTGAATATTAAAAGGTTTGGTTGCCAAGGAATTTAATAATTATTAATCCCCAATTAAAGAATAACTTCAAGTCAAAATGACTTTTATGGAAGTTTATTTACAAATGAAAAGAGGAAGAAAAAATAAGAAAATCAGAGAGAGGATAGGATAGGATAAGTAATCTAACACACTAAGTTATTTGCTTCCATCCTGTATTTTAACCCAGGCAGATCTATTTAGTCCTCAGTTGGAGGAGGCTCAGCCTTAAGTCCAATGCTGGAGGGCCAGAGGGCCCTGGAGGTGAATGAAGCAGAAGCTTCAGTCACTGAGTCTCTTTTGAAAAAACAGTTCCTTTAGAGAATTCCAGGATAATTTAGTCTTTACACTTACCCCGTGTAATTCTAAGGGAGAGATTAACCGCAGTCTCACTTAGTCCAAGGTCTCAGCCAGTGGTCAGAGCTCCTCTAGGTCCTAGTCACCCACCACAAGAAGAAATGAGCAGCCAAGAAAGTGAGCCCCGGAAGTTCTTTCAATTTATCCAGGACATTTCTTTTGTCACTTCCTGTGCCTTCCTCTTAGTTTACATGTCCAATCACAACAGACACTTTTCTTTGGACTGCCTAGGGGGCAGTTAGTCAATTCTGATTCATCATCCATTCTTGCACGTGTGAGTCACAGACCAACCCACTTGAGAGTTAAGTGGAGTTGTTTACACTTTTGGTGATTAGATTTAAGAATGGACAGGGTAGATTTAATCTCATTATCACAACAGCTATTTATTACAGGTCTAAGGCTAGATTCGAACTCAGGAAGATGAGTCTTCCTGACTCCAGGTACAACCTAACTGCCCAAATTATCAACTGCCTATTAGATTTTCCAACCAGATGTCCCAAAGATATCTCAAACTCAACACATCAAAAATGGAGACCTCACTAGCTTTCCTCTGAAACCTATCCCTCTTCTGAAATTCCCTGTTAATGTTGATGATATCATCATCCTCCCACTCACCCAAGGGGGAAACCTCTATGTCATCCTTGACTCCTTCCAATTACTCATCTTACATATTTAATTCATTGACAAATCTTGTTATTTCTTTTTTTTATTGAAAATTTTTATTTAATTAATTGATTTAGAATATTTTTCCATGGTTACATGATTCATGTTCTTTCCTTCCCCTCCTTCCTTCATGACCCTACTCCCCTCCTCCCAACCTCCTGTAGCCAATGAGTAATTCCACTGGGTTTTACATGTGTCATTGATCAAGACCAATTTCCATATTATTAGTATTTGCACTAGGGTGATCGCTTAGAGTCTGCATCCCCAATCATGTCCCCATTGACCCATGTGATCAAGCAGTTGTTTTTCTTCTGTGTT
Organism: Gracilinanus agilis; assembly: GCF_016433145.1. Classification (NCBI taxonomy): domain Eukaryota; kingdom Metazoa; phylum Chordata; class Mammalia; order Didelphimorphia; family Didelphidae; genus Gracilinanus; species Gracilinanus agilis. The sequence continues at coordinate 414,408,374 of NC_058131.1, forward strand.
TCTACTCCCACAGTTCTTACTTTGGATGTTGAAAGTAGTAAATTAACTCCCAGGGGACTGAAAGAATAAATAAATTCCTGTGGGGTTAGTAGGATGGGTATAGATAAGTGTTAAGCAGGGTAATACTAGAGCAGTGGTTCACAAACTTTTTTTTTGGCCTACTGCCCCCTTTCCAGAAAAAATATTACTTAGCCCCCTGGAAATTAATTTTTAAAAATTTTAATAGCAATTAATAGGAAAGATAAATGCACCTGTGGCCATCACTGCTCCCTGGATCTCTGCAGCACCCACCAGAGGGCAGTAGTGCCCACTTTGGGAATCACTGCACTAGAGTATCTGCTGGGATTATACAGTGGGTCCTTACTGGTGGTGAGGTGCCAATCACCTGAGTTGGGAAAGGAACCTAAAAGGAGAGACTGGTAGATATTTTAAGGGTTGTCTTAAGGATCCTTTCTTGGGGGAGTAAACACTTGTTTGTGATGGTTGGTGATCAGGTGTGCTCTATAATTGGATAGTGTCTGCCAAGGGAGGAAATAGGAGCTGTGGCAGTGGTGAGGATGCCTAGGGCTCAATGGCATTGCTTCCCCAGCAGGCTTTTTTTTTTCTGATACAGAGAAAGAATTACATTACACCCTTCCTGAATATTTCATTCCAGGTCACAGCAAGAGGCTTAAAAATTCATCCTTCTTTGGAAAGCCATAAGAAGTCATATATATCCTCCAACTCCGCTTCATTTTGGCTTCCTTATTCAGTCATTGTTTCTCTACTTTGTAGGATATTTGCTTTACGGAGGCACTTTGGGGTAATAGAAAAGCACTATGGAGTAATTGGTTTTGAAGACTTTTTTTTTTTATTAAAAGGAATATATATTTACATATATATACTTTGAAACTGAGTATCCCCATCTCAGGGGCAGATGAGTGGCATGGTGGAAAAAATGCCAGTCTTAGAGTATGGAAGATTCATTTTCCTGATTTGAAATCTGGCCTCAGGCTCTTCCTAATGTGTCCTGGTTCCTATGTGTCTCTGGGAAAGTCACTTAACCCTGTTTGCCTCAATTTCTTCATCTGTAAAATGAGTTGGAGAAGAAAATGACAAATCACTCCAGTATCTTTGCCAAGAAAAGCTTAAATGGGGTTACAAAGAATTGGTCAGGACTGAAGTGACTGAACAACCACCTCCTATCACAGCCAGTCTGGAAATTTTGGGGTTACTATTCCAAGGGTATGCTGGAGTCAGGTCCAACCTGACCAAGAGAAAGAGCCAGTTTTTAATTTTTAGTTTGAACATTTATACCTCAGAAATCAGGGCTTGATTGTTTTGTCAACTATATAGACTTTAAATGATGAAGAAAATGTCAAGAATTGAGATTCAACTTAAAAGTGTATCATCCATACATTTTTTTCAACCAGAGAGCTGATTGTTAACTATTTACCCATACATTTCTATTACTGATCATCTGGGGACTTTGACCAGCTCTGTTTCTGATCTGGGCGGGTTTGCCTCTCCTTAGGCAATCTGGCTGTGCCCCACTTGCCCCTCCAGGTTCACTATATTGGTTCCAGAATCCATTAATCTACTACAACTCAGAAATCATGAGTTCAAGAGATCTGTTAACCTCAGCAGATAGGATTATAGGCCCGTGCCACTGTCTGGGTTTGAAGTCTCTGAGCAGCTAGGTGGCCCACCACTGAGCTAGGTGTCAGAAGTTGGGCTCACAGGAGAATGTGAATGTGTCACACAGAGACAGATATACTGTGGCACAAAATAACATAATGGACTTCTCTACTAGCAGCAATGCAATGATCCAGGACAATTCTGAGGGACTTATGAGAAAGAACACGATCCATATCTGGAGAAAGAACTGTGGGAGCAGAACCACAGAAGAAAAACATTTGCTTGATCACATGGTTCAATGGGGATATGATTGGGGATGTTGACTAAATGATCACTCTATTGCAAATATTAATAACATGGAAATGACACATGTAAAACCCAGTGGAATTGCTCATTGGCTACAGCAGGGAGGGAAGAGGGGGGAAGGAGTATGAATCATGTAACCATGGAAAAACATTCTAAAACAAACAAACAAATAAATAAATAGAACTAAAAAAAAAGAAGTTAAGTTCAAATCCTACCTCAGACACTTACCAAGCTGTTTGCATGTTGTCTCCCCCATTAGACTCTGAGCTTCTTCCTAGCTCAGCCCATCTTTTGCATTTCTTTGTATCTCCAAGGCTTTGCACAGTGCCTGGCACATTGTAGGCTCTTCTTAAATACTAAAAGTACTTGGCATATGGTAATTTCTCAATAAATGCTTATTTGTTTCAATGACTGACTAAACTTAGAGATCATGTAGGCCAACCTCTTCATTTCCCCTAGTGTCTTCCAGGGCAGCACAGCATAGGAAGTTTGCTATTTGATTGACAAATGGATCTGCTGAGTCTATACATAAAGCCATGATGAGCAAGCTTCCTACCATTTTTGGGCCTCAGCCATCTTGTCTCTAAAATGGGGCATCCATAACCCAGAGGGTTATTTCAAGAGATAATTATCATATAACCTCTCGGAAATTGCATGGTGCTTTGAAGATGAGAAACAGAAGCCACCTGCTAAGTATTGTCATTATTGTTAATAATACTGCCTTCCTTCTAAACAAATGATCAGGGTGTTCTTATTTGCTTTTAATTAGTAGGTGAAATAATGATACTTTGTGTTTGTTTGTTTAAGAAAATATAAATATAATTCATTTAGTCCTAGTCTGCAATTACCTACCTGGCTACAAGTCTTCTGTAAATTCCTATACCACATCCTGGGCAGGGATGCCTTTTAGGAATTTGGGAACCATGATTTTGGTTTATAAATAATGCCATGCATCCAGGTTTTAGGAAGCCCTGGAAATGAAGTTCGTGTGCTTATGTATACAATTAAGCTGCTACTTTCACCATTAAATATCAGAACTGAGTGAGTGTTAGACTCATGGGACATATAATGTTTGTAGGGGGAGAGGTGGTAAAGAGAAGGTTTTCAGAATTAAACTGCCACATTCAGAGAAGGAATAACTGAGGGCCAGAGAGGAGAAGACCCTTGATTAAGGTCACCAAGTGAGCTAATGGGAGAGTTTTGAAAGCAAATTCCAATTTTGTATTCTTGATCCTCTAATCTCTTTACTGCCCATCAAACCTGATATATGAAAGTCTGAAAATGGAAAAAAAAGAATTGGAGTGGGGAAAATGGACTTCATATCCATTCACTTTGATGAACATTTTTCTAAAATGCCTACAATCTTCATGGCAGGAATCAATCTTGGGCTCTTCTAAAACATGACCTTTCTCTCCTGTATCCTTAGTGCCTTTAAAATGGTTTTTGATTTACAAAAAAATGTGAATATTGAGAAAAAGACATATCACATAAAGTAAGATTACAAGATGTAGAACTAGAAGAAAGCTTGGAGGTCATTGAGTACAAGCCTTCATTTTGCAGGGAAAGACTAAAACCCAGAAAGATTGAATGATTCCCCCCCCCAACGGCACATAATTAATGAGTTATTTCTATGTCTTATTATTTAGTAGTTTTCAGTCATGTCTGATTCTTTGTGACCCCACTTGGGGTTTTTCTTTGCAGAGATACTGGAGTAGTTTGCCATTTTCTTCTTCAACTCATTTGGCAGATGAGGAAACTGAGGCGAACAGGGTTAAATAATTTGGCCAAGTTCATATAGCTAGTATCCAAGGCCAGACTGGAATTCAGGAAGAGGTGTCTTCCTGACTCCATGCCTAGCACTGACCACTGTACCATCTACCTGCTCCAGCTACCTCTGCAACATATCTTTTATAGGATCCCTTCACTCCATGGCCTTAGCCACCACCCTAGTATAAGACTCAGCTTAAATGCAACCTTCTTTAGGAGGACTTTCCAGGTCCTCCTGGCTGCTAATGCCTTTCACTCTACAGTTACCTTTGATCTACTCTTTCTATAAATAATGTATCTTCTATGACCTTCCTGGCCTTGAGGCCAACGACTGTTTTTACTTTTTCTTTTTATCCAGTGCACATCACACATTACTATTGTTGTTGCTGTTCAGTTGTTTTCAGTCGTGTCTGACTCCTCGTGACACCATTTGGGGTTTTCTTGGCAGAGGCACTAGAGTGGTTTGCCATTTCTTTCTCTAACTTATTTTACAGGTGAAGAAACTGAGGCAAAAAGGGTTAAGTGACTTTCCCAGGATCACACAATTACTAAATGTCTGAGGTCAGATTTGAACTCAGGAAGATGAGTGCTCCTGGCTCTCAGCCTGGAACTCTAGCTTCTAGGCTACCCAGCTGTGCTTAATAATTACTTATTGATCAGTTGACTATCTTATACTGTCTTCTTAGAGAATACATAGATAATTATAATACAATATTCATGGGAATACAACACTAAAAGTTCACAAATCTCATGTTAAAGAGAATGAATGTTAATCAAACTAAAGTTAAAGCACATGCCCTTCCTTTCTGTTAACATACTGAAGAAGAAAAAAACAGGCTGTTGGTCACAGAAGGGTTGGTTTTAGAGTATGAATGGATTGATACTATAATAATAAAAGGGATCCAGGTAACCAGTATTTGATAGAGGGGAGAGAGAGAGAGTCTGAGAGGTGAGACTCTCTTCTAGCTCTCCCCTCATGCTGAATATGCACTGGGAGACTTTGAGGAGGTGTCACCTCAAAACTGGGTGACTTGGATGGTTTTGCCACACCACAGGAGTTGGGGGCAAGGCTTCCCTATAAGATGAAGCATTTGGTACCCCAATCCAATTCTGAATGAGGACAGGATTCACAAAAGCCATTCCTGAGGTCAGTCAACTTCACAGCAGGTAGTCTGGCTTCAAGATGGAGGCAGCCAGACCAAGCTGTGGTTCCCCTCACCCTCATTGTCTCTCAAGCACTCTGGAATGCTATCTGACTAATGAATGGCTTTTATTAATCACAATTCAGGGAGAAGGGGTGAAGGGCAGAGGGATTTGGGGGTGCCCTCTTCTCTATTTCTATGAGATCTGTTACTGGGTGGGAACCTTTGGGGTTCCCATCCCTAAGTTTCTTCCCCCACCCCTTCTCCTTCTGTTTCTCTATTTCTGTCCTTTCCTATAATTGTAAGTTTTCACAGAAAAGGGTCTCTCAGCAAGGTTGGGAATGGGTGAAGGAGACTAAGAGATCGCTCCCAAAATGGAGTCCAAACTTAGCTGACTCGATGGTTAAAGTCTTGATGCGTGAGAAGCAATGGGATGTCTTTGACCAGGGAATCGGGGTTTCAATTTCCAAAGAAAGAGCCTTAGGAATCCCTCAGGACCTGATCCGAGCTGGGTTGTTCACCTCCTCTCTCCTCGCAGTCCTTCGCCAAAAGCTTTCTCCTCCTCCTTTCTCCGGAGAATTTCCCAGAATTCTCTTTGGTCTCAACTGCCCATAACTGTCACCAACTGCCTTCTCCTCAATCCTTTTGACTCATCCCCCTTGCATAAATCCCATCCTTACAATACAAAGATATATAATTTCCAGATAGGTCATGTCCCTGGTTTGGGAAGTTGGAAGAGTCACTGACTTTTGTGATAGAAGACCTAAATTCCAATCCCACCCCTGAGGCATATTCCATTTGGGACCCTTTCTGGCTTTAGTTTCTTGATTTGTAAAATGATGGGCTTGAACTTCATGGTCTCCAAGGTCCCTTATAGCTCTAAGCCTATAATCTTGTGAAAAGCAAATGTTTTCTTGTTCTTTAGGCCTTGACCAAAAATCATAGAGTCATAGATCATTAAAGCTGTAAAGGACTTTAGAGATCATCTATTTGAATCCTCCATTTTCATAGATGAAGAAATTAAAGCCCAGCGAGGGATCACAGGGCTATGACCCTGGGGCAGCCACTTAATCCCTTCATACCTCCCTTTTCTCAACTGAGACTTTGGGGCTTTTCCAGATATCATGAATGATCTATGGCCCTATGATATTTGATCAGGGACTAAAGAATAAGTGGATAATAGCTCTACCTAGCTGTACAGCTGGAAAGGCATTGAAAATCATTGAGTTTGATATACTTTTTCACAGATGTGGAAAATGAGGCAGACAGAAGAGGTTAAGCACTTTGTCCAGGGTCAACTAGTTATAACTATCTGAAGTGGGATTTAAACTCAGATATTCCCGATTCCCTGTCTAGTTAGTGCCTAATATGCCATAACATACTACCTCTGGTTTTGCAACCCATCTATGAGCAATTTTGTGTTTTGGAGAGTTCTTACATGCCTAATCTTGTGCAATCTTCAGAGCAATAGCTTGTATTTATGAAGCCCTTTATATTCACTCTCTCATTTGACTATCAGTAGGAAGTGCTGCTGTCAAATGAGATGATGGAGTACAAATATGATTATGTTAGAGAGATGGAGAGAGACTTTGCTTGAGACTCAAGCAAAGAGAATTACTGAGGCCAACACAACTCATTAGCAGGAGAGCCACAAGTGAAAACCAGACTTTCTGCCTACAAATTGTGTTCTTTTAAGTCTACTTTACTTTCAGAGTTCCTTTCTACCTTAGAAGAGTTCAGAGTTGAGTTGTGGAGACAAGACAAATACACATTAAGCAATAGAGATTAGCATAGGTTGGAATTCCCTTCCAACTCTAAACCAGCATTTCCAAAAAACTTTACTGCAATGCTTCTGCGGTATAGAGTTGAACAAGGGTCCTTGAAAGCTATGTCAGTGGATGGCTTCAGAAAAACAGGGGAAGACTGATATGAGATGATGGAAACCAAAGTGAGCGGAAGTAGGAGAACATTGTGCACAGTAACAGCAATATTGTAAAGATGGATGATCAACTGGGAAAGACTTAGCTACTTTAATTATACAATGGTCCACAACAATGCCAGACCATCTCCAGAGAAAGAGATACACATGGAAAGAGAACTAATGAACTCTGAGTGCAGATGGAAGCATATTTTTTTCTCACTATATTTCTCTTGTTTTGTTTTTGTTTTTTGGCAACATGGCTAATGTGAAAATATGTTTTGCCTAACTTTATATGTTTAATGAGTATTGCATTTCTTGCCTTCTCAATGGGTGGGGAAGTAGAGAGAGGGAGGGAGAGAATTTGGAACTGAAAATAAAAATAAAAAGAAGAAAGTTGTGTCAGTGAACTGTAAGCTTTGGCAGATACAGTCTTTGTGACAGTCCCAATGACAGATTGTTGTCTGTTGTGTCTCTTGTCTGGCTCTGGTAGTTTGCAGCTAAGTTTAAAGGGACTTTTCAATGGGCTGGCTACTTGGAATTGAATCTTTTAGCCACAGCTACACATGAACAAAAGAAAAGTTTAAAATGTCTCTTGGCCTCTTGTGGCTCCTTTATATTTTAATGGTGGTAGAGTAACAGAAAGAGGGGCAACAAGTGTTAGGAATCACATACTTTTTTTGGTCATTTATAAATATGATATTTATAGGTAAATATAAAAATTTTGTCATTTATAAATATAAATGTATATACACTTAATGTATGATTGACATCCAATGATCAACTAATAGACATAGAATGGGAAGAACTGAATCCATTGACACTGACATTCTCATCACCATTACAAGAATTAAACCAAAAGGAAATGGAGATAAATGGAAGGATGACTCACAGATTCTGCTTAGAGAGAAGAATAATAAAGTTGGCAGATTTGGTCTCATCATGTGCCTAAAAGCAATATGAAACATAATTTCAGGAAATACTTGGTCATCTTGTCTTGCAATTCTCATGATAATCATTCTCAAAAAGACCACCATGAGGATAATTTGTTTATGTACCAATAGATGTTTCTTAGAAGACTGTAGTAGTAGAGGCTTCTTGCAGAAGAATTTGAAAAGGTCTTGCAATCCAATCAATGTATACTTTGATATAGGAGTCCAGTGTGAAGATGGGTACAAGAAATAATAATGAAAAATATGATGGGAGATGTGGCTCAGGTGTGAGAAATAAAAGAGTCTGTGAGAATTTACTTTTCATATACTATATTAATTCCTATATATTAGGCAGAATTATTGTGTATTCCTGTTTCTGGGATCTGAGTCAGAGACATCATCCAGTCTGGTGCTTTTTGAATTTTCTTTGTCCTTGGGAATCCTAAGAAATGTCTTCCTTTTTAATAGAATTTAGTTAATAAATGAAGAGGAAAAGGGTTATTTTCCTGTGTATGTAACCTACCTGTGGGGAGGGGAAGGAGTGTATAGGATGATGGATCACTCCTTAATTAGCTATCACTAATTAAAGACATCTTAGAATGTTCAAGGGAGGAGCTGAATAATGAACTTCTAAAAAACTGTTTATTAAGCTGCCTGACCTAGCTCAGGGCATACCTGGTCCTGAAAGAGCCATGAAGATCCATATTATTTTACTGGTTATAATGCTGGCCTAACCAATAAACTTGCTATAATCAATAAATTCGTATTCTTACTCAAAATCAGTCTCAAGATAATTTTAATTGTAACAAGGCTTGTAGATAACTCATATGTCTCAATGCCTGTATATAATGGACTTACATCTAAAAGAGAGGCAGGAAACTTTCAATATGGAAAGTGCCAAATAAAAACACAAAAAGAGAAATTGACCACATAATTAAACAAACTGGGAAAATATTAGAAGAAGCTGTCTTTCTATAGTCAGAACACTGAATAATTAGAACATAGGTCAATTAAATAGTTAGATCAAATCAGTATTACATCAGATGTCTTGAAATGAGAAAAAAACAAAATTATAACTACTTCAATCTGATCTATTCAAACCAATGATGTCTAAGAGTGGGAAGTGGAAAAAAGGGAAAAGATAATGACTTTGATTATTACCATTTCCTTTGAAAGTTTTACTAGTATACAGTAGTCAGCATAATAGTAAGTCCAAAAGAACTTATGAACTGCCTTAAGCAGGAGGCACTTCAATTCTTGAAAAGCAGAGAGACATTGCAGAAAAGGGCAACACTGGTTTGAAATAGAAAGTCATTTAAAAGTTATTACATTGCTTCATAAAAGATAATCACTTTGTAAAACATTTTAAAAAAGCAATGGAAGTGAAAATAAGTCTGAAGATGGCAGCAAGATGGGTGTAATTATAGATGTATTGGACAGGATAAATATCATCTTATTCTATCCTAATATATATATATGTATATATATTTAATAAAAACCTTTACCTTCTGCTTAGAACCAATATTGGTTCTAAGTCAGAAGAATAGTAAGGAGTAGGCAATGGGGGTTAAGTGACTTGCCCAGGGTCACATAGCTAGGAAATGTCTGAGGTAGATTTGAACCCAGCGTCTCCCATCTCCCATCTCTCCCATTGAAAGCCTGGCTCTCAGTTCACTGTACTCATCTTACTAGATTCAAGTAAAATTTCAAGTTAGGTGGCTCAGTGGCCTGGCCATTACTAGGAATTTGCTAACCTTGACACAGATATCAAGTGACTTTATGGAAGTTTTCATAGAGAGTGGAAGAAAAGTAGGTAAAAAGACAAATTTGATCTCAGATACTCTTTTTTGTTGTGGCTAGATACAGCTATGGGTCTTGTTTTTGAGAGTTAAAATAGTACTGAAGTTGTAGGCTGACTCACAAAATCGCACTGGTTGTCATAATTCAGTAGAGAGGCAGTTGATGACAGTAGCAGCTCAGTAGAGAAATAGCCCAGAAGTAACTGAACAAGTGTCCCCAAAGTCAAATTTTCTAGTTCATTTTACTACTTTGCTTCTTTCTTAATGGGAAAATCCTTTAAGACCCACCTGATATTTGGTTTGGGGGTGAATAAATTCCCCTCTCCTCCCATCATGTCCCTCGGGGCTAATATCAGAGCCTTTCAGATCATTCTGTTGTTGTTGAGTCATTTTCAGTCTTATTTGACTCTGTGACTTCTTTCTTGGCAAAGATACTAGAGTGGTTTGCCATTTCCTTCTCCAGGTCATTTGACAGATGAGGAAACTGAGGCAAACAAGGTTAAATGATCCATCCAGGAATCCATAGCTAGTAAGTGTCTGGGGCTTAGATGTGAACTCAGGTCTACCTGACTTCAGCCCAGTGCTTTATTGATTGTACCACCTAGCTGCCCATGCACTCTAGAGCTTTATTTAGCAAAGCTGCAAGCAGCTAGGTAGCTCAGTGGAAAGAGCTCCTAAATCAACAACTTTCTTATCATACATCTCTAGAAGTTATTAATTCCATAAGTTATTAGTCCCAATTGGGTCACATCATTCTAAGAGTATTCACAGGAATAACTTTTTTTTAAATAAAGATACTTTATTTTACCAATTACAAGTAATAAATTTCTATGTAAGTTTTCCAAAGTTATATGATCCAAATTGTCTACTTCCTGCTTTCCAGAGCTGGCAAGCAATTTGATCTTGTTTATACATGTATTATCAAGACATACATAGATGGAAAATGGAACAAATTTGTCAGTATATTTTTAAGTCTGTTTTATTCATCACTGCCAAATAACTACTCCACTTTGAACTTAACAAGTCAATAACTGTTGTGCCACACAAATGAATTGAAAAAGCTATTAAGAATATGAAGCTCTGAAGATTAGACAGACTAGACCAAATATAAAATGGAGCAATCTGTACTGGAAGTGATATAGTCTAGTCCAAGGAGGGAATCATACTTCATATCAAAAGAATAGTAAAAAATGATCTATTATATTATTACCCCCCAAAAGTAATTAGGAGAACATCAATTACTATAACCAATATATCTACTTTCTTATTTTATATGATTTTCATGAGAATCATCTTGTCACAGAACCAATCCTTGTTGAAAATATTAGAAGGGAAAAAACAAGTTTCTGGAAAAGGTTTTCTAGAATAGCCTGTATTTTTCTTTGAGGGGAGGATTGACTGAAAGGTGAAAAGGACATAAAATCCTGCTGTGCATATTGTGTGTTGATTACAGAAAGGCATTTGACACTTGCAGGGTAAAATGCAGCCTTAATGGCTCTCATCCATCAAGGGGCCTCCCAAGCAAATGTTAAGTCACAATGTCTTAACTGTTAAAATCCATAACTTTTTCTTAGTCCTCATTCCATTTGATTTTTCTGCAGCTTTTTATTTTGCTGACCATACTGCCAACCAGCCCCATACTGGGACAATCTCTTTTCTTGGCTTTGCTTTTTCTTGGCATGACTCCTTCTCAATATCCTTTGTTGAATTATCATTCTTCTCTACACCATATGTGGCCATCCCCAAGGCTCTGTCCTTGGCCTTCTTCTTTCTGTATATTCTCTCCTTTGCTGATCTAGGTAGCTAGATGGTGCTGGATTTGGAGTCAGGAAGACCTGAATTAAAATCCTGCCTTACCTGTGTGACTAGGGGAAAATCCCTTAAACTCTGTATACCTCAGTTTTCTCATCTGTAAAGCTAGTCAATAAACATCTTTTTAGTATCAACCTTGTGTCAGGCATTGGGTTAAATGCTGAAGATATAAAAGCAAAGGATAGTCTCTGCCCTGAAGGAGCTCCTGATCAGATGTAAGAGACAGCATGTAAACAGCTACATACAAATAAGCTATATATAGGATAAATAGGAAATGATTAACAGAGAGAAAGTACTAGAATTAAGAGGGATTGGGAAAGGCTTTCTATAGAAGGTGGGATAGTGCATACCTCCTGGGGTAGTTGTGAAGATCAAATAAGACAATAATTGCAGACCTAAAAGAGCTGTGTATGTAAATTTTATCTATTATTATTATCTCATCAGATCCCATGGGTTTCAAGTATAATCTTTATGCAAATGACTCTCAAATCTATAAAACTAAACCCTAATACCTCTCCTGAATTTCAGTTCTGCACTATTTGTTGCTTGCTAAAGGCTTCCATTTAGTTATACTGAGAACAACTCAAACTTATGTCCAATATGAAATATTTCTCCCTGACATATCCCATTTGCAGATTTTCTTACTTATCTTGAGGCCACTTTCACCTTTCCTACCACATAGATTCACAACATTGGAGGGAGCCTCAGTTCTTCCCTCCTCTTTTTTCCCAAATGTAACCAAATGTCAACTCCTGTTAATTCTATTTCCCTAACTATCCTTTCCCTTCCTTTCCCTTCCCTTCCCTTCCCTTCCCTTCCCTTCCCTTCCTTCCCTGGATTCAGTGAACGACCTTGGTATCTTTGATGCCTGACCAAATTCTAAGTGCTCCACAGCACCTACTTTAGCTCCCTTCATGGTCAATGGAACAAATGATTCTCATCTGCCCATTATACCAGGAGATGCCTTTGAATGTGTGGAGCAGATACTTCCTCACTCACCAACCAGTTTACAGCCCATTGGTTGCTCTCAAGCTGGTTTAGCTCCACAAACTGAGATGGTTTACTGGGTTGTGGCACCTGCACATGCTATAGCATCTTTGAGGTACTGATGGAGTGGACACCAAAGGCAGATGAGCCGCCCTGAAAAGGCTAGGCCTCTTAGAACATCTCTTACATCCCCCTCTCCCCTTGGTACTCTTTTGAAAGTACTTTATATTATTCAGTATATACTTTGCCCAGATTCTATTCCCTCCTTTCTTCTCCCCACCCCTCACCCCCTATGAAGTTCCTTAGAGCAGAGATTATTTGGGTTTTGTCTTTGCATCTCCCAGCACCTAGTACAGTGTTCTGCCTAATGAATGTTGAATTGAATTAAAGGTCTTTGAGCAGGTCAGGCCTCCACCAAATACAGGCTTCTTTCTCCTGTTGTTATAGAAACAATTCAAATTCTCTCTCTCTCTCCCTCAGCTCATGGCTTCTGTGGTTTGCTTACAAACTTTGGGGTCAGGCTGACATTGTTGGTACAGCGTGGTACACAAAGAGAGCCAAAGCATCGTCATGGAAAGAACTGTAGTCTTGAAGTCACAAGAGACTCAGTTTCAAATATCAGCTCTCACATTTGCTAGTTACTTGAGCAAGTAAATACAAGTCATTTAACCACTCTGAGCCTCAGTTGCCTCATTTAAGAAATGGGGATAATAATAGTTATTCTTTGTATCCTTCTTTGCAGGATGGTTGTGAGAAAAATCCTTTGCAAATCTTAAAACAATTAAACAACAAGAATTTCTTGAGTGCCTGCTAGAATATGTGCCTAGTGGGGCACTATAGATTAAGGATAAAGGAAACAGTCCTATGTAAATATGAGCTGTTACAGTAAAAAAGAGTTGTTCAGTTGTGTCTGCCTGGGTTCCTTTTGGGCTTTTTCTTGGCAAAGATCTTAGAATAGTTTGCCATTTCCTTCTCCAGCTCATTTTAAAGATGAGGAAACTGAGACAAATATAGTTAGGTGACTTGCCCAAAATTCTCACAGCTAGGAAGTATCTGAAGATAGATTTGAACTCAAATCTTCCTGATTCCAGATCACGTATTCTAAGATCCTTTGTGCCACCTAGCTGTCCAACTTTTAATCAGGGGATATTTAATTCCTGCTTTCAATATTTTCCTATCTAGGTTATTTAGACCAATATGCTTTATCTCTCTGAGCTTCAGTTTACTCATCTGTGATATGGGGAATAATAATTCTTGAACAACTTGCCACATAGCTGTGTTATGAATAAAGCCACAAATGATTATAGAGGTGTAGGTTTTCCTTATTATGAAGTGAGGATCAAAACAAATTCTCTTATCACCTCACTCCAAGCCCTAAGGTTTCTAGCATAGATATTTCTTTATTTAAAACAGTAATATTAGCTTTAGCTCGCTGGGAAAGAATGCCATAGTGGTGGGACGGGGTTGGGCAGAGCATGGGTTGGAAACAAGGATATGGTGGGGTAAGCAGGTCATTTAAACATGTTTGGCTAAAGGAGACAGTAATTGTTGCATCTACAAATGAGGTAATTATTTCCCATAGGAGACACACCCTGGGAGGGAAACCCAGGGCTTGGGAGAGGTGCACAGGTTCCCTTCTCCCCATTTTCTAGCTTAGATCTGTTAGGATGTGTAATGGAGGGTTACCAGGGATGTTAACTATTACTATTTGTGGGTTCATACTGGGGTGAGAGAGACAGGAATGACAGATGAACAGGACCCAACAAGGTAGGGAGACCAAGTTTAACTACTAGGAGGTTACAGTTACTGGAAATGGCAGTTAGGCTCCAACAGTCACTCAGCCCACCTAGGCAAGGGCCTATGGAACCAGCAGGCAAAAGGCAAAGGTTTATAACAGTTTTTAATCAGGGACTACAAGATAAAGGATGGGAATTGAGATTCTACACTTACAAGCTAAGGGCAAACCACAGGGACAGGGAAAGGACTTGATTACACTAAATTAAGACCTAAGCATAACAGGGCCCAGGGAAAAGCAGGACAGGAGTGAGTATCCTCACAACAGTAGTGTTCAGCTTCACTCCAGTGATGTTTCTGCTCCTCCCAGACCACCAGTTGCACTCTTTCAGGTGGGTAGATTCTGGGAGCTGACCCAGCCCAAGTTGACCTGCAAGTCATTGATGCAAGGATTTAGCAGTCTCTACCAAAATCTCCCACAAGTAGGTGACGGTCTTTCCACAGGATCACTGGTAAATCTGATGTCTCCTAGTTGTCAGTTGCTGCTTGCTCCAACCACTATGGAGTCTCTCTCAGTGAGCAAGAAACACACTTCCTGCTTCTTCATTTCATCTTGGAATTCGCCAGCCCTTCCTGCTAGGTCCAACACTAATACTAAATTAATAACTAAATAATCCTCACAACAGTTCTCCCCCTTTGCACAAAGCCAAAATTAACAAAATTTTGGTATCTGTGCACTACAAACTAAACTAAAATTCTAACCCCAAATAACAAACAACCTACACTAACTCTATTCTATCTAACTCTATCCTACTCTACCCTACACTAGGGATTTTAACAAGGAAAGGTAAAATGATAAATACATCGGACAGTAACATAGCTCAAAGCACAAAGCAACAAGTAACAATGCAAAATTTCCCAAAAAAATCAACAAAATCAACAGCAAATATGAAATATCAACACAAAAGTCAAAACAAACATCAAACATAACTCCTATTCTAATACAGAAATATCCTACTAACTAAAAAATGCAAACAATTTTGAAAAATACATTTTAACACAACATTGCATAAGTACATCAAAATTAAAACCAAACATTAAACCCACTTATGCAAATTACATCTAAATTTTTGCAACTCAATTATATCAAATTATTCACAAAATTTACAGTTATATACATATACATATGATACACACACACAACATATACATAATATATACACGTATGATATACATATATGTACACATAACACATACATATCAACTATACATATGTACACCCTCTACATATATACAATACTTACACTATAATACAATTTACAATATACACATACTATTTACACAACTATTTACATTATTTTGTGATATGTGATCAGCAGTTTGTTATATGTTCTTCATGTAATGCAGTTTTGTTATGCTTGTTGTATCTGCACTGTAATGTACATTAGTACTTTATCTTATCCTCTAACCTAATCTAATACTATATCTATTTCACTAAACTATTCTAAACTACCCCTATGATATTAGTATATTAGTCTAGCTACATCTACCTAAATAACTAGCTAATCTTTATTATTAACTACCTTTCCTTTGTTAGTACTTACTTATCCTATAGCTAAGTCTAATTTTGTTAGTATTTATACATTGTTTCATTCCATAAGGAACACAATGTATCCTAACATGTTTGTGTTGTATGTATCTGATTTGTTATGTTGGTTCTTTGCTATATTGTGTTGCAACATGTTACTGATGGATGTATGATAGCTACAAAACTCCAGATCTCCTGCAGATCTCCTTTCTCCTTATGATCTTCCATTCCTCAAGGAAATCTCCTCTTCTCTCCATTTTTCCTCTTCTTCTCTTCTCCATCGAAGTTCTTGATAGTTTTATGTGCAATGTTGAATGCATATGAGTATGTAGTGATACTATTTACATTACCCAAAATACTTCCAAACCATTTAATACAAATTGTCCATGATTAATCCTCTTCTTTAAGAAAATCCTTGAAAATGAAATTTTATCAGTTCAATTCATAAGTTCATCCATCTTAATACAAAGTCCATAAATCCTGTATCCTGAATCCTCTTCATCCATGTCATTTTCCATCTGAACATCCTCTTCCGCTGGAATGGTCCTCTCCTTACTGAACTTTCTGACTGCAGACGCTAATTGACTGAAGATCTCAAATTACACAATTTCTTCTTCTTCTTCATTATTAATAATCTCTACATTTTCATTATCTAATCCATGTGCTAATTTAATACGCGAACAATGATACCACGAATTTCTACCTAAAACTTTTACAGAAGATGGTGAAGCTAATACAACTGTATAAGGACCTACCCAATTTTGTTCTGTTGCTGATGTTTTGGCAAATTTTTTCACATAGACCATATCACCTGGTTGAAAATTATGAAGAGAATAATCCAATGGACCAGATTGAATTAACACTCCCATATCTTGTAATTCTCTTAGCCTCTACTGTAAAGCACTTAAATATGAAGCAATTTGGCAATCACCTCCTAAGAGTGATGCCTAAACAGCCTTACAAGTTTTTGCTTGCAGTGGAGCATGTCCAAAGAGCATCTCATACAATGATATATGTAGATCTGCTCTTAGCCTCGTACATAGGTAAAACAAAGCTGTGGGAAGAATATCTGTTCATTTAAGATGAATTTCAGCACAGAGTTTTCCAACCATAGTCTTGAGTTCCCTATTCATATGTTCCACTTGACCTGAACTCTGTGGATGATAAGGAACATGATATTTAAGTGTTATTCCTAGATTCTCATAGACTCTTCTAAGGATATCCTGAGTGAAATGAGATCCCTTATCTGAATCTATGGTTAAAGATACACCAAATCTAGGTACAATTTCCTTGAGTAACACTCTTCACCACAAAACTAGCTGTGTTGGTATTTGATGGAAAAGCTTCAGGCCATTTAGTTAGTCTATCAACGATCACAAGACAATACTTGTATCTTCCAGCTTTAGGCATACAGATATAATCAATCTGTAAACTCTCAAATGGACAATATGCTAAAGGCCTACCATCCAAACCTTTCTTTTTGAATGCACTTTTATTGAACTTTTGGCAGACTGAACAACTATTGCAGATCTTATTTGTAACAGTACTTATTCCAGGAGCAACCCATTCTCTCTTGATGGAATCCACAACAGCTTGTGTATCAAAATGACCTTTTGTGTGAATGGCTTGACACAAATAGGTATACAAATCTTTTGGTAATAATGGTCTTCCTGTATCAGTAATCCATATCCCATGTTCTTTCCTAGCTCCAAATTTATCCTTCCATTTCTGGATATCTGAGTCTACATAAGCTTTCTCTAGACCATCAAAATCAATAAAAGTTAAATTCATTACATAAATTGGAGCATTCTGGGCTGCATACTTCTCAGTGATATCAGCTCTGCGATTTCCTTTAGAGACTGAATCTCTACCACGAGTATGACTCCGACAATGAATTACTGCCAGCTGTTTTGGCTTTTGGATTGCTTCTAACAACTCAGTTATTATTCCTGCATGAGCTATTGGTTTTCCCAATGCAGTAATAAAACCTCATTGTTTCCAGATCGTTCCTGTTGCATGGCAAACAGAAAATGCATACCAAGAGTCCGTGTAAATATTTACACTTTTACCTTCAGCTAGAAGACATGCTTGCTTCAATGCCACCAATTCCGCACCCTGAGCATTAAGATTACTAGGTAATGAGCCATACCATAGTGTCTCAAATTCTGTGACAACTGCAGCACCAGTACACCTGATTCCATTACATAAATATGATGATCCATCTGTGAATAACACCAAGTCTGGATTTTCGAGTGGAGTGTCTTTTAAATCCATCTTAGGCATATCCACAAGATCTACTACCTCAACACATTCATGCAATGGCTCACCGTTCTTTGGTAAATCAGGAAGAAGAGTAGCTGGATTAAGTATGCTACATCTCTTCAATTGGATGTTCTCACTAACCAAAAGAATAATTTCATACTTAGATATTTATTGATCTGAATATGCTTGAGTACAAAACTTCCTCATTAGTGCTTCTATCTGATGTGAACAATAGACAGTTAAAGGACATCCCAAAACTAGATCAGCTGACTTCTGGACTAACACAGCTGCTGCTGCTACCCACCTTAGACAGGGTATTGTCCCTGCAGCTATGGGATCTAATTGACAGCTGTAATACCCAATTGGACAATAACTTGGTCCTAAAGTCTGTGTCAGCACACCAGAAGCTATACTCTTTGTTTCATTGACAAACAGCTGAAAAGGTTTCTCATAATCTGGGATTCCTAATGCAGGTGCAGATAGAATTGCTTCTTTCAGCTTATCCAAGGCTAAGCAAAGTTCAGGCTTTAGTTTCAGAGGTTCTGGTTCTGTATTCCTGGTCAGATCTGTCAAACACTTAGTGATCTCACTATATCCAGGAATCCATTGTCTACAGAAACAAATAGCTCCAAGAATAGCTGTAAGTTGTTTTTTGGTTTTAGGTGTACTCAATTTCTGTATGTCAGCTATTCTCTTTTGTGTAATACTTCTGGAACCCTCTGATAACACGAATCCAAGATATTGCACCCGGGGTAAAACCCATTGTAATTTTGCCTTGGAGATTTTATGTCCTCGTTTATATAATACAATCAAAAGAATCTTGCTATCCCTAAGACACACCTTTGCATTTGAGGATGCCAAAAGAATATCATCCACAAAATGCACCAATTTACTCTCTTTAAATTTAATTGTTTTCAGATCTCTATTTAGAATCTGAGAGAACTGGCTAGGTGCATCGGTATACCCCTGTGGGAGACAAGTCTTCTTTGAGTCTTCTCCCAAGTGAAAGCAAAGATTTTTTGAGAATCCTTGTGAATTGGTATTGAGAAAAATGCAGAACATACATCTACCACAGTGAAATATCTAGCCTGACTTGGAATAGAAGAAATTATAGCAGCTGGACTTGGAGCAACTGGATGTGTTTTGATGACATAATCATTTACCGCTCTTAGATCTTGAATAAATCGGTAAACAGGTCGGCCATTTTCATCCAGTTTTGGCTTCTTTATAGGCAAAATCGGTGTATTGTACTCAGAAAAGCATGATATTATTATCCCTTGTTGGATTAGGGACTCAATAATCAGGCATATACCATCTATTGCCTCCTTAGTCAAGGATATTGAGGCACACAAGGAACTGGTCCTTCCTTTGTCCTCACCCTGACTGGAGTAGCTGATTTTAGCAACCTAACATCTGTGGATGATCTTGACCACAGATGGTCCAAACCTTCCACCCAGATTCCTTCTCTTAATCTTGCTGAGCCCAAAGGCAGATGAGGTTCCTTTGGAGACCAAGGAAAGGGAATCTAGGATTAGCCGCCAACCATATTTTGGATAAACTGAAATGGAGGCGTGGTAAAGGGAAGGTAATAAAATCTAGCTTCTTGGGAACTTGATGGATGATTTAAATCACAACCCCATGCTGAATCGAGCCAGAGTCTGGGTTCAGAGCCATGGAATATAGGAATGGAAAGGGCAACTGAATCATGAAATTTTGAATGTTAGATCTGGGAAGAGTTTTAGAATTATAGAAATTAGAAAGCCAGAGATATAAGGGGCTTTGAAGTCATAGACCTTAATTTTTTAGAAAAAATTAATGGCAGAACTCAATTCTAACTCATAACAACATTTTCCTGACCCTTTATTAACTTTTTAGCTTTTGGCTTTCACCATTCTTTGAGTTACAAATTTGTGGGGTCTTTGCTAAGGTTAAGATTCCAGTCCTAACATTAGTGCATTGCTGGTAGAGTTGTGAATTGATCCAACCATTCTGGATGGCAATTTGGAACTATGCCCAAAGGGCTATAAAAGACTGTCTGCCCTTTGACCCAGACATACCACTGTTGGGTTTATACCCCAAAGAGATCATAGGGAAAAAGACTTGTACAAAAATATTTATAGCCACACTCTGTGGTGGCCAAAAATTGGAAAATGAGGGGATGCCCTTCGATTGGGGAATGGCTAAACAAATTGTAGTATCTGTTGGTGATGGAATACTATTGTGCTCAAAGGAATAATAAACTGGAGGAATTCCATGTCAACTGGAACAACCTCCAGTAACTGAGGCAGATTGAAAGGAGGAGAACCAGGAGAACATTGTACACAGAGACTGACACACTGTGGTACAATCGAATGTAATGGACTTCTCTATTAGCAGCAATGCAAGGATCCAGGACAATTCTGAGGGACTTATGAGAAAGAACACTAGCCACATCCAGAGGAAGAACCATGGGAGTAGAAACATAGAAGAAAAACAACTGCTTGAACACATGGGTTTGTGGGGCTATGATTGGGGATGTAGACTCTAAATGATCACCCTAATGCTATTATCAATAATATGGAAATAGGTCTTGATCAATGACACATGTGAAACCCAGTGGAACTGCACTTCAGCTGTGGGGGTGGTGGTTTGGGGGGAGGAAAATAACATGAATCATGTAACCATGGAAAAATATTCTAAATTAATTAATTAAATAAAAATTTTCAATAAAAAAAATTCCAGTCCCAACAAGGAAGATTAAGATTTTGTCTCTTTAAGAGACACTGAGACCCTCACTCCTATCTTTACTGCGCTGCAATCTGGGAGCACCCCACTCCTTCCCCACCTTCTGCCGTCATTCTGTCAGCTTCTCCTCCTGCCATGGCCAACAAGGAAGCAGCCTTTGATGATGCTGTAGAAGAATGAGTGATCAACAAGGAGTATAAAATACGGGAAAAAATACTCCTTTTCTCTATGACTTAGTGATGACCCATGCCCTAAAATGGCCTAGCCTGCCTGCACAGTAGCTTCTAGATGTAACAAGACCCAAAGGGAAAGATTTCAGCATGCATCAACTTGTCCTGGGTACACACACATCCGATGTATAGAATCATCTTGTGATAGTGTAAGAAGGAGATTTTAGGTATTTTATAGATATAATACCTAAAGCTAGGTATTATATCTATAAAATATAAAGTATGGCCGCCAGGAATCAACAATTCAGGTTGATTCCGTAATTAAATTAGACCCAAGTCAGGATAGGGTTTAAGGTAGTTTATTTATAGTTAGGAGGGTAAAAGGTAGGGAAATAGAGTGAGGGAGAGACTAGTCCAGGCCTGCAGAGGCCTGGACGGAGAGAGAAGGTTAGAAGGCTAAATAAATGAGGCTACAAGTCACAAGGCCTAGTAATCAGATAGGCTAGAACCTACTTAAAGTTGAGTTTGGAAATGCCAAGCTAGGCCCAAGGAAGTCAGCCTAACTTACCCACATGACAATTCAGAGTGGAAGCGGCCTGTGGTCTCACCTGACTACCTGCAGCACCAAGTTCAAAGCGGGAACTCCCTAACAGGAAGTAACCAACATACTTAAAGAGAAAGTGTCTTTCATCACTTCCCGTGGGTCCACCTCTAATTCAAGTGGACAAATGGCAGCCTCTGCACTGATTTGGACTGCCCAAAGAGCAGTCCCTTGTTCTTGATTTGTTACTTATTGTCACGTGTGGGTAACTCATCTTCCCTCCCTACTAAGGGAGGTGGGGATGATATCATCTCTATGCCTAGGGTAAGTAGAGTTTGACTATGAATGGGCTAGAGCTAATTCTATTTACACAATAGCCAGTGTGTAGCTCCCCAGTAATGATGCTCAGTTTGATACCTCTCACTATGATAGTGAGAAAGGAGAATTTGGAGGCTTTGGTTCAGTTAGTGGGAAAATTGAAATTAAAATCAAGATTAACCATGAAGGAGAAGTCAACAGGCCCATTATATGTCCCAGAATCCTTGCATCATTGCAACAAAGACTCCATCCAGGAGTCTTATTTTTGACTACACCAAGCACCCTTCAAAACCCTTCTGGGAAGTGTAACCCAGACTTGCGACTCTATGGAAGTCAAAAGGAGGGCTATGGGTTGCCGTGGAACCCAAATCTCAGTGGATACTTGCTTAGTGCATCAGATGACCATACCAGCTACTTGTGGGACATCAGTGCTGTTCCAAAGGAAGGCAAAGACCATATTCACAGGACACACAGCAGTAGTCAAAGATGTTTCTTGGCACCTCCTCCATGAATCTCTCTTTGGATCAGTTACTGATGATCAGAAGGTTATGATCTGGGATATACAGTCAAACAAGCCTTCTAAACCAAGCCACTCAGTGGATGCTCACACTGCCGAAGTAAATTATCTTTCTTTTAATCCTTATAGTGAGTTCATTCTTGCCACAAGATCAACTGATAAGAAGTTGCATTGTGGGATCTTAGAAATCTGAAATTGAAGTTGTATTCCTTTGAGTCAAATAAAGACAAAATATTCCAGGTTCTGTTGTCTCCTCCCAATGAAACTATGTTGGGTTCCAGTGGCTCTGACTGAAGGCTGAATGTCTGGGAGTTGAGTAGAATTGGGAAAGAGCAGTCCCCAGAAGATGCAGAAGATGGCCCACCAGAATTGTTGTTTATTCATGGTGGCCACACTGCCAAAATATCTGATTTCTCCTGGAACCCAAATGAACCGTGGGTTATTTGTTCTGTATCAGAAGACAATACTATGCGAGTCTGGCAGATGGATGAGAACATATACAAAGATGAAGACCCTGAAGGAAGTGTGGATCCACACACCCATATTTAAGTTTTTCTTCCAAGAACTTTTTGTAAGCAAATCCAGCTCAAAAATCTGATTTTAGCCACAGAAAATGTACCATGAGTGTTTTTTTTTTTAACCCTTGTATTTCGGTGTATTGTCTCATAGGTGGAAGATTGGTAAGGGTGGGCAATGGGGGTCAAGTGACTTGCCCAGGGTCACACAGCTGGGAAGTGGCTGAGGCCAGGTTTGAACCTAGGACCTCCTGTCTCTAGGCTTGACTCTCACTCCACTGAGCTACCCAGCTGCCCCCAACCATGAGTGTTTTAATTTTCTTCCTAAACTATAAATGCAGTTTTCCAGGCTAATTTAACTAAAATTAGGATGGGATAGGATTTCTATCTAAGTGAGAAGTCTGAGCCACTGAGGTATTACCTTGTAAGATGTCTGAATTGTTTCCCTTGTTTATAGAGAAATTCAAAGGCTAAAATTGGCCTGGCTAACCTAGGCTACCTTTGATGGTTTCCTCTATAACTAGTCAAAATTTCTTAATGAAAAATTTTTTTTGTTATATTTAATTTTTCACCCCTCTAGGGACTGTTTACTCTCTTCTTCCATTTCTCATCTGATGGGAGATGGAGGGAGTGGGGTTTGGACAGACAGCCATGTGAAATGTTGTGTAGCTGTACCTGCAAAATATCCTTGTTCACCTTCTCATATAGTTTTGCTCTCTAGTATATTTCTTGAGCTATGTTTTCATATTATTTCTTTGCTTTCTATGAATTTTTGTTTTAAACTTGGGGACTACCAGGTTATAAAGAAGGTATATGTTCTTACCTGACAGATGTAACCTTGGTAGACTGCACAGTAATCTGAAAAGAGAACAATTCGTAGCTGACATATGCCTTAAAATTAATTCTGAATGGCATTTTTTCTTTTTTCCTTTCTTAAAAAAATTTTTTTTAAACAAACCCCACACAGATGGAATTAGTCCATGATCACTCATTTTCAATGATGTCTTTTGGGGTAACTTGTCCAACCAGCAGCCTGTTACTATCCATGACTAACTGTAAGTACTTATGATGGAATAAATTGTTTTTCTACAGAAGAAAAAAAAGAGACACTGAAAAATAATGAAAACAATGAATAATAACCCACATAGGACATTTGAAGGGCAATAAAAAGGGGTATGGTGGATATGGGTAGGTTTAAATCCAGCTTTGAATACTTCCTGACCCCATTTGAGGTTTTCTTAGCAAAGACATTGGAGTGGTAGTCCAGGAATTAAGGAAGGAAGCAAGGGAACTCATGTTACCAGACTGGCAAAGGACCATGAGTCATGGGAATGGTGGAATAGAAGCATGTAAGAGTAGAAAATGCTTTCCTAAAAATTTTGGCACCTTTTAACACTAGGTGGAGAAGTAGATAGAGTTCTGGGCCTAGAGTCAGGAAGACATCTTCCTAAATTCAAATTTTTCATCAGACACCTACTAGCTCTGTGACCCTGGGCAAGTCACTTAACCCTGTTTGTCTCAGTTTCCTCATCTATAAAATGAGTTGGAGAAGGACATGGCTGTGTGATCTTGGGCAAGTCACTTAGACTGTATACTTGAGGTATAGCTTGCTGGCTCAGTGGATGTAATGAGGGTTTTAGGACAGATGAGTTGGAATGGACTGTAGTTATCTGAAACTAAGTACATGTTAGAGGAAGCTATTGCTAAGTGGTTAGAGCACTAGAGTCAGGAAGACCCAAATTCACATCCAGCCTCAGACACTTCCTAGTTGTGTGACCCTGAGCAAGTCACTTGACCTCTGATTGCCTAACAAATTTCTTCACTGGAGAAGGAAATGGCAAACCATTGCAATTATCTTTGCCAAGATAATCCCATGGATAGCTATGGTCCACAAGAAAAGTTGGACATGACATTAATTAAACAACAACTTTGGTTCTATATTGTTATATTGAATCTCTGGGAGCTTGAAGTTCACTTTTGATTGACAGATGAGTCAGTTGGATAGAATGTTCCCAGAGAGGCATGCGGGATGCAGGAGGGGGCAGTTGAGAACCCTGGGAGAGGTTCTGGGGTCTTTTTCCTGTCCGGAGGCTAGAGATCGGTGTGGATCCTGGTCTTGGAGATAGAGAGTTGCAAACACTACCTGCAAGGTCCTCCTGTGTTCCCTGTACCATTATCAACTTGTACTTGACCACCATCTCTGTGTCTACTGCCCCTAGATATTAGGAGTTTCATCATCTTAGTTATCTAGGTTTCCCAGGGCCCGGGAGGGATCAGGGAAGTGGGCAGGAGGCGAAGAAGAAGGTGGAAAGGGTGGATGTATCTCAACTGTTAAGGCTTAAGATCTACAGAAGAAGAAGCTGAAGATTTCCCAGCAGTTTACCTACTCTGGTTTAGCCGTGGCCAGGCTGGACCAGAGGGAAGCTATCATTTGATTCTTCATTGTCTGCAGTTAGAGATTCATTAGTAGCAATTTAAGTAGGGTCTCCTAATACCTCAATCCTTTACCATTATCCTTCTTGCCAAATATATTTAAAGTTTAAAGTATCTTCCTAAATTGGTTTCAAAAGCTTATTTTGGGAAGGGAGCCAACGCAGTCAGATTACCAACGTTACCCCAGCTGAAGAGCCCAATTTAATAGTATCAATTAACCCCAGGTGGGTCCTGAAGGGATAAACCACTTTGACCTGAAGGATCCTGCCTGGGCAACAGTTATAAAGGAGAAGTGCCATCCTATCCTCTCTGTACATCATCTTCATATACATCAAATAGAGTTAGTGACCTCCTTAAATATAACAATATCTAGGCAATTTTTCTTCATGATTTTTTGAAATGTAATGTTTAGGGGCCTTTTTTTATTCATGGCTTTCAGGTAGTCAAATAATTTTTAAGTTATCTCTCCTCGATCTATTTTTTTAAAAAAACCTTATCTCCTAGGGGCAGTTGGGTGCCTCATCGTACTAAGAGTCAGGCCTAGAGATGGGAGGTCCCTAGTTCAAATCTGGCCTCAGATACTTTTTAGCTGTGTGACCCTGGGCAAGTCACTAAACTCCCACTGCCTAGCCCTTACCACCTTCTACCTTAGAATCAATACATAGTATTGATTACTAAAGTAACTGCTAATACATAGTATTGATTCTAAGACAGAAGGTACCTTAGAATTGATACAAGTATTAGTTCCAAGGCAGAAGAGTGGTAAGGGTTAGTTAGGTAAGGGTTAGACTTGACCAATCATATAATCAGGAAGTATCTAAGGGTAGAATTGAATCCTTAATTTATTTTCCAAGTCAGTTGTTTTTCCAATTTTGATATTTCACATTTTATTCTATTTTTTCATTCTTTTCACTTTGTTTTATTCTTTCTTGATATCTCATAGAGTCATTAGCTTCCATTTGATCAATTTTAATTTTTAAGAAGTTTCCTCAGTGAAATTTTGTACTTTGAAAAAAAATTTGTTTGTTGGCTACATCAAAGTTCTGAGGTATCTCTCTTCCTTCCCCTCTCTACACCGAAGGCATCACCTGACAAATAAATAAATAATAAACAAACAAACAAACAAATAAATAATGTGTATATATATATATATATATATACACATATATATGTATATAAAATGTCTTTCGTGTTTTTATTTATCAATTCTTTCTCTGGAGGCAGACATTCACAAATTATTTTTCAACCATCAGTTTTATTGCTATTTATACTGTTCCCTTAGTTCTACTTGTTTTGCTTTTCATAATTTCAAATAGGTCTTCCCATGTTTTTTGATAACTATGACCTTCTATCTTAGTGTTAACTTTAAGACAAAAGATTAGCAAGGCCTAGGTAATCAGGGTTAAGTGACTTGCCCAGAGTAATTTAGCTAGGAAGTGCCTGAGGCCAAATTTCAACCCAGGACCTCCTGTCTCCAGGCCTGGCTCTTAATCCACTGAGCTAACTAGCTGCCCTCTGATTTAATTTTTAAAAATAATTCTTTTTGCTCTTTTAAATCTTTTTCTTTAGCTTTTCCAGGAATTCTTATTGGGCTTGTGTACTATCTGCTTTTTACTTTGTTTATAGATGATTTCATATCATTTGTCTTCTTCTGAATTTGTGTTTTTGAGCTTCCCTGTCACCACAAGATTTTTATAATCAGGTTCTTTTTCTGTTGCTTGCTCATTTTCCCAGACTATTTTTTACTTTGGACTTCATGTTAAAGTTGGGGTCTGCTTACTCCTGGAGGGGATGACTAGCCTGAGCTTCTGTAGCCAAGGCTAGGAACCTGTAGGCTTGTAGTACTTCTAAGGTGGTGTTATCTGGGGAGAGTTTTGGTTAGTCTTTTCCTGCTCTGTACTCTGGTCCTTACCCAAATAGGGCCTCTGTTCCCTTAGGACCACAGAACATAACTAGTTCTCTCTGCCTTGGGACTGTGACCTGGAACTAGGTAATGCATGAAGTAACTGCTAAAGAGTGCCCTATCCTGTGCCCAGTTTTAGCAAAGGGCCCCCTTTTAATATCTTTCTGACCTGATGTTTAGTCTTGTTTCTGTCTCCAGGCATTGAATGCTCCTGGTGCCACCAGTGCTGTTGCTGCCATTGCTTTTACCTCTAAACCAACCCCTATGCCAGTATCTGGAGACTTCCTTTTAAGTTTTTCTAAGCTGGAAAAATGAGTTTCTGTGCCCTTTTTTGGTTATGCCATTCAAAATTTCATTTGATGTATTTTTTAAAAATTGGTTAAGGGATTAAGGCCCTAGGTATCCCCTTGATTATACATATTATAAAGAATGGTTTCTTTCAGAGTGAAGGTCTGTTACTAGATAGTTATTAGGATGGGGAAAAAGAATGAAAAGAACATAATTTAAAGCATTTAAAATGCACAACAGAAACAAAAAAGTTCAGCAGGAGACAAAAAAAATTATTACCTTATTAACTTTAATATATCCTTTTTAAAAACAAACTTGGGGTCAGTTAGGTGGCTCGGTGCATAGAGGACACCTGGAGATGGGAATTTCTGGATACAACTCTGGCCTCAGACACTTCCTAGCTGTGTAACCCAGGGCAAGTCACTTAATCTGAGTTTCCTAGCTCTTACTGTTCTGCTTTAGAATAGATATTTAGTATTAATTCTAAAATGGAAGGTAAGGTAAAAATTTTTTTGACATAATAAGTTTATTGTTTTGTATACAATCTCTTTTTTGTTCTTTACATATTAGAATGTATGTTCTTGTTGATAATTTGTAAGGTCATAATAAAAACAAAAACAAGTAAAACAACACAGAGAAAGAGTACCAGACTTGATTCTGAGAAAACTGGATTCTAGTCCTGACTTTGTCATTGTCTAGCATGAACTTGGGGAAATCCTTTAAATTCTGTGGTTTTCACATTTATCATCTGCAAGTTAAGGAGTTGGTCTAGAGTAGTGATTCCCAAAGTGGGCGCTACCACCCCCTGGTGGATGCTGCAGCCATCCAGGGGAGTGGTGATGGCCACAGGTGCATTTATCTTTCTTATTAATTGCTATTAAAATTTAAAAAAAATTAATTTCCAGGGGCACTAAGTAATATTTATTTCTGGAAAGGGGGCAGTAGGCCAAAAAAATTTGGGAACCACTGGTCTATAGGATCTCTTAAGGTGGTACAATGGCTAGAGCACTGGGTCTAGAGTCAGGATGATTCACCTTTATGAGTTCAAATCCAGCCTCAGACACATAATAGCTTTGTGATCCTGGGCAAGTCACTTTAACCATCTTTGGTCAGTTTTCTCATCTGTAAAACGAGAAGCAAATGGCAAACCACTCCAAATTCTTTGCCAAGAAAACCTCAAATGGAGTCATGAAGATTTGGACACAACTGAACATGAAAGTTCCTTTCGGTTCTGTAGCAATATTCTATAATTAGCACGATACTGGCACATAGTAGGCACTTAATAAATGTTTAATCATTGATCTATGACTTATCCAAAGTTAACAGGTGCTAAGAGTTGGGTTCTGAATTGACTGCTAAGACCAAAGATCTTTTTGATGACACTATACTGCCTCTTTTTTTTTTTTAAACCCTCAACTTCTATGATTTGGCTCCTAGGTGGAAGAGTGGTAAGAGTGGGCAATGGGGGTCAAGTGACTTGCCCAGGGTCACACAGCTGGGAAGTGTCTGAGGCCGGATTTGAACATAGGACCTCCCGTTTCTAGGCCTGACTCTCAATCCACTGAGCTACCCAGCTGCCCCCCATACTGCTTCTTAAAGGCCATAGTTACCATCTGTGTGGGAAGATGGAAACATCTTAGATAAAGCCTGTCAGGACTAGGGAATGTATTCATTCATCTCTAGGATGTGGCTCCCTAGATTTTTCATTGATTTCCTGATATGGCAAAGAATTATTCTCTCCTGGCTTCTTCCCAGCACATGGGCTTTGCTGGATCAAGAGCACTGGCACTCTCTTATATGTGATTATGCAACCCCTGCCCCCCAAGAGCTCAGATTAACCTTTCACAGCTCTGGATTTTTGAAGAAACCAGTAGTCTTGTCTGATGGTCTTTGGTCTACATGGCCCTCCTGCCTGGGACTTACTTAGTGCTGAGGAAGACCCTAGAGCTTAGGTGTCTATGTTTGGATAATTTCTTTTATGAGATTATATATATATATATATATA
>NC_058131.1:414442133-414453875 GCF_016433145.1 Gracilinanus agilis
GAAGGAAGGAAGAAAAAGTATTGATCATGGTCATTTTCCTGCTCAATAAACTCCAGA
The DNA here is from genome assembly GCF_016433145.1 of Gracilinanus agilis. Lineage (NCBI taxonomy): Eukaryota > Metazoa > Chordata > Mammalia > Didelphimorphia > Didelphidae > Gracilinanus > Gracilinanus agilis. Next base: position 414,442,191 of record NC_058131.1, read on the forward strand.
GGCTCTTTATTAGCATTAGAATCAGATGTAAATTACTCTTTCATTTAAAGTACTTACCATCCTGGCTCCAGTCTTTTTCAATTTACAAAATGACCTTCCTCCATTTCTCAATTGATATGTCTTTGCAAGTCCTAGAATGTACTCTCTCCTCATAGCTGCTTCTTAGATTCACTCATTTCCTTCAAAGTTCAGTTCAAAGTCTACCTTCTATACGAACTTTTTTGTACATACTTACCTATGCACATATCTCTCCCAAAGAATGTGAGTTCCTTGAGAGCAGGAAATGTTTCATTTCTCTTCTTGTACCCACACCCATAGCTCATTAGATGCTCTGTGAATGTCTGTGGACTGATTAATAGTGTCTTAAGGCAGAAGTATGCAGAACCATCTCTTACTGGTTCCTGGGATCCCATTGTAAAATGTCAGTGTTAGCATTTACAGCTTAGACATTTGTAAAGCTATAAATCAGTGCCTTGTTTATTGTTTTGCTGGTTGTCTAAATTTTATAAGGGGATGGAGAATATGCTAATAATGCAGATTAAACTTAAAAATGTATCGTGTGTTTTTCTTCTTAGAAAACAGACTGTTAAACATTTACCAGCACATCCCTGCTCCCAGGCCAGGGCTGGGGGACCTTAAATAACTTCTGAGGGGTTCAGGATGCCCTTGGCTACTTATTGGCACATCTTCAGGCTCATGAACAAATTTGAATTATTTGAGGCCCCACTTGGCATTAGGATCAGAGTGAGCAACCTTGGGAAAGGTAAGACTAAGACTGGAGATAAGATACGTACCCAGATAAATATAATACAGATTCGAGTTTGATAAGTATATATCTAACTCTCTCTGCCTATTGAGAATCTTTTCTTTCATGAAACTTCTGACTTTCCTGAACTAAAAGTGAGCTTTCTGGGGCCACTTTGTTTACCTCTCCTATGTATTTAATTTTCATCTAACTCATATTAGGGCTATTTGCCCTCTCTCTTCATCTTGGGCAACTAGGTAGCAAAGTGGATAAAGTGCCAGGTCTGAAGTCAGGAAAACATCTTACTGAGTCGAAATCTGGCCTCGGACACTTACTAACTGTGTGACTCTGGTCTGGTCACTTAACCCTGTTTTCCCTCAGTTTCTTATCTATAAAATGACCCAGAGAAAGGAATGGCAAACCAGACTAATATTTTTGCCAAGTAAACCCAAAAGGCTGTCAAAAAGAGTCAGACATAGGGGGCAGCTGGGTAGCTCAGTGGAGTGAGAGTCAGGCCTAGAGACAGGAGGTCCTAGGTTCAAACCCGGCCCCAGCCACTTCCCAGCTGTGTGACCCTGGGCAAGTCACTTGACCCCCATTGCCCACCCTTACCACTCTTCCGCCTATGAGACAATACACCGAAGTACAAGGGTTTAAAAAAGAAAAAAAGAGTCAGACATGACAACTCTATCTTGGACTCTTAGAATCCGTATCTTTTTTTCAGGCACTACCTCCTGACTTCTGCCTCATAGGATTCCTCTTTCCCCTCAAAACTCAGCTTCTTTGCAAGACCTCTCCTGATCCCTGCTGCTAGTGATGCTTACTGTTTGTTTGGTCTTGGACAAGTCACAAAATATTCTGTTTTCCTCAATTTCCTCAAGTATAAAATGAGAATAACAAGAGCACTTACCTCCCAGGGTTGTTGTGAGATAATGAGATAATATTTGTAAGCTGTTTAGCACAATACCTGACACATAGCAGATGCTATATTAATGCTTTCCCCTCTTCCTTTCAGTTCTTGATCTATGTTACTAAAATTCCTTCCAAAATTTTTTTGAATTCATTTTGTAAAAGCTTGTGTGTGTACATATTCTTTCTCTCTTTCCCTTCCTTCCATTGAATATAAGTTCCTAGAAGTAGGGGACTGTTGGATTTTTGTTTTTATATTTCCAGGGTCTAACACATAGTAGGCACTTAATAAATGCTTACTAATGGTTTGGAAGCCTGATAAAATGCCCCTCTTTGGGTAGGATTTTCTAGATTCCTCCAGTGGTTAGTCCTTGAGCCCTCCTTACATTATCCTATATTTACTTATTAATGTATCTTGAAGAGCTGGGTCTCTTCCAGTGCCTCAGAGCTAGCCCCTTCCCCTGACACATTTTTTCTGGTCATTTCCCTTGGACCCCTTCCCTGATAAAAGACATGTGCCAACAGAGGTTTCTGGTTGAGTTCCATGTGCTGCAGCCTTTTGTCTTCTATTGTCAGTTGTGTGGGGTAAGAAATCATTAATGTTACTTCAGAGAGGTTTGGCCACTGAGCCAAGAAGAGTCGCCCACTCAGTAGACTTTATTTATTTATTTTTCAGTTACACATAGAAACACTTTTTTTTTAACATTTATTAATAGAAACACTTTTTGACAATTGCTTTTTGACATTTTAAAATCCATATTTTCTATTTTCTTTCACCCCAAGCAATTAATAGTCAGGTACTTTCATATAATACATATTTCCATATTGCTTGTGTCATGATAGAGGATACATATCACACATACAATAGAAATCTCATGAAAGAAGTGTAGTGGAACTTTGATATGTCCTCACATTTAAACAGTTCCTTCTTTGGCTGTGAATAGCCTTTCTATCATGACCTTTGTTGGTTATTTTGGATAATGGTTTAACCCTTCATAGCTGATCATTATATAATATTTCTGTTACTGTATACAGTGTTCTCCTGGTTCTGCTCATTTCACTTGCATCAGTTCATATTAGTCTTTCCAGGTTTTTCTGAACTCATCCTGTTCATCATTTCTTATGGCACAATAGAATTCAATTAAATGTATCATGATTTGTTCTCATCCATTCCCCAAGTGGTAGACAACTCCTCAATTTCCAATTCTTTGCCACTACAAAAAGAGCTGATAAAATATTTTAATACGTGTAGGTCTTTCCCCCTTATCTCTGATCTCTTTGGGATACAGATTCATTAATGATATTCATGTTCCATTTTGCTTTCCAGAATGGTTGTATCAGTTCATAGTTCCACCAACAGTGCATTAGTGTCCCAATTTTTCCATATCCCCTCCAGCATTTATCATTTTCCTTTTTTGGTCATGTTAGCTAATCTGGTAGGTATAAGATAGTATCTTAGAGTTGTTTTAATTTGCATTTCTCTAATCCAGTGATGGGCAAACTTTTTAAAGAGGGGGCCAAAGGAAAGAAAATGCTCATCTGTCAGTCTGTTTCTAAGGCAACTTTTTCCAAGTTTCATTGTATTGTATCCTACTCATTGTATTCGTCAGATTAGGAATAATGTCAGGCAGCCAAATAAAACATTTCAGCCCCCCCCCCCAATTTGGTCCACCAGCTGTAGTTTGCCAATCACTGCTCTAATCAATAGTGATTTAGAACATTCTTTCATGTGACTATGAAAAGTTTTAATTTATTCCTCTGAGAACTGCCTGTTCATATCCTTTGACCATTTTTTTCCCCTTGAGAAATGTTTCATATTCTAATAAAGTTGATCAGTTCCCTATATATTTTAGAAATAAGGCTTTTGTCAGAAATATTGGTTATAATTTTTTCTCCCATACTTGTTGTTTCTCTTCTAATCTTGGTTGCATTGAGTTGTTTGTTGTTTTTTTTTTTTTTTTTGTAGAAAACCTTTTAAATTTAATAAAATCAAAATTACCTATTTCATTTTTCAGAATGTTTTGTTTGGTCATAAATTCTTCCCTTATCCATCAGTCTGGCAGGCAAACTTTTCCATGTTCTTTTAATTTGTTTATGCTGTCACCCTTTATTCCTAGATCAAGAATCTATTTTGACTTTATCCTGATAAATGGTGTGAGATGTTGGTCCAGACCTAATCTCTGTCATACTGCTTTCTAGTTTTCTCAGCAGTTTTTGTCAAGTAGTGAGCTCTTTCCCCAAAAGCTTGTATCTTTGGATTTATTGAATATTAAGTTGCTATGGACATTAACTGCCATGTTTTGATTACCCAATCTATTCCATTTTGATCTACCACTCTATTTCTTAGCCAATACCAGATTTTTTTTTTGATGATTACCACTCAGTAGTATAATCTGATATCTAATATAGTCAGGCTTCCTTCATATATATATATTTATTAATTCCCTTCATATACTTGGACTTTTGTTTTTCCAGATAAACATTGTTTGTATTTTTTCTAGTTCTATGAGATAATCTTGGGGTAGTTTGATTGGTATGGCATCGAATAGCTAAATTAATTTAGGTAGGGTTATAATTTTCACTATGTTGGCCCAGTGTATCCATGAGCAATTAGTGTTTTCCCAGTTATTTAGACATGACTTTATTTGTGTGAAGATTGTTTTGTAATTGTGTTCATATAGTTTCTGGGTTTACTTTAGTAGATATTTTATATTGACTACAGTTATTTTGAATGGTATTTCCTTTCCTATATTTTGCTGTTGGATTTCATTGGTGGTAAATAGAAATGTGGATGGTTTATGTGGGTTCATTTTGTATCCTGCAACTTGGCTGAAGTTCTTAATTATTTCTATTAGGTTTTTGGTTGATTCTCTAGGATTCTTTACATATGTCATCATATCATCTGCAAAGAATGATAACATTGTTTATTGCCTAATCTAGTTCCTTCAATTTCTTTTTCTGCTCTTATTGGTATAGCAAGCATTTCTAGTATAATATTAAATAATAGTAGTGATAATGAGTATCCTTGCTTTACACCTGATCTTATTAGGAAGGGTATTGAAGGTTTCATTTATTCCAGTATTTTCTAATATTTTTATAAGAAATAGGTGTTATATTTTGTCAAATATTTTTTCTGCATTCTGAGATAATTTTGTGGTTTATTATTGATATGGCCAATCATGCTGATAATTTCCCCAATATTAAACCATCTCTGCATTTCTGGCATAAAATCCACCAGATCAAATTGTATGATTCTTGTGATATAATGTTATAATCTCCTTGCTAGTATTTTATTTAAATTTTTTTGCATCAATTTTCATTAGGGAGATTTGTTGATAGTCTTCTTTCTCTGTTTTAGCTATCAGTACTATATTTGTGTCATTAAAAGAGTATGGAAGGAGGACAGCTGGGTAGCTCAGTGGATTGAGAGTCAGGCCTAGAGACGGGAGGTCCTGGGTTCAGATCCGTCCTCAGACACTTCCCAGCTGTGTGACCCTGGGCAGGTCACTTGACCCCCATTGCCTACCCTTGCCACTCTTCCACCTTTAAGTCAATACACAGAAGTTAAGGGTTTAAAAAAAAAACTTAAAAAAAAAGAGTATGGAAGGATTCCCTCTTCCTTATTTTTCAAAATCTTTTATGTAGTATTGGAATTAGTTGTTTTTTGAATATTTGGTAGAAATCACTTGTGAATCCATCTTGCCCTGGGACCTTTTTCCTAGGGAGTTCTTTAATGATTTGTTTGATTTCCTTTTCTGTGATGAAGTTGTTTAAATAGACTACTTTCTCTTTTGTTAATCTGGGTAGGTTGGACAAATAACTACTAATAATTGCAATTGCTTTAATTTCTTCTTTATTGGTTGTGATTTTGCCTTTTTCATTTTTTATGTTGGTAATTTGGTTTTCTTCTTCCTTTTTAAAAATTAAGTTAACCAAAAGTTTATTTTATTTATTTTTTCATAAAACCAAATCTTTGTCATATTTTTTAGTTCAATGGTTTTCTGACTCAATTTTATTAATCTCTCCCTTGATTTCCAGGATTTCCAATTTGTTGTTTAATTGAGGATTCTAAAATTTGTTCTTTTGCTAGTTTTTTAGTTGTATTCCCAATTCATTGATCTGCTGTTTCTCTATTTTGTTGATGTAATAAATGAATTTCCCCCTAAGTACTGCTTTGGCTGCATCCCATAAATTTTAATGTTATCTCCTCATTGTCATTTTCTTTAATGAAACTATTGATCGTTTCTATGATTTGTATTTTGATCTATTTGTTCTTTAGAATAAAATTATTTAGTTTCCAATTAATTTTTAGTCCTGCTGCCCTTTGTCGAGTGTAGTTTTTATTGCATTATAGTCTGAAAATTATGTAAAAAGAGTAACTCTGACCTTTACAACTCCCTCTTCTATGACTCTGCATGACTTAGGACCATCTCTGCACATGTTGAGGTAAGCTTCACCCTGGGCCTTGGCACTTTGGCTGCCTTTTCTGGTTTGTGTTTCTTTGCTTGAGTATGGGGCATTAGGGATCCTCAGTTCTTCATATGTAAAATAAGCTCTGAAGAATGAAATGGCAAACCCCTCCAATATCTTTGCCAAGAAAATCCCAAATGGAGTCATGAAGAGTCAGACACGACTGAAATGATTCAGCAATAACAACAACAGCACTACAGGAAGAAGATGCCTCTTATAGCTACTACATTGCTTCTTGGAAGAGAGAACAAATAACAGCAGGAGAGTGAGCACAATCAGAAAACATGAACTTTGAGGGAGCTGTTCAGACAGTGTAGAGAAATGAAGGAGAAATGTTTACTTATCAGTCCCATTAAATTTTGTTTTAATGTTTTAATTATCAACCTTACAGGTAGCATAACAAGAATTTTAAGTGACAGCTTTATGTTTAAGTTGTCAAAGTGTATTTGTGAATCTTTTGTGTAGAAAAAATAAATAGCTGTCTTATACCTGATATGTCTATCAATAAATATTTATTTAAATGACGGATAGAATATCTATTTCATTTCAGAGGCAATGGAGAGTCACTGGAGTTTATTGAACAGGAAAGTATCATTACAAACATGTTCTCTAAAAGATCTTGAGTTTTCATGGACTGTAAGTTCAATATACGTTAGTAGTGTGATATAGCAGCCTAAAGAAATAATTTAAAACTTGGGATACATTAAGAGAGGCATAGCTTCCCAGATCAGGGAGAGATCAGTCTCATTCTATCCTGTCTTTGTCAGATTTCAGCTGGAGTATTGAATTCAGTTCTGGGTACCACAATTTAACAAAGACATTGTGAATGTGAAATCCCCTACCCACCTTTCTCTATGATTATTATAATATTAGCTATTAGCATTTGTGATCCTAGCATATAGTGAAGCAATATGAGCATGTTAAGTGAGTGACTTATACTAAAAGTCATAAGTCAAGCAAATGTTAGATGTGACTTTTCTTAGTATCATTATTACAAGAATAATCCTAAAAATAGATATCAGTTACCACGTGATATTGTGCATAGTGATATTCTGTATAGTGATATTCTCCATTTGAATTTTTGCTACACTCCCTTTTCAGTGGATTGAGCATAATTTTCTTTCTTCTATTTAAGCCATATATGTTAATTTGACTGCCTTATAGCTTTAGAGCTGACTGTACTTGAGCTGATTGTTCTGATGTTACTTGATATTTGATCACATATACTCTGTCATCTGTTGGAGCATCAATTTTTGGATATATAAGAAGGCCACTTTACAAGACTCGGGGTCTCTGGTCTTGTCCAGAGTCTGGCTTTATTGTGAGATTGGCCCTCTCTCACTAAACCCATTTCTTTTTTGGCTTGGAGACTTTGTCTTACTTTTTGGTGTCTCTGCTAATAAATTTTCGCCACATTTTTGATGTCTTTCCTAATAAATTTTTGCCACAATATTGATAAGCTAGAAAATGTCCAGAGCAGGGGATATTATTGGCGATGTAGACACTAAATGATAACTCTAGTCCAACTATCAATAATATGGAATTAGGTCTTGATCAATGATACATGTAAAACCCAATGGAATTGTGCGTCAGCTAAGGGGGGTTAGGGAGGCTTGGGGGAGAGGGAAAGAACACAAAACATGTAACTATGGGAAAATATTCAAAATAAAAATTAAAAAAATTTTTCTGGAAATGTAAAAAAAAAAATTTGATTGGAAAAAAAAAAGAAAATGTCTAGAGCAGGGCAGCCAGGATGGTGAAGGGCCTTGAGTCCATGACATGAGATAATCTTTTGAAGGATCTGGCGATGTTTAGAATTGAAAAGAGAAGTGGAGAAGGAGCAGGGGGGGGAAGAATATGATAACAATCACTAAATATTCAAAAGATAGAATTCAATTTGCTTTCTTTGGTTGAAGAAGGCAGAACCAGGAGCAATAGGTAGGTGGCTGGGATTCTTTTGATGGTTTATGTATCTCTCTAGAATGAGCACTTCCCATGGATCAAGAAGCTTTTTAAAAAAATTTCCCAATCTATTTATAATTGTCTCTTTTTTTAAAATAAATTAAAAAAAATTTAATTAACATGTTAATTATGCCTTCTCTCCCTTCCTTCACTTTGAAAAGGAAAAAAAGACCCCAAAATTTTTGTAATAAATATATTAAGTCAAGCAGAACAAGTTCTCAAATTGTCCATGTGCAAAAAAAACCCGTCTCCATATATACTTTTAAGTCCATCATCTCTTCATTCTTTTTCAAGAGGTGCGTAGCATGACCAACTTTCTCTAAAGTGCTTGATGTCTCTTTGTAGGTCTTGATGTCTCCTCTGGGAAGGGTACTATATGAAACTGCTACAAAACTGGAGGAATGAGTTGGAGAAATTCCTTAATCATTACTGGAGGCTATGTGAAGAAGGAAAAATAAACAGCTTCGGCTCTAGCATTAAAACTCATATCTGACTATGTTACTCTCCTGTTCAATAAACTCCAGCGACCTCTTATGACCTTTGCAATTAAATACAAATTCCTCTGATCAGTATTTAATAAAATATTGGTTGACCTAGAGAGACAAGGTATAGGATAGCTATTTCTTTCTTCCACACAAAAGAAATGATTAAAAATACAAAAGACTCACCAATCCCCTTTGACAAAGACTTCAGCATAGAGTTATCACTTATAACTCTTATTATACTCTGCTGAGAAGTGAATAATTAAAATATTAAAACAAAACTTAGTGGGACTGCTGAGTAGGCATTTCTCCTTCACTTTCTCTACCTTGTCTGAACAACTCTATCAAAACCCATGTCTTCTGGTTGGGTGAATGTTTTTTTAAATAAGTTTTTGGTGTTTTCTGTGTCTTACATCACCGAAGTTATCCCAAGTTATCCTGGAGAGCCACCTCATGTATGTAACAAATGATATTTTTTTGAGGGGAAAAAATAGCACAACTGAATGATACACTGAAAACATGTACAATATGTAATACCTGTGAATTTCCTACATGCATGAAAGGGTAAGTTAAAGTGTGTCTTATATCCCTTTTTTCAAGTCCTGCTTACTATTTATAATTGTGTTACATTTACTTTTGTGTGTGTGTTGTTCTTTCCATTATATTGTTGTGGTTACTATATACAAGTATTTCTTCCACAACCTGGGTAGGGGTGTAGAGCCCTCTCAATCCAGAAAATCAGTGTAAAATTTTTTAGCCCTCTCTTAGTACCAGAGAAGTCTGAATTTTTTCTTTTTCTTTTATGGCATTAAAAAATAAAGCATATTGATATTATACAACACTATACGTATATTTTATGCATTTCTGAGCTCCTAAATTTTTCCTGTGTCACCTGTTGGCCATTGCATGTCATCTATGGCTTCTGCAATATTACCAAAAAATTCCCATTTAATTTCTTATACCAAACCTCCATATATCAAAATAGCAATGGGGAAAGTTACCACATGGAAGGCATACCTCTATATTATTTTCTTGGCTCTGCTTATTTCACTTTGCATCGGTTCATATAGATCTTCCTATGCTTCTTGTTATTCATCACCTGCATCATATTCCACTCTATTTATTTGTACCACAATTTATAATGGCCATTTACTGTCTTCTACAATTCTAAGTTTTTGTTAGAATTGGTCTTTTCCAGGAAACAGTGGAGACCAGCTAAATACAGAGTTAAAGAGTGGAGAATTTTTTAACCAATGTTCTTGAAAAGCATAGTTCTTAGCTGTGGAAGGATTTGCAACCAGTTCATTTTACATATGAAGAAACTGAGACCAACAGAGTTAAATGACTTACCCAGGGTCACACAGGCAGGATTCTCCACACTGAGGAAATCCCAGAGCTGCAAAATATTGAAATACATATACACATATGCACACCACATACATATTATATACATATGTGTGTAATAGCAATATATGTGGTTATATATACATAGATGTGTATATATGTATATATGTATGTATATGGGGAGAGGGAGAGAGAGGAATGAGAGAGAGAAAAAGGAAGGGGAGAGAGAGAAAAAAGGAAGGGGAGAGAGAGAGAGAAAGAAAGAGAGAGAGGAATGAGAGAGAGAGGGAGAGGGAGAAAAAGAAAGGGGGGAGAGAGAGAGGGGAAGAAAAAAAAGGAGAAGAGAGAGATAGAGAGAGAGAGAGAGAGAGAGGATAGTCAAAAAAATAGAAAGGGATAAGACTTTCATGAAGTCCCTTTCAGAGCCTCACATAGGTATAAGATGTAAAGTGTATAAAATCAGTTTCTTCCCTAATCTAAGATAAGAGACTAAGGAGAGTCTAGGAGTTTTGTTTTAGGAATAACTAATCTTGGAAAATGCAGAAAAATTCTCAGCCTTCTCTGAAATAGTGAGGTAGGGAGGAAAGAAGAAGGGAAGAGAGGGAAGTTGTCATAGGCCAATCTTTTTTGAGAAAGTGGTTTGAAATGGGAGGGGGGTCCCCTGTGCTGTCCAGGAAGGATTAGGACTCCAAGGTCTTTTCCAGGGGGGTAGATCAAGGACTCGTCCAGGAAGGGTGGGGGTACCCAGGTTTACCCCAGAGAGGGGAGAAGAATGCAGAGCTATCCTAGTTAGGAGGGCGCTAGCTGCCAAGGGCAGCTTCTTATCTAATATTCTTAGCTAAATCTCTCCTAGAGAATAAATACCATTTGAAGTAATTCTCTGAAGCCACTGACAGAGTGACTTTGTACCATGACTGTGTTCAAACGCCCCCTCACGGCCTTGAGAATTAAACACAACACTACTCTGGGGGAGGGAGAATGGAAGACTATTGTCCCATGTTGAGGTGCCAGTTTACAAGTCTCAGAATCAAAAAATATCATTTAGCAGAAAACCTCAGACTTCACTTAGTCCAACTTCCCAAATGGCCACTAATCCCCTAAATAGTCTTCCTCACAACCACTTATAAAGATCTGTGAATAAAGCAGGTTATAAAGGGAAAGCCAGATTTCAATAAACCAAAATGAACCCCATTACCTTACAAAACAGCTCATTCTACTTCAGGACAATTACAATTAGAGAAGTCCTTTACCTCAATAGATGCAATTTATTATAGTTCAGTTTTGTCTGACTCTCTGTGACCCCGTTTGTCATTTTCTTGGCAAAGTACTGGAGTGGTTTGCCATTTTTTTCTCCAGTTCATTTTACAGATGAGGAAATTGAGACCAACAGGGTTAAATGACTTACCCAGGGTCATATAAGGTGTTTGAGGACACATTTGAACTCACAAAATTGAACCTTCCTGACTCCAGGCTCAGCATTATCCACTGCACCATCTAGCTGTCCCCTATAGTCCCAGGAGCTTATGATATTTTAAAGTTTACAAAGTATTTTCTCCACAACCTTGACCTCCCAGCAATAGGACTATCATTCCTCCCGTTCTCTGAGGGAGGAGACAGCCTCGGAGAAGTGCAGGAAATAACCCATTCCTAAATACCTGACCAGAGAGTGTTAGAACTAGAATTTGAACCCAGGTACTGTGATTTCTGAATGCTCTTTTCAGTACTGTAGTACCTCTGTAACATCAGTCTCTTTTAATTTGTACTTTTTTTTTT
>NC_058131.1:414472419-414504886 GCF_016433145.1 Gracilinanus agilis
GCTCAATTCTAGCCTTTAGGGATTGGTTTTCGGCTATAATCTTTCGGTTTTCGGCTATGATCTTTTGGTTTTTGGCTATAATCTTCTGGTTTTCGGCTATAATCTTATGGTATTCCTTTTCAATCTGGTCATTTCTGGTGTTCAATTTGCTTATCAGTTCATTTGGTTTCTGAGCCTCACTTTCCAATTGCAAGATTCTACCTTTTAAACTGTTATTTTCTTGCCAGATCTCTTCCATTTTCCTCAAAATCTCAGTTTTGAACTGTTCCATAGCTTGTGAGGAGTTTTCCTTATTTGAGGAGGGTCCAGATGCTTATTTGTTCTCCTCCTCTGTTTGCTCGGTTGTCTAGATTTTCTCTGTGTAAAAGTTGTCGAATGTTAAAGACTTCTTTTTCTTGTTGTTAATTTTTCTCTTCTGAACTTCCGGAGACTGGGTAGCCATCATTAGCCCAGCAGCTTCTCAGGTTTATCCTAGCGCTCAGGGTCGGTCCATGGTCTTTTGGCTCCTGAGGTCTGAGTTCTGGTTTTTTCCAAGGTCAAGCCCCCTGGTGGACCCCCTTGCTTGATCCTCTGCTTGAGGTTTCTTTACAAGTCTTAGGACGCTGCTTCCACTGTTGTATACCCGTCTGCACTGGTTCCCCACTCAGGGTTTCAGAGCTTTAGCTTGTGGCTGTGTCTGCCTCCACCCAAGCCTCCGCCAGTGCCTGTGCTCTGAGTCCGCGCTCTGCGTCCTGCTCCTGCGCTCAGATTTTGTGTGTGTTCGTTAGCTTTTTGGGGTCCTAAATCTTGCTGCTCTCAGGAACAGGCCCCGGAGCTGCCAATGACTCGATGGGTGCCCCAAACTTGCTTTATTTCTTTTTAGATTGCTTTGGCGCTATAGGTGGTGTGTGTGGAGGGGGTGGGGTGGGGTGGTTGCTCAGCCTGTGATTTAGTGAGAGCTGTTCCACCCCTTTATAGCATGGAAATGTCCCAATTCCATGTACCTTCCATGCTGTGCCCTGTTGTGGGGTTCCTCTGTTCGCTGGACTTGTTTTTATGTCCCCTTGAGGAGTTTTGTGTGTTGCGGTCAGGAGAGGTTAAGAGCTGCTTCTTACTCTGCCGCCATCTTAACCCGGACTCCCTGTACTAAGTATTTTTTACAAATATTATCTCATTTGATCCTTACAATAACTTTGAGAGATAGGCACTATTATGATCCTCATTTTTTTGGTTGGAGAACCTAAAGCAAACAGGTTATAAGTGACTGCCAAAGTCACCCAAGTGTCTGAGGTACGATTTGAACTTATGTCTTCTTCACTCCAGGAAAAGAACTGTATTCATTGTACCTCCAACTACATCTTTTGACTGGCTCTGGAAATAGTAGGTATTGTCTCACCAGAAGTATCCAAATGAAAGTTGGAAGGTCTCTTGTTCAGAATGCTACAGACTGGAATCTTGGTTGGATGCAGTTTGGACTAAGTTCCACAGGATCACAAAGAATCTGACACAAATGAATGACTAAATAACAACATTATCTAAGGCAATGGTGTCACTCTTGTTATATTGAAACTCTGGGAGCAGAGAGTCTCACCCTTGAATGTCGGGTGAGGACGTTGGATCTTAGAATGTTCCCAGAGGCCATGAGGACAGGGGAGAAAGCGGTTGGCCTAGGGGGGTATAAATACCCTGGCAGCCTTGGCTTTTAGTTCCTTTCACTTCCCTTGGACCTGAGATCTGTGGATCCTGGTTTTTTGGGGATTGGTGACTTGCTTGGCTCAACCTTGCAAGAACCTCCTATCTTGTACCTGAATAATATTGCTGACCTGTACCCAGACCATCAATCTTCTTATTCTACTGTCCCTAGATATTTAGGAATTTAAATCATCTGTAGTTATCTAGGTATCCCAGGGCCCAGGAGGGATCCGGGAAGTGGGCAAGAGAAGAAGAAGAGGGTGGAAAGGGGTGGATCCTGAAGGCTGTATAGGCATTACATCTAGCAGGAAGACATCGATCAGCAGCTTGCTTACTCTGGTTTGGCTGTGGCCAGGCTGAGCCAGGGGAGCTAACTAACCAGACTCAATTACCTGCCTACAGCTCTGAGGATTTATTATCATTATCAATTAGTTAGGGTTTCCCAATTCCTTTACCCATTTTCCAATACTCCATCTTTGCTAAATATAGATAAGCTATTCAAGTACCTTCCTGGAGTGGTTGTGTCATCACTTCTCTGGGAAGGGAGATATGCAGTCAGATAAACCGTTACCAAGGCTAATAAAGCCCAATATTTATTATCAATCAACCCCTGGTGGGACCTGAAGGGATACCATCCACTGACCTGAAGGATCCTGCCTGGGCACTGTTATAAAGGAGGGAGATGGTACAACATCTAGCTAGGTAGCAAGCCTCAGTTAGTCTTGCACTAGCTGCAGTCTGAACCATCACTGCTGTCACACAATTAGCAGTGATAATATCCAGTCTACCCTCTCCATCTATCAGCCCATTTATTACATAACACTCTCAAATAGAAATGAGACCCCCAGTCCCATACATAAGGATCCCTGCAGGTTGCATATTGATTTAGAAAACTATTTCTTAATATAATTTGTTTTATTGTAATTTTGTTTGTTTTATTAAGTACTTTCCAATTACATTTTAATCTGGTTCATGCAGCATTTGAGGTTGTGGGCCAAATATGGCCATGTGTTTGATACATTTGCTCTAAAGTATATTTCTATGCTGATATTCTGTGATTCAGTCCCCATTTTCATCTTTGCCTTTCCCATGTCCATGTTTTTGCTCATACCATTTTTCTGTGAGGAAATTATTTAGGGGATCTCTAGCTCAGTCCATCTCCGAAAGACTCAACATAGAATTCACAGAATCATTTGTATGATGGCCTGACACTGGCATCCCCCATTTCCCCATGGGTCTCCCAGTGTCCCCTGATGTCCTCCCTGGTGTGCCCTGGCTTAGGTTTGAAAACCCAGTGCAGGAAGCAGAGTGGGTCTCTCTTTTGCTCCACTCTCTCTGACTGTCTAACTGTCCTGGCAGTGCTTATCTCATCTGGACATTTCTGGCAAGCTGAAGCTTGGAGAATTGGCTACAATGGGGGGGATCTGATTTTTACCTAAAGCTAGAAAGGCTGAAACCTATTTGTCTTTTTCTTTCTCTTTACTAATGCTTATAAATCTAGTAACAAGCCTCCAAGATTGATCTTTATTTATAACACTTCCATACCTGTAATGGAGCCTCTACACATCTCTACTGACCATTATCCCTTTCTTCAAATCTCAATTCAGGAACCCCCTCATTCTTGAAGCATCCTCTAGTTCCAATCTTTTCCCACTCTGAATTCTGTTCTTATCTCCCTTGAAATATCTCCTAGAACTTTGCTTTGAAACACTTTGCACTTACCTCTCTCTCTTTTATGTCATAGTTATATATAAGGGAAGGGGTTCCCTCTCCACTCATGAAGCCCTAGAATGTAATCACAAGGTGTTAATAATGTGTTAAACTAACTGTGAAGATGGATCTAAGCTTTGATCCCTTTATGAGGTACAAACACTTCTCTAATTGAGTCAAGAAGGGAACAATAAAATAGTTAAGCTCCAGATAGAATTTCAGCTCTTTGAGAGTGGGAAATATTTTAAAACAGAAGCTACCTATGGAGCCCATGGAGGGGAGGAGGAAGAGGAGAAACAAATTTGTGTTTTCTTCTCTCATCTTTGATCACTGATTTTGAAGGGAAACCATTTGGCCAGTAGGAGACAGTGAGAGCAGAGACAAATTTCCAGATCAGACTGATACCAAAAGGGAGAAAGCATGATCAAAGAGCACAACCCCTGGCAGCAGAGAATAGAGCCAGACTATAGAGAGGAGCAGACCCTGGGAACTCATATGAGAAATCCATCCTGAAGAGATGCATATTGATAGTGTGTGAGGTGGAATGAAAATGTCATTCTTAAAGTAACATTTTTTCCCAAAATATCCAAAAAGGTTTTCTTTTTATTTATTTATTTATCTGAAAAAAAAGCCCAAAACTTTAATTAATTAATTAATTTTGAATGTTTTCCCATGGTTACAGGATTCATGTTCTTTCCCTCCTCTCCTCCCACCTCCCTCCTATAGCCAACAAGCAATTCCACTGGGTTTTACATGTGTCATTGATCAAGACATATTTCTATATTATTAATATTTGCATTAGGGTGATCACTTAGAGTCTTTAGAGTAACATTTTGGCTTGTACCTTTAATGTATTATAAGGGCAATAATTATTAATATCTCCAAGATCAATACCCCTAGGACCCCAGTAGAAGTTAATAAAGTTAATTTTTCCTATCCTCTGATGATTGCCCCACCCTCATCCTTAATACAAAGGCCCCCTAATCCCCTCTTGGTCTGAGTGAAATAGTAATAATCAGTGTAAATGTTTCTTTTGAGTTTGTACTTTAAGGTGTTAATACCTTTGCCCCAGTCCCTTGGGAACTTGCTTTAAGGGAAGCCTCAGACTGCTTCAGAGTTTCTCCCATTGTGTTAGAGGCCTCACCCAGGTAGTCAAGCCCATGGTTGGAATAATCCCTCTTGTTTCTATTGTAAAACACCAGTCTCTCCCAGTTATCCAGCCCTGAATTCCTCCTTCCTTCATAGCCATTGTAAAGCTAATCAATTTAACACTCCTGTCCTTTATTTTTGGGAAAAAACAAACCAACAAACTAACTTCTGTCTCTGATCCTGGAGAAATTTCTTTAAAATGTTAATTTGAACAATTCTCCCTTCAGGGAGGCTTGATTATATCAGGATTTTCCTATAAATATGGGTTTTTTTCTGTAAATCTTTGGGCATTTGTCTCAAGTTAATGACTTGTGGCTTTGCACCACATATCTCAGTCTCTGTCTCTGTCTCTGTCTCTGTCTCTGTCTCTCTCAATAAAGCATTGCATTTTAATTGATAGTTTCCCAAGTATTATTTTGAATAGTGGTTAAAAAGGTTACATCTTGTTATTTCAAGATTCCCCTTTAAACTTCCACTTCACCAAAGGGGAATTGCATAAAGACTTTACTATAGAGAAAAAAAGGACTTCCAGATCCTGCAATACCAGTAGATATGGGTTACTTTTGCCACTCACACATAACACAATTTTCACTGATTCTTCCCATGGACATTGTGTGTATGTGGGAGATTTCATCCCAGGTTTATAGAGGGAATGTTTTGTAATTATTGCTCTTGTTATGCCATTTGAGTAAATGCCTTTACTAAGGACTAATTAAGTCTACTAACTGACTATAAATGGGAAGAATATTAGTGGCAGTTTATAAGCTTTATTGGTAGGAATATAGCCCTATGGGATTACTCCTGGAACTCAAGAATGGTCATAATCCTTTGAAAAGTTAGCCCAAAGGAGGTATATGTATATCTTTGCATATGTGTGTCTGTTTTGTATATAGATATACATATATGACTCATTTGCATATACCATACACATATCTACTCATTTCTTGTTAGTAAGTTCTCAGAAAGCATACTTAATATAAAAGGAAGAACAGCGGTCCCAGGCTCTGTCATTACCTCTATAACTTTGGGCAAGTTACTTAGCTCCCCTTTGCCTCCATTTCCCCAACTATAAAATGGGCATAAAAATATTTGAACTAGTATCTATTTTTCTTAATAGTTGTGAACTATAGTACTGTAGAAAATGATGACTATTGAGTTATTATTGAAAAGCATGTTATGAATATCTTTACATTCTTGGTGCCTAGCATAGAGTAGGTTCACAATAACTACTCATTGAATGAATTTGAGACAGGTCTTGAAGGATACATGCAATTTAGTTAGGCAGTGATAACCATATTTTTTTGAAACCCTTAAGCACCCCTGGATCACCCTAGGTAGGGTTAGTGGGTTTGTCCAAACTCATCTCATCCTAGGTATGATTAGTAGATGCAATCAAATCTTAAGTACCTTTTGGGTCTCCCACTGTATCTAGCTCTCAGGTAGTCCAGACCCCAACTATAGTCTCCCTTCCTAGCCTCCAAGTAAAACAACCAGTTGTTCTTCCTTTCCTATACTCCCTAAAGAGTATACAAGATCCCAAGTTCTTTTGTTCCAAGTAAAATTCCCATTCATGGTATTTTTCCCCCAAGACAGTGTTCCCAGAGTCCCAGAGTTTGATTCTGTGTGGTGTGGTGCATGTGTATGGTTCTGTATAGTGGCCATAAAAGCATTGTTTCTCTTGCCCTGTTTAAAGACATGTTCTTTGTAGCTGCTTTAGTGGTTCTGTGGTTTTCTACATTAACAACAGAAATGTCAAAGAAAGGGGGACTAGCCTGAGGAAAAGTGTGTTCATCTGTGAGTAAGGAATATGGGCTGAGTGGAAGGGAAGCCATGAGAGATGGGGCCAGAGAGCTCAGTTGGGTTCACATTGTTGAGGGCCTTGAATAAGGTTTCTGGGATCCTCTAAAGGGTAGGATTCTTTGAAATGGAAGTTCAGTGATATACCCTTCACTCCAGTTCCCTCTATACCCAATCCCAGAAGTTCCACTTGCAAAAATCCACTCATTTGGTAGGACCTTACTGAAATCTGTTTGTTGATAGTTGTACTTGGGAATGACTTTATATCTGCCCCTAGGCTGGCATTTGGCTTCAACCCCGGATATTTAAATGTGACTAACTGATTAAAATTAGGGAGATTTCTTGAACTTCTAGGAGTGAGTCATTCTGGCAAAGGGCACTCACCCAATTCATCCTGAGGCAGGCACTGTCTTTTTTGAACGCATGAGGCTGTGATAGCATTACCAGCTTCTGGGCAGAACAGATTTGGTCCAGCAAGAATAAATTATCAAATTCTGTAGGATCTTGCAAAGTGAAGGGGAAAAAAAGACCATCAAGTAATTTTGGAAGATGTGGGTGGAAGAAAAATTCACTATTTAAAAAGAATAAATCTATTCCATTGTCCCCATCGAAGCTTTTTGACAGAGTCACGAGCATTGTAAGGGCCTGGCTATGCTGTTGGATCTCATCATGTCAGATTGGGAGCCATGAGAATTGGATATTTGTTCCATCTCTGCCATGAACTCATAGTAACCTGGGATAAGTTTTCTCCTTTCTCTGGCCTCAGCTTCCTTATCAATAAAATGGAATACTAATGCTTACATTGCTTTCCTCTTTGATTATTCATAAGAATTTTAAAATACCCAAATAATGAAGGCCAAATAAATTTGTAACCACTGTCAAAATCCCAGGTCCACTGGCCTAGAACACTTCCGAGAAGAGGGAAGGGTTTATAAAATGTTGCCAAGGACAAACCTGTCACTGTTTTTGTGACCTAAATTCAAGAATACTTGAACTTTTCTGTATTTTCTTGGCCTAACCCCAATAAGCTCAGAGCATGTCCTAGCACATAATTTCATTCATCTCAGAGCTGGAACCTATCACTGCCATCACTCTTGCAACCATCTTTGGTCTAGTGGGTGTAGGAACAGGTATAGCTTCCCTGACACTTCATCATCAAAGTCTTTCAGCTCTCAGGGCTGTAGTGAATGAGGATTTAGCCAGAATAGAGATCTCCATTACCCACCTTGAAAAATCACAGGGCCCTGGACCTCTTTGTTCTCCAACAAGGAGGCCTCTGTGCAGCACTTGGAGAGGAATGCTGCTTCTATTCTGACCACACGGGGTCATGCGGGAATCCATGACCAAACTCAGAGAAAGCCTCGCCAATCAACAACGAGAGTGAGAATCCCAGGAGGGGTTTTTTGAGCACATCTTCTACCAATCTTCTTGGCTCACAACCCTTATCTCCACCCTATTAGGCCCCCTTCTCATTCTTCTCCTTCTTCTAACCTTTGGCCCTTGTATTTTCAACCGTTTAGTGGCTTTTGTAAAAGAACGTATTAGCACTGTACAATTTATGGTCCTGAAACAGCAATATCAATCCCTTTCCAGCCCCCTGGAAACCCCTTATGATGATGCTAACACTTCTGTTTGAGGATGATTCCTCAAAGGTTCATTAAAAGAAGTGGGGAATGATAGGTCTGGGAAGCAGAGCTGATAAAAACAGCAACACCTAATGAATGGCAGGAAAAACCCCTGACCAGTAACATCAGGTGAATGGATGATAGGAAGGGTCGTCAGGAATCATCTAAACCATTAAACCATTAAAAAATTTTATTTTTTCCTGAACTTAACAAGCACTAGTTAAAATAAGCACTTCCATATACAAAGCCAAACTTAGAAGAAGGTAGTCTATGAAACAATGGATCTCTGTTTTTATAATAAAGTGATAAATTAGAGTACCCAGCTAGAACAGTAGATAGAGCACTAGGCCTGAAGTCAGGAAGACCTGAGTTCAAATATGGCTTTAGATGCTATCTGTATAGCCTGAACAAGTCACCTAATCTTGTTTGCCTCAGTTTCCTCATGAGCTGGAGAAGGAAATGGCAAAACCACTGTAGTATCTTTGCTAAGGAAACCTGAAATGGCGTCACAAAGAATCTGAAATGACTGAATAACAACAGTATATGCTATATTAGTATATAACATAGAAGTAAGATTGGGAAAGGATCAGTTTAGTGAGAGGTAGGAGGCTTGTAACATGGGCCATGGGGGTATGGGTCTTAGATCAGCAGTGGAGCAGAGGAGCTAAGGTCCTGGGTAGGTAGGGGGATGGATATGATGGTGTCTGGAGCTTGATTGGGGCGGGGGTAGGTATAATGGTGTCTGGAGGGGTCTGCTGGGGATTTAAAGCTTTATTAGGGCCTATGGGAGCAGAGGGGAGATCAGCCTCCTTCTTTATAAGGAAAAGCCCCCCTGGATCAGCTCCATTTATATATGCCCTTATTCCCCATGTACAACCCAAGATCCAACCCGTATCCTGTGGGTCCCGGACTGTAAGGTTGAGATAAGAGCAGCGGGTGCATGGCCCTCGGTTCCCTTCTACTAAGGCATCCCTCATCCCCTGTTGCATTTTGCAACCGGGGGGCCACATGAGAGGGAGAGGAAGGGATCTGGTCTGTTAAGGGACCATTCTTCAGTTGTGAGGGTCACACAGTCCCAGTGAGCACTGTAGTAATGGCCTGGGCTATTGCAGTATTATTTCCCCGGGTTGGAAGAAGGGCATGCATAAAACCAATCATAAGTTGGGAGCCAGGGAGGGTTTCCAGGGGTGTTCTCAAGACAAGTCCCCGAGATTGGGAGGAGGTCACAGGGGGAGACCTTAAAAGATGGAGCTCCAGAGGAGATAACAGTCTGGAGAGTAGTGGAAGTTTCCCAACTGCTGAGAGTCCACTGCCAGGGTAGATGTGGTATATGGGTGCGTGCACATGCAGGGTGGAGAAGGCATAGCGGCTGTCAGTGTACACCGTTAGGCACTTACCTTCAGCCTTCCTCAAGGCTTCCACCAGAGCAATCAGCTCTGCCTTCTGAGCTGATGTGCCTTCTCTTTTTAAAATTTTTTTTCAAACCCTTAACTTCTGTGTATTGGCTCCCAGGTGGAAGAGTGGGAAGGGTGGGCAATGGGGGTCAAGTGACTTGCCCAGGGTCACACAGCTGGGAAGTGTCTGAGGCCAGATTTGAACCTAGGACTAGGCCTGACTCTCAATCTACTGAGCTACCCAGTTGCCCCCTCTGATGTGCCTTCTGGGAGTGAGGCAGCTCAGACCAAGCATCCGGAAGCATCAACAACTGCTGCCCCTGCCCTTCAGTGCCCTTCTTTGATAAAGCTGCTATCATCCGTGAACCACACAAAGTTGCTGTTGGTCATTGGAGTGTCTTTAAGGTCTGGTCAGGCAGTGGTTGCCTCGGTAAGGATCTCCTGGCAGTCATGCAAGGGAGCAGAGGAGGGGTTGGGCAACAGGGTGGTGGGGTTAAGGGATGAGGTGACTTTGAACAAAATGTGGGATGTATCCAAAAGCAGAGCTTGATAATGGGCTAGATGTACATGAGACAGCCAATAATTAGGTGGCTGTAGGAGGATGCACTCAATAGCATGCGAGGTGGTGATAATGAGGGCCTGTCCATACGTAAGCTTATCTGCATCTTTTAACAGGAGTGCTGTAGTGGCAATGATCCGCAGGCAAGGTGGCCATCCTGCTGCAACAGGATCCAGTCGTTTTGGCAGATATGTGACTGGGTGATCCCATGGCCCAAAATGCTGTGTCAAAACCCCTTTGGCTATTCCCTCTTTTTCCTCAATGAACAATTGAAAGGGTTTTTCTGGGTTGGGGAGGGTAAGCGTGGGTGCTGTGATCATGGCTTGACAAAGAAGTTCAAAGGCAGAATTCATTTCAAGAGTCCATTCCCAATTTGCAGATTCATGGGACCCCTTATACAAAGTTTGGGTCAACTCTGCAAACCCGGGGATCCACAGCCTGCAGTACCCTACGGACCCCAGAAATTCTCGGACCTGCCTGGGATTTTGGGGCGGGCTGATATTGAGAATAGTGTCCTTCATGGCCTGGGTGAGTCACCGTTGGCCTCCCTTGAGTTTATATCCCAAGTATGTGACCTCCTGCTGAGCAATAGACACCTTTTTTCCACTAACCTTATAGCCAAGCTCGTTCAGGGTGGTCAGGAGAGATAGAGTGGCAGACTCACACTCAGCTCGTGATGAGGCGGTGAGAAGGAGGTCATCCACACACTGTAGAAGCATAACTCTGGGCTGGTCAACACGAAAATCTTGCAAGTCAGTGGCCAGAGCTTCACTAAGGATGGCTGGGCTGTTTTTGAAACCTTGTGGTAACCGTGTCCATGTCCAGTCACCTGGGTGTCCTCATCGTACCATTCAAAGCAAATAGAGGCTGGCTGAGTGGTACAACCAGAAGCATGAAGAAAGCATCTTTTAAGTCTAGAGTAGTGTACCAGTCAAGTTCTGGTGTCAAGGCACTTAAGAGACTATATGGGTTGGGGACTGTGGGATGTATGTCCTCCACCCAGGTGTTGAGCTCTCTTAAATCCTGGACAAGCCTATAGGCCTTACCCCCAGGTTTCCAAACCAGCAGGACTGGGGTATTCCATGGAGAGTGGCAAGGGATTAGGATCCCTGCTGTTTTTAGTCTGTTGATGTGGGGAGTTATGCCCCTTCGGACCTCCAGAGACATTGGGTATTGCTTGATGCGGACTGGGGTGATGCCGGGCTTGAGGGTTACAATGATGGGAGGCTGGCAGACAGCTAATCTCACCCCCACAGTTTCAGCCCAGACTCCAGGGACCCTGTCCATCCAGGGGTGCACATGGTCAGGTATATGAGCAGGAAGGGGAGGGGTATGGAGGCGATACTCATCCTGAAGGGACAGTGTAAGGACCTGTAGGGAGACCCCTTCTTTGTCTTTTACACATATCCCCTTGTCCTGGAAGTAAATGTGAAGTAGGTCCTGGCCAAGAAGGGGAGCTGGACTCTCAGGGATAACCAGGAAGGAGTGTGATTTGATGGGTGCCTAAATTCACTGTTTGAGTGGTGGTCTAGTTATTTTGGTGAGTGCCTGTCACCCCATGCACCCAGCTTGTTTTTTTTGGCTATCTTTCCCACAGGTGCTTTCAGGACAGAAAACTCAGCGCCCGTGTCCACCAGAGAGTTCATGGATTTCCCCTCTGTTTTTTGCCTTTACCCAGGACTCAGGGAAGGGGCACGAGTCCCGTCCCCATAAATCACTATAGCCAGTGACCAACAACGTCTTCACAAGGTGGTTCCTAGGAGGCCGGTTACTATCCCCCAACTGACTTCTCAGGGGACACAGATAGGAGCAGTTGTGCTTCCAATGACCCTCTTCTTTGCAATAAAAGCATTGTGTGGAGGCCTGTCTACTTGTAAGGGCTGGCCTTTGGCATCCTTTGTTGTCAACTGAGGGGATTGGCCCCAGGGCAGGTCTAGTGGTTAGAGGGGCTACAATACTGGCTGCTAGTATCCTAGCTATTTCCCTCTGACATTTTCTATCCTGCTGGCGGTCCTCAAGGTGTAGCCTGTCAAGTCTCTCCTGATCTTCCTTACACAACCTCTCAGCTTTCTCTTCAGGGGTCTCGTGGGTATCATATACTCGATCGGCCACTTTCAGGAGTTCACTAATGGATTGGTTGACAATGTCATCTACCTTTTGGAATTTTTTCCTGATATCTGGGGCTGCTTGGTTGACGAATGCCAACAGCACGGCTGCCTTGCTGATGTTGGCCTGAGGGTCCATAGGGGTATATAATCGAAAAGTCTCTTGGAGGTGCTCAAGGAACACTGCTGGGCTTTCATCGGGTCCCTGTCTGACTAGATTTACCTTGGCCAAATTGGTGGGTTTTTGGGCCGCAGCTCGGAGACTGGCCATTAGAATCTGGTGATAGACATGGAGATGCTCCCTACCTTTGGGTTGGTCAAAGTCCCAATCAGGATGTGACAGCAAGAAAGCATCTTCAGTGAGATTGGGCTGGGCAGTGGGACAACCATCCACACCAGGGACATTCTTTCTGTCTTCCAGGAGGATTCGTCCCCTCTCCTTGGTTGTAAAAAAGAGCCTGTAATAACTGCTGACAATCGTCCCAGGTGGAACTGTGGGTGAAAAGGATGGATTCTATGAGGTCAATAAGTTTCCGAGGTTGGTTAGAGAAAGAAGGATTCTGGGTCTTCCAATTATAGAGGCCACTGGAGGAGAAAGGCCAATATTGGTGGACCCGAGGTCCTCTGGGGACAAGGGGGCCCACAGTATGGACAGGAAGGGCCGTGGTGGAAGATGGGGGTTTGGGTTCTGGTGAGGGGATTTGGCCCCAACCACGAGTGCGGTGAGCTGGTGGTGGGGTGGCTTCAGCAGCCTCTACCTGTCCCCCATCTGGGTCTAAGGGAGGGCACAAGGGAGCATATGGGGATGGTGGTACAGGCAAATTGGGAGGGGTGCTATCGGAGTCAGGCAGGACCAGTAGGGTAGAGGGACGTTGGGGTTTCCCCATCCCCTCCATTTTATCTTTGAGAGCTAGGGCATGGATGGGTTTCTTTGGTTCTGAGAAAACATAGGGCTATAGCCAAAAGGGGGGATCCAAGACCAAGTCTTTCCAAGTAAGAATGTAGGAGATCTATTCAGGGTGGCCCTCTGAACTAGGGTCAAGGATTTTGGCCTGGACTTTGGAGATGATGTCTTGGTGGAGGGTGCTGCCCTCAGGCCAACCAAGGTTGAAAGTGGGCCACTTGGAGTCACAGAAGATCACTAACTTCCCTCTTTTGACTTGCAAAGAGAGATTGTGAGCTCTGGCCTTAAAAACTCGGAAGTGGGAGAGAATAAGGGCCTGTGGAATAGACTCTGTTTGTCCCATATTCTCTGAGCCAAAAGGCCAAGAAATCAGGGGCCCCAATAAAAATAACAATACCAACGATAAGACAAAGGCACAAAGGATACAAACAGGACTGGACAGTAACAACACAAAGGTACTAAAACTACTTTTTACAACATTTCCTGAGGGCAATATAATGCACCCTCCCCCTAGGTTTCCAAAGAATGAATACCTTGATTTCTGCTCTTGGAAATCCCTTGGTGCATCCGCCAGTGCCACCTTTCAGGCCCCAAGGCCTCAGAGGACTCTAACCTCTGCTGCAGAGACCTAGTCTCTGTCCCAGGTCCCCAGGACTTTGAGTGAAGGGCCTCCAATCCTTCAAAACGAGTCTTTTCTGCTCGGACAGTTGAAAGGGTCAATCCACTTTTGCTTTCTCTCGGTTCCCAGCTGTTCCAACTCAGCTTCTCGCAAAGTCTGAGAAACGCGTATTAGACCGGTCCACACTCAGAAACAGGCAGAACTGAATCACTTATTGGGACTGGACTTGACAATAGGCCCCCTTCGTACTAATCCCGAAGTTGGCAGGGTTAACCAGGCCACTTAGTTGTATGCCCTAATCCCATGATTGGTTTCCCATCAACCACATATCACACACCAATTACACATCACACACAGTTCTCTGACCCTTTCACCCTCTGAACCAGTACCTCTATCTGTGTGTGGTCCAATCAGGAAATCCCAGGCGAGCCCTCAAATATTCAGCCCGGTTCTGATTTCCCAAATCAGGAGGTACACCAGATAATGTAAGAGCAAGAGGCATTCTGCTTTATTGCAAGCTCAAGCTTGGGTCCCACTGCCTCCAAGGCAAATGGAACAGGGAATGAGAGGTCTAGCCAGCTTATATACAATCTGAGTTCCAGGAACTGGGGGTGGGTGGTGGGGAGCTGGATGTTAACACATGCTTCCTATCATCCATTCACCAAATGTTACTGGTTGGGGGTCTTTCCTGCCATTAATTAGGTGTTGCTATTTGGGGGTCTTCCTGCCATTCACCAGATGTTACTGGTCAGGGGTCTTTCCTACCATTCATTAGGTGTTGCTGTTTTTATCAGCTCTGCTTCCCAGGCCTATCAGTCTCTGTGCTAGAAATTCCACCATTTGAATTTCATGCCATTGGGCTAAGCCTTGATTTCTCCAAGGAATCTTGTTTTATAGTGTAGATCTTTCCTTGGAGGAGAAAAAATACTAACTAGTCTAGGAGTTTATCAGTTACATTTTTCCCTGACTGAAGATTCCCTATATGGATCTTGGGTACTTAGAGCTGTGTCTGTGGCTGAGTGGAAGAGGAGTGGAGGAGAAAAGGGCTCTAAGATGGGAAAAAGAGTTAAAAGGGAAGTTGCGAAGTTATTGGAAAGATTCCTCTTTCTATTTTACAATATACTAAAGGACTTGGGTCCTTCCTTCACTAAAGCTAATTGCTATACCTCTATATCTGAGCTTATAGAGATGCAATGGGGGAAAAGCAAAGGAGGGCTGGAGCCCTTACTGCTCCCAAGAGGCAAATGTTAAATTTTCAGCATGAGTATTTTTATCTCAGACATCAGCAAACTACAAGTCAGGGCACAAATTATTGTTTTATTGATTTTCTAGACTTAAGAAAGTGATGGAGAAAATGTTAATGCAGATTAAACATAAAAGTGTGTTTTGTATTCATTTCTCTCCCCCCCCCACTCCAAAAATCCATTGTTAAATGTTTATGAGCATATTCCTGGGGAAAGCGAAGAACATCTGTCATACTTTCAATCAAGTTCAATCTCAGACATACGCAATATGATAATAAATGCTATCATATTTGGTGTCCTATTATTTATAATTTATAGTTCATTAAGTTATTTTTTTAACCTTTACCATCTTAGAATTTATTAAGCACTTACTATGTACAGAAATGGCTAAGTGCTTTTCAACTTTTTAAAAACCCTTACCTTATATCTTAGAATCAATACTGTGTATTGGTTCCACAGCAGAAGAGTGGTACTAGACATTTGGGGTTAAGTGATTTAACTTAAGCCCAGGGTCACATAGTGGGGATTACCTGAGGTCAGGTTTGAACCTAGGGCCTCTCATCTCCAGATCTGGCTTTCTATCCACTGAGCTACTTAGCTGCCTCAGTTTACTAAGTTCTTATATATCTATTATCTCATTCACAGCTTACACTACATCTGTGAAGGATGCATGGAAGGGATTATTAATCCCATTTTAGAGATGAGGAAACTGAGCCAGACAGCAGAGAAGTGACTTGCCTAAGGTCAGACAGGTAAGTGTCAGAGGTCTCTTGGCTCCCAGTCTAGTCTTTGTTCCATTAAGCAGGGCTTAAAAAAGGGGGGAACCCCACCCCCATGCTGCCTAGAATCTCTTTTCTATAAACAATGAGGACAATTAGGTAATTCACTGAAGAATTCAGTTCAGATGGTTCAAACATCTTTGATTCTCTAGCTCTGCTATCCTCACTGATCACATTCACTGGATAATTTCTTATGGCACTTCCCCATCGCCTCTCCTGGCCCCTTTCATTTGCCTAGGTCAGCTCCAGGCCGGCGCACATAGCCCTGAGTGAAGTGGAGAGTGGAACTCTCCAGATTGGTGGGTTGTTCTGTGCCACTCTGTCTCTAGATGCTTGATTGGTCAGCCTGGGGAGCTGGAGCTCAACCAAGAGCTTTACTCTGGACATATGTCACCTTGCCCAGAGCCTGAGGCCAGCAGATGCCTCATCAGCCTGTCTGGTTACATTTGAGAGCTTTGACCTACTTTCCAGTTATTTACACCCATCCTTCCCAGTATGTGTCTGTGTGTGTGTGTGTGTGTGTGTGTGTGTGTGTGTGTGTGTGTGTGTGGTGGGGGAAGCCAGGGGAATATGGGAGAACTGCTTAAGCCCTTTGTGCATGTATTAATATGTGTCCATATAAGAAAATGTGTGCATAGATAAAAAATTAAGTCTAAAATGTATGGTATGTATACTCATAGATGTAGCTATGTTATGTGTGCATGGGTTCCTTTATGGAATATGTGTATGCATGTGTATATGTAGGTGGGCATGTCTTATGAGTGTGGGATGTTCCATTCTTCCTGTAGAATATGAGAGAGTTGAATTAAACATTATCAGGTTCCTCCTAGCTCTGACATTCTGTTTTATGATTCTAAGAATCTTTCTATTTCTCCCATTCTATATGCTAGTGTTCCTGAGGTGATCAAGGAGCCCCACTAACTTGCTGGACTGGGGCACCTCTCAAAGAGCTCTACACATGTTCCCTGATCACCTTTATTTGACTGATTCTTAGGCTCTTTCCAGCTCTGATATTCTGGTCTCCATTGTGACTGTTTTCCAAGAGATGGATCCCAGATTTTCAGACAATGGAGGATCCATAGTAAAATCCAACTAGGAAGTGCTCCAAATTTATTAGAATTCCCTTCCCTTGACCCTTACCTTCTATCTTAGAATCAATACTATATATTGGTTCCAAGGCAGAAGATCAATAAGGGCCAGGCAAGGGGGGATTAAGTGACTTGCCCAGGGACACACAGCTAGGAAGTGTCTGAGACCAGATTTGAACCAAAAACCTCCTGAATCTAGGTCAACTTGGCTTTTAGGACAAAGACAAAACATATAGAACAAACGGCCAATAATCTGCTACAGTTTACAAAATGTTTTTTATTCTTTCCATAATTCAGTGCTACTTTTAAAGCACATTGCCATCAATGAATTTAAATTTGTTCTACACAATAACTCTTCGAGGTAGGGGTTAAAATACTTCATACGCTGTACAGCACGATGCCAATGTGAGGTGCCATTATTTATGGAGGCCTGTTTCACCAGGCTCCTCTCTGTAGTTTCCTTGTGAGTCAGTGATGGGTTGTTACCATTTTCCTGGCAAGGAAGAAGAGGCCAAGCCACAAACCCTAGGAACAATAAACACCAAGGCAGAAAGACTGCGTTGTGGTTGGGAACCTTGCCCAGCCCACAGTGTGCTGGCTCCTTTGGAAGGAAGTGGGCTCACCTGGAAGCTCTAGTCATTTTTTTTTCATTTACATAAAAACTATGGGGACTGCGTAGTAGTATTGCCTTGTTCTCCTGAGTGCTATCCTCTAGACTTGGCTTCTAGGAAGGGCTGCAGAAATACTTGTTGAATGAATAACTGAGTGAATAATAATAATGACAATTGACACATAGCACTTTATTTTTTAAACTTAAAAATAAATTTTTATTTTTTCTTAATTTCATTTATTTGTTCATGATTGTTTTTTAAACAATTTCCTTCTGTCTTTTTTTTTTTTTAAACCCTTACCTTCTGTCTTGGAGCCAATACTGTGTATTGGCTCCAAGGCAGAAGAGTGGTAAGGGTAGGCAATGGGGGTCAAGTGACTTGCCCAGGGTCACACAGCTGGGAGGTGTCTGAGGCCAGATTTGAACCTAGGACCTCCCGTCTCTAGGCCTGGCTCTCAATTCACTGAGCTACCCAACTGCCCTCTCCTTCTGTCTTAATGTTAGTTCTAAAGACAGAAGGGCAAGAACTAGACAATAGGGGTTAAGTGACTTGTCCGTATGTGTCTGATTCCAGATTTGAATGGAGGTCCTCCTAAGTCTAGGCCTGCCATTCTATTCAATCTGACAAGTAGCTGCCCCTTTCATAGCACTTTAAACACATAATCTTATTTCACCCTCCCAACAACTCTATTCAGGCATTCCAATTTTATACCATAGCATTTCCTCCCATTTTATTTTATTAAAAAATTGAAAAAAACAACCTTTACCTTTCATCTTAGAATCAATTCTGTGTTTTGGTTCCAAGGCTGGAGAATGGTAAGGGCTAGGCAATGGGGGTTAAATGACTTGCCCAGGGTCACAAAGCTAGGACCTCCTGCTCTTGACCTGGCTCTCAATGTACTGAACCACCCAACTGCACTCTTTCCCCCATTTTAAATGAGAAAACTAAGGTATGGAATGTTAAAAGATTTGCTCAAGTGAATAATGGAACTAAGATTAAAATCTAGATATTTCATGATTCCAAGTCCAGCATTCTTTTCTATACTATACTACCTCTATGACTGGACAAAGGAATGAATAAAGGCAACTAGGTGTCTCAGTGGATAGAGAGGCTAGCCTGAAGATGGGAGGTCTTGGGTTCAAATCTGACTTCAGACACTTTCTAATTATGCAACCCTGAGGAAGTCACTTAACCCTCATTGCCCAGTCCTTACCACTCTTCTGCCTTGGAACCAATACTCAGTATCAAAAGTCTAAGACAGAAAAAAAAAGGAATGATTGAATAGAGTCCATTTCTTAGGCTACCTAGCTTTTAGACTAGCAGCCTGGAAATTCATGCTCTACAGAGCTCCAAGTAGCCATTGCCAACTCTCTTAGAATGACTACTGACACCCACACAAAGCCACAGAGAGATGCTTAGATGCATATTGTCAGGAGATAAGGATAATTCAGCGCTTGAAAGGGGAGAGATGCAGGTGTCAGTGTCTGCAGGGAAAGATTTCCTCCTGTGTTCCCTCTTCTCTAAGAGCAGCTAGGGAGGGACCAACTGATTTCCAGTTTATGGGGGAAGACATCTGTGGCAACAGGATGTAATGTTTTAGAGTTTGTGGCAAAAAGTGGTGGCTATAAAGTTGGCCTAGGTGCAGAAAAACCAAGAGCCTAGTGAGAGTGTCAAGATTTATGGTATCATGGTAATAAAGAAGGAGGAGAAAATGAGATATGATGATTTAGATCTTCCTGGATGGTCAAGGT
The DNA here is from genome assembly GCF_016433145.1 of Gracilinanus agilis. Classification (NCBI taxonomy): domain Eukaryota; kingdom Metazoa; phylum Chordata; class Mammalia; order Didelphimorphia; family Didelphidae; genus Gracilinanus; species Gracilinanus agilis. The sequence continues at coordinate 414,491,426 of NC_058131.1, forward strand.
GATATGAGAGAGGTGGGGTGATTAGAAAAAAGAAGGGATGGATAAAAAAATGGGGGGCAGAGTTAAGATGGTGGTGGAATAATGGGAACCTTCTGAATCTCCTTCCAATCCATCATTACAAAGCATCTCAAAAGGACAGAAATCAAAATCAGATGAGTAAAGGGGATTTCTTAATGGTTCAACCTTAAAGGTAGGCAGTGTTTGGGATTTCCATGCTATAAGGGGGTAAAACTGCACTTATCAAAGTGCAAGCTGATCACCCTTCCCCCATACCACCTATCATGCTAGAGCCAGAGGGAGAGTCAGGCAATCTCTAAATTCTAGGGGACTGGCTGAGGACATCACAGACTTACCCCTGAGGGCAGTGCAAGGCCTTGGTGGTGAGACTTGGGACTCCAGGCTGAAGATCACTGAACCTGGGCAGCAGATCAGGGAGATTGGGCGGAAACAAGGCTGGCCATAGCAAAGGCAGCAGGGACTGGAAAAATAGCTTCATGGCAAAATGCTTTAAAGCAGTGATAGGCAAACTACAGCCATTGGGCCAGATGTGGGCCCCCTGAAATGTTCTCTCTGGTCACACGACATTATTACTAATCCAACAAATACAATGAGTAGGATACAATACAATGAAACTTCAAAAGAGTTGCTTTAGAAACAGACTGACAGATGAGCATTTCCTTTCTTTTGGCCCCCTCTTTAAAAAGTTTGCCCATTGCTGCTTTAGAGCATGCTACACAAAGAGCATCACAGAGCTGCCTACCCTCTTTACTTGGGCTTCTGACTAGGAAGAGAAGATACTACCAAGGCAAAGCCCTGCAAGACAGAAGTTAAGAAAGCAATTTCCACCAAAATGGAAGAACCCCAATCCACTAGTAGCAAAAGGAATAAGCAGCAGCAAAAAAATCTTTTGACCCTGGATAATTTCTATGGTGAAAAGTAGAAAAATTCAGAAGCAACAGCAGTGACAAACAAGCAAACACATCCAAACTTTCAAAAAAAAAAAGGAAATTAGTCACAAGCTCTTGAGGAACTCAAAAAGGAGTTCAAGAACCAAGTAAGAAAGATAGAAGAAAAATAGGAAGAAAAGTGGAAAAAAGAAATGAAAGTAATTAAAAAAGAAAATAACAATTTAAAAGACAGAATCCCCACTTGGAAAAGGAGGTACAGAAATCAAATGAAGTAATAAGCAAATTGGAGGACAGAATTGATCAACTGGAAGTCATGAAAAGCAGGAAAAATCAAAAGATCATAGCTAAAAATCAGTCTTTAAAGACTAGAATTTGGCAAATAGAAGCTAACCATCTCACAAGATAATAAGACTTAATAAAGCAAAATCAAAATAATGAAAAAATAGAAGGAAACATGAAATATCTCATTGAAAAGACAACTGTTCTGGAAAACAGATCCAGGAGAGAGAATTTGAGAATTATTGGTCTACCTGAAAGCTTGGAACAAAATAAAAGCCTTGACATCATATTACAAGAAATTATCCAAGAAAACTACCCTGATATTCTTGAACAAGAGGGCAAAATTGAAAGAATCCATAGATCACCCTTCTACATTAAATCCCCCAAAAGAAAAAGGGATGCATTCACTGGAGCTTATCAGTAAGAGTTTATGACTTGCATAGTAAAGTGCCAGACTTGGAATCCAGAGGATCTGGATTCAAATCTGGCCTCAGATACTTTCTAGCTGTGTGACCCTGAGCAAGTCACTTAACCCTTTTTGCCTAGCCCTTGTGTTTCTGGCTGAGAGTTACTACTAAGAAAGAAAGTGAAGGTTTCAAAAAAAAAGGGGGGGGTGACTTGGTTGCTAGCCATTCTAAGATATAAGCTTTGCCCCAATTAAAGTAATTAATAAAAATGCCATCTCCACAATCCTCATTTTAATCAGTCAGTCAAATCTTTGAACTAGGTGCAAAAAAAAGTCTTTAATCCATTTGAGAGGAATGAAAGCTATTGAATGAATTGATATGAAGAGGGGACAACTAGTAGTTCAGTAGATAAAGAACCAGTCCTAGAGATAGGAGAACCTGGGTTCAAATTTGACTTCAGACACTTCCTAGCTGTGTGACCCTGGGCAAGTCACTTAACCCCCATTGCCTAGCCCTTACCACTTTTCTGCTTTGGAACTAATACATAGCATTGATTCTAAGATGGAAGGTAAGGGTTGAAAAAAAAATAATATGAAGCTACTTACAAAGTGTTGTACTGGCTGAAGAGACTCAGTCATGATCTATTGGTCACAGATAAAATAATAGGTCATAGAATGTTGGAGATAGAAGAGACCTGAGATTCACTGAACATGGAAAGTTAGAACTAGAAGAATCTTCAGAAATAGCCCAGGCCACCCCTTACGATTTATGCTGTGACCACCTGCCACCAGAGGGCATTATGAATATTGGCTTAAACTTCCTGCAGTCAGGACACTGGGATATTATCCTAAATCCTGCCTAGTAAATGAATAGGGTGATTTAAAAAAGCATTTATTAAGTGCTAACTATGTGTGCTAAGTACTAGAGATACAGGTACAAAAAACAAAGACAGTCTACCTCAAGGAGCTTACGTTTGAATAGTGGAAGACATATATATAATTAATATTTATTTTATAATAGAATAGAATTAATATATTATAATATAAATAATTTACATATATAGGGGAGTAGTGGCCATGGAGGGGTGTTTGGGTCTGGGAAGTCACAGGGATGGTAGGACAATTGGAAAATGAATGGCCTAGAGACCTTTCCAGGAATGGTAGTATTACTTTGATTACAAAATGGACTGAGTTTTGACATTTATACCTTGGGGTTCCCCTCTCTTTTAATAAAAGCATTTGGCTAAACACATATTCAATCAACCAGTCAATATTTATTAAGTGATTATTATGTGCCAGCTACTGTGCTAAGAACTGGGAACATAAAAAGGGAAAAAGACAGTCCCTGCCCTCAAGAAGCTTACAATCTAATTGGGGGGGCGGGTAGGAAACAACGGCAAACAAATATATACATGCAACTACAGACAGTTATAGGATAAATAGGGAATAACAGAAGGAAGGTACTAAAATTAGAGAGGGTTGAGGAAGTCTTCCAATAAAAGATGGGATTTTAGGCATAGGAAAGGGACAGAGGAAATGTCTAGAACCAAGAGATGGAGTATCTTGGTAATTGGCCAATCTTGGTGGATCAAAGAGTACTTATTGGTGGGTAAGGTGTAAGAAGACTGGAAAGGGAGGAGGAGACTAGGCAATGTATGCAGGGCTTTGAATGCCAAACAGAATATTTTGTATTTGATCCTGTAGGTAAAAGGGAGCCACTGGAGTTTGTTTAGCCAGAGAGGGCATGAGTGAGAGTTACATGATTGGACATATACTATAGGAAAATTAGTTTAGTGGCACACACACAGAATATTATTCCCTTTCTTTCCATTTGTGTTTTATTTAATCCTCTTTTTCAAGGCCATTCCTTTAGAAAGTATTTAACCAAAATACTAATAAGAAAACTTTTGGGGGAGGGGTTTGGATTTGTAACTTCATTGATGTTGGTAAAATTCTCTTTATTGATGCAGATCAGCAACTATTCTGCAACTTATAATGTTAACTAGTTGTTTTTGGCACTGAGAAGTTAAGGGTCTTGCCCAGCAAATATGTGTATTGACCTTGAGGTAGGTCTTGAAGGCAGATTACCCTGACTCCAAAGTTTGATATTTTGTCCAGTGTTTCATGCTGTATCCAATAAAAGCACAAAGAAAATAATTGCAGGCACATCCCGGACCACGTGCTTAATTCCATCTCTGCTCCAGTCCCCAAAGCAAAACCCTGGAATTTCAGTTCTCTCACTGCTTCCACCTGGGAAAAGAGAAAAGTTTTTCACTTGTAAATTGAGTGGTTCCTCAGACTGTGGGACTAAATGTAGTAACCCTAGAGTACCTGCTTTTTTCCCTGAATGCCACAAGAATGAGGTGGCAATTTTGCTTTGTGAGGTTATGACAGTAGTTTCTTCTTCCCTAGGTTTTAGATGAATAAAGCTTAAGATAGCAGGTGTGCATATAGATCTATGTCTCAGTTCTTTTTGCACTAGAAAAAACAACTTGTGTTTCTCCCCAGAACAGTGACATTGCTTGGCGTCATAGACCTGGTCGTCATGCTTTGGGCTGGGGTTTCACGTTTGAAATAGAACAAAAATGAGACACTTTTGGTCAAAGGATGTCTATCTAGCCATAGCAGGGAAAGGATATTCAGCAAAGATGTAGCACTGATTCCAATGGGTACAGCTCTTCTGCCTCTATGTTGACCATGTTGGTTTACTGGTCAGAAGCCTGAGAGAAGAGCTATACTCTTCTTCTGTTGGCAATTTGTACTTAGGTCATTAGGAAGTTGATGGTTAATGGTTACAGGATGATTCAAACTTTGGTTCCCTGGGGCCAATTAAGCCTCAAAAAAAACCCCCAAAAAACCCCCAAACCCCAACAATCCTAGTTTAGCTTTCTTGGAATAGGCCTATCTAGTACATCATTCCTACTACACTTACCAGAGTGTTCCTCAAGGCAAACTGCCAGAAAAGGAAAAAGAGTTGGCTCTATCCAGACTGATTCCTCCCCAAATCTCCACCCCACCCCCAACCTCACCACCCCCACCTGAATATTCTCTGCTCTTATTCCATACCTAGGCTCCAGGTTTTTCCTTTTTCAAATTCCTCACTCTGAGCCTGAGAATACAAGTTGGTTTTGGCTAAGGCACACAGATGAGAAAGTTGTAGCTCAGAAAGTAGGACTGCTTTGCCCAAAGTCACCCTGTGGGACAAGGTCAATGTTGGGACTAGAACCCTGGTTTTTTGACACGCTGTCCTATCTATTCCATTAGAAGTCTACTCCAAAATAATTTCACAAAGGATAAGAAGTGCTTGCCAGCAGAGGCTGAGTGGGAGATGAGAACCCATGTTATAGAAATTCATTTATTCCTTGGCTTATACTCACTACCTGCCAGCTGTTCTCAGGGCTCATGACTCACTACTATTGCCTAGTTTGGGCCTTCTTGAATGGGCTCTCGAGGATGAAAGAAAGAAATAGAGCAGTGGAGGCTGAGATAGAGATCTAGTCCAATATTGAGGTGCTTTCTTTGTTATCAGGAGGATGTATGCATTCTTCTTCCAGCCTTACTGCTGCTTTTCAGATCTTGTGGTTCTCTTGACTGTTGGCCCTTTCACTAGGACTCTTTTTTGTTTGTTTGTTTTGTTTTTGTTTTTAATTTGAAAAACATTAATTAATTAATTTAGATTATTTTTCCATGGTTACATGATTCATGTTCTTTCCCTTCCTTCTTCCCACCCCTCTCTTGTAGCCAATGAGCAATTCTACTGGGTTTTAAATGTTTGACTAGGACTCTTAAACTACTATGGATCAAAATATAGAGGTGGAATCAAGATAGTGGACTTTCAGGAAGCAGCCAAGTGTGCACCTATCTCCACCCCCCACCCTGTTTAAGTCCTCCAAACAGACTTTTGTAAAACCCATATCTTCCATCTTAGAATCAATACTGGTTTCAAGGCAGAAAAGCAGTAAAGGCTAGGCAATGGGGGTTAAGTGATTTGCCTAAGAAGTATATAAGGTTAGTTTGAACCCAGGACCTCCTGGCCTGGGTCTCAATCCACTGAGAATTCTAGCTGCCCCCTCCAAACAAATTTAGAAAATGCATCAGACTGAATCTTTATGGGGAAACTTAAGAAAAAGTCAGAGTGAATCATTTTTCCAGCCCAGGTCAGCATGAAGAGAGAGATAAAAAAGTCTGGAGACACTGGGAATAGCATCTGGTCTCCCACAGAGTGCTCTAGCACCCAGGAAGAGACTGTACAGGAGCACAAAGAAGATCCAGATCCATACCAGGGCACTGTCACAAGAATGGTTTCATCTGGAAGTTTTGTCTACTACTATACAATTCCATGTCACAAATTAAGGGTGGACCTGTGCCAATAGGTGGTGTTCTAGAAGAGCCACAGAGCCCTAGGTGGTATAAGGAGGGAGGAACAAATTGAGAAGCAAGTAACAATGGTGTGGCTCAGACCCCAGGGGAAGAGTAGGGTCTCAATTCTAGCTTAGAGCAAAGTCTGAAGCCTGCAGAGAAATAACCAAGACAGAAATCCAGGCCTAAAGGGGAACCTGTATTTCTGCCACTGAATCAGCAGAACTTCCCAGCTGACTAATGGAGATGAAGAGAAGCATCAGTCTACTATTGTTCAGACCCAAACTCAGGTCAGGAATTTGCAGAGATCAGACCACAGTGGGCCAGCAAATAGACTTTGCTCTGGAGGCTTGACCACTTTGGGAGCTCTGATAGCTTTCAGGTACCCATCCTGAGCTGTCCCTGAGGTCCTGGAATAACAGAATATTCAATACCCAAATAAAGCAGCAATAGGGCCAGGTCAGTCCTTTATTCCAAATGAATCTGGCCCTGACAGTAGGTTGGGAGAATGAGCAAGTAATGACAAAAAAGGAATCTCATTATAAAGAGCTATTATGGTGATAGATAGGGTGGATAATTAATAATAATTGAGGAAACAATCCAAATAATGCTATTGATTAGCAAAACAGTCATAATTAACAGATCAGTGAACTCTCCAGTCTAAAGACCCTGAATACAGAGTGAGATAGATTTGAAACCCTCATGTAAGATCAATTAATTAAAAGAAAACAATTAATAGGATATAAAATTAGGTAATCTGATTTCTAGTTGGAAGAAAGATTAGGTAGGTGTTTTCTGAATTGGGAGGGGAAGAGTGAACAGGTACAATTCCTTAAAATCAGAAAAGAGGTATTCTACTCCCCCCAAGTAAACAATCAAATCTATAAGCAATCAAAGGAAGATGGAAACAATAATTGATTGACTAGTATGGGAATAGTTTTCAGGTAAGACAGATGGTTTGCTTGAGGTATATAATTGTGAGAAAACTCTTTGCTTCAGTCTCTGGATCTGACTGGGTTTCTCCTTAGCATAACCAGATCCTTTGTTAAGGTAGAGGTGCTACAGCTTCTCAACCCCCCAGGTACAAGTTCAAACAATCGAATAAATTTTTTTTCATAATTCCCATAATTTAATCAAGTTTTCTCATAAGACAGAAATTGGACTAGATTCATAACTGAAAGAGAACTGAACAAGGTGTAGAATTTAGTCACAAGATACAGTTGATGTGATTCACTCAATCCCACATGAGGATGCTCAAGGCACAAACTTAGAGGAAGAGAATGACTCCCAAATATCTACAAGCAAAACCTCAAAGTAAAACACAACTTGAGCAGAAATTTCAATTAGAATTCCTGATAGAGATGAAGCAAGTGTTTAAAAATGTTTTTGTAAATGACTTGGGAACAGTGACAAAAATAATAAAGACATAGGAAAGGACATTATTCTGGGCTCAGTCGTAAATCAGAATCCAGGGGAAAGCCTTAAAGCATTGCTGCCACATAGAACTAGAATGTTTCTTAGCAGAGCTACTGTAACTGGTCTGTAATTACCAGCTCTACTCAACTATCTCTACATTTTGTGTTTAAGTGAGTGCACATTTAATAAATTATTAATTACAGATAATTGATGCAATAATTGAAATCACAGTGGAATCTTATGTTCCTGACATGCTAAATTATATTTCTCTAATACTAATTTAAATTGGAAGGTCTTGGTATAGCTCAAGAAAAGATTCTTGGGGCAATTTTGTAATCCTGAAGGTCAGCTGCACAGGAGATGGACTTTAGTCCTAATTCTACTATTATTTTGCTGGGTAACTTTGATGAAAGTTACTTAGGATTAATGTTGGGATTATAAAATCATAAAATCTAGAGATGAAAATGTACTAAGAAGTCATCAGTCTAATCTTCTCATTCTACAGATTAGAAACAGAGACCATGGAAGTGACTTAGTTTGTCGAATGTCACACAGGTAGCAATTGCCAAAGATGGACTCTGACTCCGTTGATCTTTCTACTTTTCCAGGTTGCCTTAGTTTTGCAATTAATTTGTTTTTAGCAGAGATCTATATCTATATCTTATAATTCTCTCTCTTTCTCTGTCTCTCTGTAGCATCACCTTCATACTTAGCACCTGGCACTTGCAGGTTGCAGGCTAGATCCCACAGGAGCAATTATTTCAGGGTTAAAGGTACTTTATAGTTCCACACTCCTAAAACTATAGCTCATGAATTACGTTTCCCTTGAACAGTTAGCCTATAGACCTAAATAGCTCAAAGCAAAGTTATTTAGTGAGGTGATATTGTAAGGGCAATAACTATAAAACTATTCTCTTCCTCCCCCTCATAAAGTAGGGTTCATTCTCCCCCAAATATATAAGCATCTGCGGGGAAAATGGGCACAGTGATAATGAGGCACACATGGAAGAGACACTTGGCTAAGGCAACTCATGCCTTTGCTCTTGCAGGGCCTTCCTATATTGTTCTCTTGTGTCTCCTTTTCCCCTCTCTTCTGGTGTTTTTTTTTTTTTCCCATGGGCAGGGTAGACTCCTTGGGTCTTTTCCTTTCAGCCACAAAACTTAGAACTGCTAGGACTTCTCTCTTTTTCTCCATAGCTGGCTTTCTTCTCCACTCCTTTAAAGACTCCTATTTTAAAAAGGGCTACAAGAGACAGTGTGAAAGGTCTTTCAAGTGAATGGTTAATTGTCCTCTAACTCCATCAAGGAGAATATCTTCGCATCTCATAAAGGGATAATAGAGAAAACCCTTCTTTGTAGTTCATTAAAAACATTAACATCTCATTGACTTCTGTACTTTTCTCATTAAAAAACAACAACATCTTTTGCATTAGAATCAATATTGATCCCAAGGCAGAAGAGCAGTAAGGGCTAGAAAATTGGGGTTAAATGACTTTCCCAGGGTCACACAGCTAGGAAGTGCCTGAAGTCAGATTTGAATCCAGGACCTCCTAGTCTCCAGGTCTGGCTTTCTATCTACCTAACTGCCCCCTTCTCTCTTAACTTCTGCTTACACCAACTGGTTAGGGAAGGGGAAAATCAACTCTGCACCTCCCCTTATCTCACTACATATATGCTAACTGTAATTACTTTTCTTTCTCTCCTCATCATATTCCCTGATATAGGAATCTAGATATAATCACTAATAAGGAGACTCCAGAGTAGTTTATGCGTGGTCCTGAAACCTCTGGATTTTTTTCTGGCACTGATTGTCTTGATTAAGCCAAGGACAAATCAGTGCTAATGAATTCAGGAAAACCATTTGATCTCTCCATGCTTGTTTCCTCATCAAATGGCAATGCTAGACTAAGATGACTCTCTTCTAGTTCTGACATCCTAAAATCCTTTGATCAGATGTCCCTTCTATCACTGATAATCTAAGTTCTTCTGATCCTAATGATTCTGATTCTTGCCCTGACATTTGATGCTCTGTATGAAGTGCTTTCTTGAATCTCCACCCAAGTTCTCAGTAGGTGTGATCTGTGATTGAACCTCTTTCCCCTCTTCTGCTACTTTACAATCTTTTTCTTCATTTGTCTTTAGCATAGACAGAAAGCTGGAAGGGTCCTATGAAGTCTCCTAATGCAATTTCCTTTTTTTTTTTTTTTTACAGTTGAAAAAACTGAGGTGCATAGGTAATGTTTTGCCTACAACCACAGTTTTTTAGTAGCAGAGATAGTACTGGAAAGTAGACCTTCTGACCCTAAGTCTTATACTCTTTCTCCTACACCAGGAATATCCATCCCTTTTCTTGAGAAACAAGGGGTTTGGGAGAGGGATGGTTAAGATTGGTAGTGAAACTTTTTATTCCTGTTGAATAACCTATTACATTTAAACCTCTAATCCCACAACTTCAGTAAAGGTTTGAAGACCAGAAAGTAAGCAGGGAAAGAGAAAGCTATTGGGGGGAGAAATACCTCTAGAAAACTAGCTCATGTGGCTAGAATTGTTAAGCAAAATCCAAGGGAAAGAAGAGGCTGAGATGCTGGGGCTGCTGCTATATTTCCATATTTAGCACATGATGATTCATGGCTGGAGGCCTCTGTGGGTAGTTGATCTCAGAGTTTTACAATGTGTTTGTCTTACATGAGCTTTATAACTTAAAACTGTCTGGCACCCGGGGCCCCCACTGCACAGTGCCAGTCTTTACTGGGACAGAAGATGTGTAATATCTCCTATAACATGATTACTAACACTAGATCTTATTTCTATAGCACTTTGCAAAACATTTTCAGATTCATAATTCCTGTGGAGTTGGTAGTATAAAGATGCCCAATCTGCAGAAGAGGAAATATAATAATAGAAGCATAAGGTTTGGAATAAGGGAAGCAAGAGTCCTGCTGCTCTCTGCTTTAGGCAGAGCTCGGCTGGAGAATAATAGCTAGGATTTATATGATGCTTTAAGGTTTGTAAAGTTCCTAACCTGTTTCTCATAAATCTGAAAGGCAGGCCCTTTCATTATCCCACTGTTACAGAGGAGGAAACTGAGACTGAAAAAAGTTAAGAAGGGTCATACAGTATAAGCACCTAAAGCTGAATTTGAACTCAGATCTTGCCAACTCCAAAGCCAACACTCTATCTACTATGACAAACAACAGAGCCCCATATTATGTATTCTTCTGGGCACCAATTTTTAGAAAGGAAATTGACCAGCAGAAGCAGACCTAGAATAGAGTGACCAGAATGGTGCAGGAGAGGCAGGCACTTCAGCACCCTTTTACTGGACAAAAACTCCAAAGCTCAAGATAAACTTGAAACCAAAGAAGGTTTTTCTCAATCTTCTCCTCTCCTCTTCTCTCCTCTCCTCTCCTCTCCTCTCCTCTTTATCCTGTTTGGAGCTTGCCTGCCCATAGTTTCCATATTGTCTCCTTCATTAGGCTGTGAGTTCCTTGAGGGCAGGTATAATCTTTTATCTTTCTTTGTATCTTCAGCATTAGCACATAGTGGGAAATAAATAAATGTTTATTAACTAACTGACACTTTTCAATTACAAAGTGACTTCATTTATTGTTATTTTTTTGTTTTTTAAACCCTTAACTTCTGTGTATTGGCTCCTAGGTGGAAGAGTGGTAAGGGTGGGCAATGGGGGTCAAGTGACTTGCCCAGGGTCACACAGCTAGGAAGTGACTGAGGCCGGATTTGAACCTAGGACCTCTGTCTCTAGGCCTGGTTCTCAATCCACTGAGCTACCAAGCTGCTCCCACAGGGACAGCTAGATAACACAATGAACAGAGTGCCAGGCCTGGAGTTTGGGAGGATTTGAGTTCAAATGTAACCTCAGACACTTCCTAGCTGATGACCCTGAACAAATCACTTAACCCCATTGCCTAGACCTTACTGCTCTTCTGTCTTAAAATGAATACATAGTACTGATTCTAAGAGGAGGGTAAGGGTTTAAAAAAATGATACTTTTTTTTTTTGCATACAGCAGACAATTCCCTAAATTACTTCCATAATGTACATTTATTGACCAGTTAGTTTATTGAAAGCTAACACAACGGAGGGCACTAATCTTTCACTATGAATTGCTTTCACATCCATTCCTTCACTTGACCCTTACCACAACTCAATGAGGTAAATAATCCAATTGTTATCATTTCCATTCATTTTATAGAGGAGGAAACTGAGTTTGGAGAAGTGAGGTGACCGTGTCAAGTTCATGCAGCAAGAATCAATGATATATTTGTGTTCAATTTTGGGTTGACTAGCCCTGGGACTTCACTGGTGTAGGGAACTTCCAGTAAAGAAACTTTCTCCACCAATGTAGACTGGGAACTGCTGTGATTTATAGCCTTGGAGAATGTAGACCCTACAAGTGACTAGGCAAGTGAACTGCTAGGGACACATAGTTAGCATGTGTCAGAGGCCAGTCTTGAACCCAGATTTTCTTGACTTAGGCTGCCTATGGCAGATTGACTATATAGTGATGTTGACATTGACTTAGGGTTTAAGGTTTACAAAACGTTTCCTACATTATCTCATTTAATCATCACAAACACTCCTGTGAGGTCTAATGTGTGTGTTATTATGCTCAATTTACAGTTGAAGAAACTGAGGTTTAGTAAGATGATGGTACGTACCCATCCAGGATCATAGAGCTAGTATTAACGACAGTGGTTATGACTAGTTTATGTTCTGCTGCAGAAATCCTGAAGCTAAATAACTCCAATTCACATCTAGACATATTACTCAACACTTGAATGTTATTGAAAGTCTAGACATGATGGAACTGTGCTTCTAGTGGTATATAGGGGAAAGGGCAAAGTCTGATGAGGTGAACTAGTTATTCTCTCTTTGGCTCCCATTCTCATGTGGGTAAAACCCCTCTCTCCTGGAGGGACTTTCTCTTTAGTCACTAGCCTAAGCTCCACCCTATAGAGGAGAGTTCCTTAAATTTTCCAAAGGATAGAACAAAGGGAAAATCAAAGACACATAAGGCAATCTTTTCCAGAGAGCAAACTCCAGCACCCTTTTCCATCCCTTGATCAGGATTGCTAATCTCAAGCTTCTTTGACCAGGGGAATTTGGATCCATACAGTCTGTATTTTAGGGGGCTACTTGAACATTAATCAATAAAATCTCTTTTGTTCATCTACAGCCCCCAGTTGGCAGTCCTCAATAATTATAGTAAAAAAGCACCTACTTCCCTCTCCTGTCTTCTTACCATCCCTTGACTCCTCTCCTCATTCTAAAACAGGGGTTGGCAACCTTTTTGGCCGTGAGAGCCATAAACAACACATTTTTTAAAATGTAATTTTGTGAGAGCCGTACAGTGCTCACAGTGTAACAGCACCTGAAAAAAAAATTGACTTTATGGCTCCTGCAGAAAAAGCCATATCTGGCCCTCAAAAGAGCCAGATATGGCTCAAGAGCCATACTTTGCTGACCCCTGTTCTAACCCCTCAACAACACACATAAATCAAGAACAAAATGAACAGAATGTGGGCTCTTAGAGAAACTTGTGGATATAACTCCAGCTCCAAAGTCAATGGTATGGAACTCTCTCCTCATTGGTGCAGATCATTGCCCTGTGCTACCCGATTGAGGGTAGAGTTGGCAAGAGCAAGCAAGGGGAGAGCTCTTCAGTTTTATTTTAACACAATCTATTCAGGTTTTTTCAGTCTCTTGGGTTTTGAATGCTTCTGGCTTCCAGCTTTAATAGAGAAGATACATGAAGCCAACAGCACTTCAAATTGCTTAAAAAATATATTCCATAAAGATGCTGACATGAGAATTGCTGGCTGTCTCCATCATGTCCCTACCCACAGCTTGCTATGCTAGAGATTCTAAGAGAACTTCCCTTTGGGTAAGATCTAGGACTCTCTTGATTGAACTGTTACCTCCATTCCACTGGGAGAGTTCTTTCACTCTATATTATCTGGTTTATAGTCTCATATGTATATATGTACACTTTCTCTCTGATTCCTTCTTCCTTCCTTCCTCCTCCTCCTCTTCCTCCTTCTCTTCCTCCTCCTCCTCCTCCTCCTCCTCCTC
>NC_058131.1:414505207-414555975 GCF_016433145.1 Gracilinanus agilis
CTTCTTCTTCTTCTTCTTCTTCTTCTTCTTCTTCTTCTTCTTCTTCTTCTTCTTCTTCTTCTCCTTCTCCTTCTCCTTCTCCTTCTCCTTCTCCTTCTCCTTCTCCTTCTCCTCCTTCTCCTTCTCTTTCTTCTCCTCCTCCTTTTTCTTCCTTTTTCTACTTCTTCCATATATGTGTTCATTTTGAAACTAGTATTCAATGGGAAAGGAGTCAAGCTTTGCTTATAAAGTTTAAGGTCATTCCTCCATGCTTTCCTTAATGAAGCAGTGATCAGAAGTTAATTTGAACCTGAAAATTATACCCAGACTAATAATATATAAGGGAAAAAATAGATATAATTCTAGTCAGGTACCCCCTCTGTCTGAGGAGAGTGGAGAGGCAACCTTTGACTCAGCCCACCTGTCAGGGAGTAAAGTCTCCCTTAGAGAAGGTAGAAGAGAAGAGGATGAACTGTCTTTTCTGCCTTCCTTTAAGCCACACAACAATACCCCCATGCTACATGCTAGGCATAGCTCCCAGAACATTATTGTTTTTTAAAACACAATGAAATGAAACAAAATAAATTCTTTAAGAGAGAAGGATTGGGGAACAGGCTCATTGGGAAAGTCACAAGGGTGGAAAAATGCTATCATTTTTGCTCTTGGCAACAGATGGCCAAAGCTGCTCTGTATTTGCTCCCAAGTTCAGTACAATCTCTTCAATTTTGTATCATATTCTCCTTCCTGTCAGTTCAGTTTTGGTCACCAATGGTGGAAGAAGTAGCAGTGGTGCATCCTTTTCTCTTTCCAAGAAGTTCTATCCTCTCACATTTTGTGGACACCAGGTCTTAAGCTTCTCTTTTTCTCCCACCCTAAGGAATTAGAGATCTGTGTCCCAGTAGAAAATCATACGATAACTTTGAAAATCAATACACTAAGTATTTGCTGTCAAAAACCTTTCTGCAGTTTCAAATGACAAATGAAGAACTCCGCAGAATATCAGACAAATTATAGTGGAGACTGTTTTTCCTGACAAATGATGTACACCATGGAGAAAGGTTGCAGACCATATGATAGACTATCCAGATAACATAGTGCCTGACACATAACAGGTGCATGATAATTTGTTTTTTTCATGGATTTGGTTAACTTGGATGCTAAAGGACCATGGACACCTTTCTGGAAAGACAAAAACTCAATGGTATGAATTAATGATTTAGTTTTTTGTGAAAGAGAATTATGATCAAGGTCCCAAGCACACTTGGAGGAATTTTTGCTCTCTTTTCACACACCCCCTATGCATGAAATCCTGAAAATAGTAAGCAAGGCATATTTTAAAGTACAGAGATCACCTCCTCACTTGCAAGCATATCTTTTACAAAGTAACAGAAATAAGTTGTATTAATAAGGAGGAAAGAAACAAAGCATTTCTTTAAGTTCTAGCAAAATCAAGATCTGAGCAACCAGATTCCAAAGATCTTTAGAAACTCAGTTATCATGACTTAAGTTGGAATCTTAGCAGGGCTCTCAGTTTCTGCAGTTCTTTTGAAGACATAGTAAAATCCAGTAATATTTATCATGATATCTCTTGCTGTTTCTTGTAGCTCCCATCAGGCTACACCAGTTGTCACCATCCATTGAGGTTCCCCTACAGATCTGCCTACCTTCCATCCTACTGGCATTATTCTCCATTTTTCCTCCTCTTGTAATTTAACATAGCTTCAGGTGGGTCTTATAACTTCTGTTCTTAGACAAACCTGCCCTCTTCAACCAGATCCTCTATGGGAATTATTTTGTCAGTGGGTATAATTTTCCACCACAGAGGGGAAGACCTATGGGGTGCCCTAATCTTGCAGGAGATACAATCGTCTCTATATATCACAGAATCAGTTCCAGAAGAACCTGGTGAAGGACACTCTCCTTATAAAGCTATTCTATTATTCATTACACTTGTCAGCCTCACAAAATTTTGCCTAGCGAGAAGGGAATCTACCACTTTTTCATCTCCAAGAGTGTTGCCAACACCACGTAGGAGTAAGATTTGTAGTTACTACTACTCAATGTCCTTTCTCCCTTGGATAGTAGGATGAAAGGACTCTTCTATCCAAGAGAGTATTCTTCATTGAACCATTTGGGAGGAACAAGAATGCTCCTGCCTTCCATAAACACTGAGTGCTTCAGACATGAAGCCTTTCAACTCCAAAAGCCCACCCAGAAACAGTCTCAAATATTATACATCTTACTACCAGTGCATTATCTAGAAGAAGTTTCAGAAACTAGGAAACCAGCTTGACCAGGAACCACTCATAACTCCACATTCAGGGAATCTTCTGACTGCATATCATTCATCTCCCTGTCTTGCCATCTTGGGATGAGGAATTAGTACTGATATTGAATTTATTCAAGCTGCTAAGGATTCAATCACCAAGTATTTATTGGCCCATATACTTTGACTCATGGTTTTGGAGAGAGGGGATAAACTGATGCACCCATCATTTATTCATTTATTCATTTATTTGTTTTGGGGTTTTACATATGCCATTGATCAAGACCTATTTCCATATTATTAATATTTGCATTAGAGTGATCCCTTAGAGTCTATATTCCCAATCATGTCCCCATCAACCCACGTGATCAAGCAGTTGTTTTTATTTTGTGATGCACCCCATCATTGCAGAACTCTTGAAGTTGGGAGCATCAGTCAAATGTCCAATGGCTAGCAAAATTTCATATTTCTTCTCCAATTCCCTGTGATTCCAAACCATGTGACGCCTGGGCTAAACCTCCTTCCTCTGCCACCAGTCATTGATCATCTTCTCCTACCTTACACCCAACTTACTAACAGGTTCTGTCTGTTCCTTACCTCAAGCTCTGAGGAATCTTTGTTGTATTATTTAAAGACTTCCCTTTGTTGTATACTTCTTCAATACTCCTAGTTGCTTTCTCTCTCTCTCTCTAGTTCATCAATATTATGACCTAATTGTCCTTCCTTTTCCAGTCTTGACCCATTAGTTAACCAGATAAATTATATCTTATCCTCGCCTCTTGGATCCCAAGTCTCCGTGCCCCATTACTCCTTGCTTTACAAATCCTGGCCTATCATCTACTTTCTCCATCTCTACTCATATGTAGCCAAAAGTCTGTTCCTTTCCCCAAAGTGCCAACTAGAATAATGTGATTGTCCAAAAACCTCTCTGATCTGGATAACCCTCATTTTTGTCTAAACTCTCCATTCGTGGAAACCTCTGTGTTCCATACTTACAGAACAGGGGCCTCAACCCCAGTCCTTTCCTGCCTTAACCTTTATGATTTTTCCTGATTTTCTAAGGAAGAGAAAATTCATCACTCAGTGACCAATTCTTGGACAATAATTTTCCTATAATTAGACTGTTTTTGGATGGCAGATATATAGTATGCCACTAAGCTTATATTTAGGTACATAGATTTAGAACTGGAAGGGGACCTCAGAGCCTATCTAATGCAACCCTAACACTTTACTATGAAGAAACAAGCCCAAGGATATAAGGCAGTGATTCCCAAAGTGGGCGCCACCACCCCCTTGTGGGTGCTGCAGGGATCCAGGGGTGCGGTGATGGCCACAGGTGCATTTATCTTTCCTATTAATTGCTATTAAAATTTAAAAAATTAATTTCCAGGGCACTAAGTAGTATTTTTTTTTTCTGGAAAAGGGGCGGTAGGCCAAAAAAGTTTGGGAACTGCTGATATAAGGTGATCTGACCACAGTCACATAGACAATAAGTGTCCCAGGTGAAATTTGACCCTAGGTCCTATAACTCCAAATCAGGACTCTTTCTTCCATACTACCCTGGCTCCCACTTGAAGCCTTTCCAGTTTGAAAGGACTTGTTACAGTTTGTGCTCTATTGGGATAGCTTGTAAGAGTTGAGAGTCCTTTCTGTGCCATGAGGAAGCATTGAAAGGGGGAGTCAATGGTGAATATTTATTATTCATTTTAAGTAATCAGAATCCTTTTACTGGTGCAACAAATGATTATTGCTGTGCTCATTGGTGCTTGCTATGTGACTAACATTGACTGCTTAAACTCAGGGAAAATCTCAGAAAGAATCCATGTGCAATGTGAAGATAAAGGATTAATTTACATCTTGGCCGATCACCTTGAAATAAATATTGTGAATTCATCCTAGTTAAAGGAAGTTTGGCTTGGCTTTTCAACTTTCCTATCCTTTTGTCAAGCTTTCGCCTCTTTTTTTTTTTTTTAAGATTGCCTCTTTTTTTTTTAAGCATTTGCCGTTTTTAAAAAAGCCTTTGACTCTTCTAGAAACATTTTTTCACCAGCACAGTCTGTTTTGGTTTTTTTTTTAAACCTTGCCTTCTGTCTTGGAATCAATACAAGTATTGGTTCCAAGACAGAAGAGCAGTAAGGGCTAGGTAATTGGGGTTAACTGACTTGCCCAGGGTCACACAGGGAGAAGTGTCTGAGGTCAGAGTTGAACCCAGGTCCTCCCAACCCCAGACATGGCATTCTATCCATTGATCCACCTAACTGCCCAATACATTGTTCATTAATGAAGAACTGTCAGTTCTGTGAGTAGGTGGGAAGGATGAAGATCAGATCAGGGACAGGAATCAGACAGGTCTTTCTGGAGTAGTCAGTAACCACTGAGATGCCAGCAATAGGTGATAGGAGAGGAGTCTGGATAGGAGTCTTTCAGGAATTGGGCAACAGACAAGAGGCAGGTTTTCATGCAAAGAGATAGTTATCATTAGGGAGGTCTGACATCAGGTTGTAAGGAAATAAATTTAGGGACTATGACTTATAGACAGAATTCTGATCCCCAGGAGGATGAGTGGGACTAACACAGAGATCGATGTGAAGAAACTGGAACCTCATGACCGCCCCCTGCTCAGAAATGTTTAGTGGCTACCCACAGCCTACTAAATCAAATATAAATACCCTCACTTGGAATTCAAGTATTTGACTTTCACAACTGTCATTTCACCTACCTTTGCAGTTTTAATTCATATTATTCCCCTTTATAGAATGTAAACTCAATGAGAGTGGATATTGTTTCATTTAATAATTTATTTCTCTAGTGTCTAGCACAGTGCCTGGCACATAGTAGGCATTTACTGTGGGAAGCCAATAAGAGAATAGATAAAAATCCGAGACTCCTCTTTTGACCCCTTTTGTGATCCTTGTGATTTCTTCTTGAAAAGTATTACTGAAAAGCTTTAAGTTCCTATCAAACCTGAATTTAAAGGGTTAACACTGTTAACACAGCAAGGAATGCTGCTGCCTGTTATAGCTAAGGCCAAGATACTCCCCAACTTGGCTTTCTGATAAGAACCTAGTCAAAATTCAGCCTTGGCCTTGGTCTATTCTGAAGCCAATGTTTTGTGTTTTGATGTGACATTTGTAACTTCTGCGCATCTGCAAAGTTTCGGTGGGGTTCTTTTGTGTGAAAAGAGTCTTGAAATATATATAATAAACTCCATGCTCCTGGAGCCAGAGCTGGAAGCATGAAGTAAAAGACATTTCTCTTGTCCTGTCCTTATTTCCTTATCAACTAAACTGTCCTTATCAGAGATGATAAAGAGATCTCCACAATTGGCGCCTGAACAGGTACCTTGGATTGCTGGATTCAGGTAAATATTTGCCCTCCCCCTCAGACAACTCCCAAATTACTGCAGTTTAGTTTCTGCCCAAAGAAGGGCAAGAAATCCAGAGTTTTCAGAATTCTCCCCTTAAGGGAAGACACTAGAAGTAAAAGAATAGATTAACAGGATGGGACACAGTGAATCAAAGGAAAGAACTCTTTTAATTGATATAACTAAGCACATCCTCAGAAAATGGGGAGTAAAAGTTAGTAAATAACACCTCACTAAATTTCTTGATCTTATTCAAAATTGTAACCCGATTCCCTTAGAATTTTGGCAAAAAGTTGGCAATAATTTGAAAAATTATTATACTGAGCACGGATCAGAACAAATGTCAGAAAAAATTTCATCGGCTGCTGAAAAAACAACTTTGTTATCTGGTCAGAATGAAGAGAATGAAATCTTTAAGGTTTCAGTGTTAGAATCAGAGGAGGAGGAAAAATCTCATAGTAGATCAAAACAGAGCTTTAAAATTCGAATGAAAAAGTCACTAGCAGGAGACCTTCCCCCACCTAAAAACCTCTCTTCAAAAGAGGAAAGAGAGATAACAGCAGAGGAACCTCTGCTGCTTGAAGCTCCAACTCCGCAGCCACAGCCCCTGAATATAGGGTTTAAAGGAGCCCTAAAAAATGCTCAAAAGGATGGAGACATATCATTCTGTTTCCCAGTTATTTTTAGAGCAGATGAATTGGATGATGATGAAGAAGTAGCTCCTACATGGGAGCCTCTTCCCTACAAAGTGTTAAAAGAAATTAAGATAGCTTGTGCTTCATATGGACCTGCTTCTCCATACACTTTAAATTTGGTGGAAACTTTGGAGACAATTTGGATGACCCCCTTTGATTGGATTCAGACCTTGAGATATTCCCTTGCTGCTGGGGACTACCTCTTTTGGAAATCAGAATTTGATGAATTGGCAAAACAGAAGGCAGCCATTAATAAGAAATAGGGCATCAGAGTTACTAAAGAAATGTTACTTGGAATAGATGAATGGGAATTACATGCTGATCAGATTAATTTACCTAGAGAAGCTCTAATTCAATGTACGAAGTGTGCCTTAGAGGATTGGAAAAGGATCCCAGTAACTAAGAAACTGTCCATAGGTTTGGCCAAGATTAGACCAGGATCAGAGGAAAGATACTCAGATTTTGTAGAAAGGTTAAATCAGGAGGTAAAAAAATATACAGTTGATGAATATGCAATCCAGATAATAATCAAAAAGTTTGCCTATGACAATGCCAATAATGTGTGTCAGAGCATGCTTCAAAATGTTAAAGAATCTGGGACTATTAGTGACTATGTGAAAGCTTGTGAGAACTTTACTCCAGCATATATGCAGGGTATAGCCATTGCGGCAGCCCTGAAAGGAAAAACATATTCTGAAATGATTAAGGGCTCAAAGGCTGTAAAAAGCTCTTGTTCCAATGCCCCTAACTCTTTGTGTCCCAGATATGAGAAAGGTTACCACTGGAAGAAAAATTATAATTCCAAATTCCATAGAAATGGTTACAGATTGCCTGATAAGAGATTTCAGGGAAGATGGAAAGGAGGCCAAACACCAGCCCCACCAATGACTAAATTTAATCCAAGAATTCATCCTAGTTTAGCCAGTTCCTTGCTAGAGTTAACCCATTTTCTGAATAATAAACTTTCTTTTTTCTCCGGATTTCTTTAGCAATGAAAGATATGATTTATTGATCTTTGATAGGATGTCTTATATTTGTTAGAGTATGCGTGAAATGCCCGGGAAATATGTCCTTGATCAGTCTGTGTGTCTATATGTTGTGTCTATGTGTCTGATCAATTTGAATCTTAAGTTTTATTGTTGTGTTTGTCTATGATCACAATGGAATTTTGAAGAAAATAAATCTCTCTCTTTCTCATTCATTCCAGAGGAATGGGAAAGACAGACAGAAGAGTTTGAGAAATTCAGAAAAATAACATCTCCAATGGATTTCTGAGTGTTTTAAACTCTAAGAGAATTTAATTGATTAAAAGAAATCATATTCTTTGCTCTCATTAAGGCGAGAATCAACAAGATAATTTGTCTACATTTCTTCTTCCATTTCTTACTGGCCATAAGAAAGGGAACAAAGAAATCATAAGACAATGACAGGGGACAGATTTGATCCCACCACCAAATTATATCAACAGGTTAAATATTGAGATGTATATTTAATCAAATTTACCAAGGATTCTAAATGCAATCTAAAAAAAATTTTTATTCAGACAGAAAAAGCAATGATTCTGAACTGTGTACTGAGGTATAGAAGTGCAAATTATATAAGGATACTAGTTCATTATTTAAAAGAAATATTTAATCAGGTATGTAGATTTGTCCTAACGTATAGAGAGGCCAGACTACAGGTTTTATTCTTTTATAAGCAGAGGTCTGAAAGAATAACTGGTATATGTAGGAAACCTTGTTAAGAAGTTTTAATCAGGGACAATTTGGATATAGTGAAGTTTAAATTAATATTCATCTGGAAGTGATAAATCATCAAGGTTTTAAAATAATGAAGCAAATTTTATAAATGCAGTAACTAAAGAGTTAAAGAGCATAGCCGCTTGAAAAGCGGCTGCAGCCTTGGACATGTTTCAAAAATAATTTAACCCCTTCTACATATAGGAGGGAGAGTCTCTGACTATAAATATTTTCAGCAACTTTACTAACTCAAACTCAGTAAAGGGAAACAATTAATAAGAAGCTAATGTTAATTTTGTAACTTTCTGAAATCTGGTTCAATTTAAGTAGTTATCTCTATTTCAAATAATATTAGAAAATGCAAAAATAATTATTGTGACAACTTAAATTTATGCTTTAAGTTACTAGATCCTAGCCAAATTATGTCTCCTATGGTCACTATTTCACTGGTATTTAAAGGTTAATTGAATAGATTGAATTCTCATAATATTTGTGATTTGTAGTAATGCATTCAAATCCAGAATATAAAATTATAACAAAATGCATAAGCCTTATAATAATTTGATATCATTGTTAATATGTACTTGATTGTGATGGCATTAATATTATTATAATGTCTTTTACTTTGTAGTGTAAGAGGGAAAATTTAGGGAATTTTATAGATATATATTTAAAGTGTGGCCACCAGGAATCAACGCTTCAGGTTGATTCCATAATTAAATCAGACCCAAGTCAGCATCGGGTTGAGGAGTTTATTTATAATCTGGTAGGAAAAAAGTAGGACTAAAGAGAAAGGGAGAGGCTAGTCCGGGCCAAAGGCCTGGACGGAGAGAGAGGGTTAAAGGCTAAATAAATGAAGCTGTAAGCCACAAGGCCCAACAGCCAGATAGGCAGAGTTTGGAAGCGGCCCAGCTAGGCCAAGGAAGTCAGCCTAACTTACCCACGTGACAGACAATACAGAGTGTAAGCTGTCTGTGGTCTCAGGAGATCCTTCAGCACTGAGTTCCAAGCTGGAACTGCCTCCACAGGAAGTAAGTAACATACTTAAAGAGATAGTGTCCTTCGTCACTTCCCGTGGGTCCACCTCTAATTCAAATGGACAAATGGCAGTTTCTACATTGATTTGGACTGCCCAAAGGGCAGTCCCTTGTTCTAGATTTGCTACTCATTGTCACGTGTGGGTAACTCGTCTCCCCTCCCCACTAAGGAAGGTGAGGATTACATCATTTCTATGCCTAGGATGGGCAGATTTTTGACTATGAATGGGCTCGAGCTAATTCCATTTACACAGTAGTGATTTTGATGCAATTAAAACTAATTAACAAACTTGTCAATATTATAACATATAATGAAGAATGCATTTAACTAGAAATATTGATCATCTCAGTAATCATAAGGGACCTGAAATAAGACTATTATTTGTAAAAGTAGGAATATTCCAAGGTACCTGGTTGAAAATTTTGAAGTTTTAAAATCAATAACCTTTGAAGAGTAATTTTGAATCAAGATCAAGACATATAAATCTTACAAGTACAATCATTTAGTCAGAGGATAAAAAAAAAAACTGCTACAGAAAAAAGGAATTTTCCTTACTTTTAAAAATTTAGAACTTCTAACAAACTTATTAACTCCTTCCTTATAATAAATTTAGAACTTAAAGGGGTAATTAGCAGTCTCATTGAATTTTGAGGTTATGTGGACAATAATTTTGCAAGCAACGCTGATACAAATATTGGGTTTTAACAAAATTGTTATTGAATGTTATCAAAACATGTACTTTACTTTCTGAAAACTGAAAACATATGTTTAAATGTAAACTATGTGTAAAAGATATTTGTTAAAAATTTATCATGCTTATTTACAATAATATATGATTGGTATTATGAACTAAAAGTTTAAAGTAAACTGACTATTTCAATAAGTTAAGAGAATAACCAGCCCCTGCCTTAACCCTCTCTACTCAAGATAACATTGATGAAAACCTAATTCCAAGCAAAGTTGTTCACTCTTTTCTATATTACAGAAAAGAATTACTAGATAATTTATTCATTGAGAAATTGTTGAAAAAGAAAAATTTGTTTATCATATTTTGTAACATTATAATTTTTCATTGTGCATGTAAATCTTGGAAAACTTTCAAATGCTATTGGTAATAATTACTATTTAAAGTAAAAGTCATTGGATTTGCAACTGATATTACTCATTTATGGATTATTGATTTGGATTCACCATTCAAAAGAAAGATATCATTGATAAATAATCCTTGACTCTTATCTCAAGTCAAACAATATTATACTCCCTTCCCTCCTTTTGCCATATGCAAAGCAAAGTAACATAATAATTGAAGCCCCAGAAATTTGAATATGTAAAGCAAGCCAATATATTCCATTGTTTACTAAAGAAACTGTACCCATCCCAAGTGTTGTTTCAATGAAAGTTAGTTTGAATCTCTTGTACATTAATTCATTTGTATAATTTCTGACCATCAATTGGAATAGCTAATTACAGATATGAAGAAACAAATAATACCCCAGAATTATAATATGGGAGTTGAGGTTTTATTTTATTCATACAGAAAATGGATCTGATTTTTGGGTAAAAGACATTTCATTAAATCTAAACTATATATATAATTTTCATTTTTAAAACATTTTTTAACTTAAAAACATTGTATTTTTCTCTGAATTTTTAATTTTCTTATTGCTTTTCCTTTAATTTTTTTTATATATAGAATAATTGACTTTTTTCACTTTTCTCATTTTTGTACTTAAATTACATATTATCAATATTAATCCTTTTTGATTTCACAGTAATATAAGTTTAATATTAAAGCATACCCACAAAGCCTTAGTCTATGGAAACCTGCCACGAATTGGTAAATATTATGGGACTATAATTAATGATTCTGTCTGATTCCAGGAGAAGGGAACAAAAGAGCCACAAGGTTAAGGAGACCACCCAGTCCAATGGGATTGGTGAGAAACTGCACAATGCCTAGCACCACAAGGTCAAAAAAGATCATACCAATCCAAGAAGGATTGACAAAACTTTCTCATGCCAATACTGAAGGACTTAAACTTAGAGATTGGGTTCAGGGTTGCAGCTTTTCTGACATATGTTAGAGGCTGGACTTCCTTGAGCTTCATCCTACTTAAGTACCAAAGATTGGCCATCATCCTGGCTCAAGTGCAGGCAAATCAGACCAGGAAAAGACATTTCCCTTTCTCATAAAAAATTTGGTCCTTTTCTTTCTCTTATAAGTGTGGCAACTTTCTATAGTCCTGGCTTCTAAATGGGTAATTGCACCATTGCTTAAATCACTTTACTTGGGCCTTGATTCAAGGACCTGCTATAAGTTTATTTTTCCCTACATTTTTGCACATAAGACTTTGATATTTTACATCTCATTCACAACTTATTTTTTTTCTCTATTTTCTTTGGATTTTTAAAATTTTTAAAATTTCTTTTGACAATTGATTCACACAATCCAAAAACTCAGCCATGTATTCTTAACTGATCTGGATGTTTGCCTTAACCCTCTTCAGAGGAGAATGTATGTTTTATAATCTATAATATAAAGTTTAAATTCTTTTGAGAGTAATTTCAGGATAAGAAACTTGCCATCTCCCCAGAATCCAGACGAAGAACCTGTTTGAAAGAAGACACCATGAAGATGCCTACAGAGACCTACACTGCATCAAGAAGATCCAAAATGAACTTTGGGGTGCAGTTGCTTGAACTATGAGGAATTGAATGCATTTGTTTTGAATATACACTCTTGTGCCAAAGGGGACTGCCCCCTAATTGGCTTTTTGTCAATGCACCTAACAATCATTGGATCATTGTTTTTGTCCTCTTTTCTTTTCACCCCCAAATTTGTGTAACTTAAAAGTTTCCCTTGGCCCTCATAAGAGAAATTCACACAGCCCAACAGGTGGATGCCCTTCTCAATTTAAAAGAAAAGGGAGAATATGTGGGAAGCCAATAAAAGAATAGATAAAAATCTGAGACTCCTCTTTTGACCCCTTTTGTGATCCTTGTGATTTCTTCTTGAAAAGTATTACTGAAAAGCTTTAAGTTCCTATCAAACCTGAATTTAAAGGGTTAACACAGCAAGGAATGCTGCTGCCTGTTATAGCTAAGGCCAAGATACTCCCCAACTTGGCTTTCTGATAAGAACCTAGTCAAAATTCAGCCTTGGCCTTGGTCTATTCTGAAGCCAATGTTTTGTGTTTTGATGTGACATTTGTAACTTCTGCGCATCTGCAAAGTTTCGGTGGGGTTCTTTTGTGTGAAAAGAGTCTTGAAATATATATAATAAACTCCATGCTCCTGGAGCCAGAGCTGGAAGCATGAAGTAAAAGACATTTCTCTTGTTCTGTCCTTATTTCCTTATTAACTAAACTGTCCTTATCAGAGATGATAAAGAGATCTCCACAATTTACTAAATATTTATTGATTGATTCATGCATTCTGTGCTCCAGCACAAATGAGGGCCAATAGTCTACAGATGGATGTGAAAGAATGCTTTTGATATAGCTGCTCAAAATAGAGGATTAATGTCCATTTCGGAGTTTGGTCATTTCCTCTCCTATCTTTATATATTTGTGCATGGAATCTGTTGTATCTGTTAGCCTGTCAACAAGTATTTATTATTAACGGCTTACTGTATTCCAGGGACTCTACTAAGCACTGAGAATACCAGTACCAAAAAAAAAAAAAACTCCTCAAGGAGTTTACACTTTAATGGGGGAAGACAACACATAAAATAGGAGCTGAAAAGTATGGTGGGGGAAGAAATAGAGTTATAAGCTTGTAGGAGTGGTGCCTAAATCCAAAGAAACAGAGATAGCTGGTCTTAGACTCTTCCCCAGAATGGAAATTCTGGGAAGAACTCATGAATAGAATAAGGGACTCTCAAGAGCTGAGGCAGGAGGCAGCTGAAAGGACTTCCCTTAATCTCTACAGATTTTCTTTCCAACCTTCAAGACAGGTTGAGGTTTCACCTCAGCAAAGTCTTTCCTTGTCCCTCCTGATAGAAGTGTTCTTCTCCTGCCCAGATTTCTCACAGAATCATAGATTTAGAGCTACCAGGGATCTTGGGAACTATCAAATTCAACTCTCTCATTTTACATATCGAAGAGATTAAGATCAAAGACTAAGATTAGGTAGCTAGTCCAAAGTCACACAAGTGGCAAACTATATCCCCTGAATTCAAATCATCTCTCTCTTTGACTTTTCCTATGTACAGTGCTTATATATTCCAATTTGTATTATTTTTATTTAAGTTCAATTCAGCAAACATTATTAGTCACCTACTATGTGCAAGGCACTGTGTTCATACTGGTCTCATCTATCTATATTATCTAACTATAAGTTCCCTAGAGATAGACATTGTATAAAATTTCATCTCTGGTTGCATAGGGCACATAGAAGGCACTTAATAAATAGGGGTGGAAGCAGGGTTGTCACTTATAAGAGCCAGAGCATAGGGTCAAACCCCAGTGTTGAATATATACTGATCCCTTAGAGCTATATAGATCCTAAGATCTTTATTTTTTTCCTTGCTAGGGGCCATATAAGTCTTAGGGCCAGACCACAGTTGAGACTACAGAGGAGGTTAAATGACCCAAAAAGAAGGTACCCTGGGAGAGGAAGCCAGGAAGTTCATTTCAACTTCTGATCCTTGAATTTAAGGACTTATCCATTCTTGGGTCCAACTTTTTTTTACCAGCTTTATCTCCATAGCATCTTCCCAGTCTTATCTTTATTTACTCTATAGTCTAGTCAAACTGAACTGCCCTTTTCTTTTGCTCATGCTGTCCATCATACCTTTAATCATCTTCTCTTTGACTCCATTTTGTTTGTTGAAATCACTCCTTATTTTTCCTCCTCTATGATACTAGATACTTTCGGTGGTCTCTTCAGATTTTCCATAGCAACATTCTTGGAACTCTCCTTTCTACTCATCTCATTTTCTCTAGGGGCCATCTTTTGTACACGTATTTTTCTCCCCATTAGATTTCTAAGCTCTTTGAGAACATAGCTTCTATTCTACATCTTGGAATGCAAGAACAAGGCCTTGTAGAAAGTAAGTATTTAATAAATGTTTGTTGAATTGAATTGAATCAGTTCTACAATTAGAATCATTGACCCATAGAAAGTCAAAGCCAGAAGAAACTTTCGAATTATAGATTCATAGAATGAGAGAGCTAAAAGGACCACATAGATCAGGGTTTCCTAACATAGGATCCATGGTCTCCAGAACCCATAGATAGATTTTAGGGAGATAATGAACATGGATGGGAAACAAAAATCACAGTTTTATTTTCACTAACCTCTAACTGAAATTCAGTGTTTCCTTCAGTTATAAAATTTAAAAAAAAAAAACAACAAAGCACCAAATTATTCTAAGAAGGCTTTATCAGACTGTCAAAGGTATCCATGATACAAATAAAAAAGGTTAAGAACCCCAGCTATAGATTACCCATTCTGATCTTTTACTACAGGAAAGTGACGCTAGTTGCCTTCCAGAGTAAAAGAGCATCTGTAGCCTTGGTTTCACATATCCTTCTAGGATATGCCATTCCCTAGGAAACCTGGTTGGGTGGGCTACAAGATTGAAGTGAGAGTTGGATTAGAAAGCTGGCAACCTCCTAGACCTCTGCCTTGGGCCCTCCTAAATGCCTTGAATACCTATCAGTGTTGGCACCATTGCTAAGGAACCAGTATGAGAAAGGGGGAAAACCAAACCAAACCAGAGTTGAGAATTTAAGCTTGGCAGAGAATCTGTGACCAGAGAGTAAGTCAAAATTCTAAGCACACATGAATTTAAGGAGCCAGAGAGCTGGTAGTCAAATAGGAACTGAGCATATGTAGTGTATATAATTGAGACTAGGGCTCAATTAGTGGTGGGATGAGTCATTAAGGATATGAGAAATAGAAGTAATAATATTACTAATAGTAATAAATAAAAATCTTCACTAAATCCCACTACAATGCTTCATTGTGTAGTGGAGGTAACACTGACTTCTCAAAGACTTTTTTTTAACCCTTACCTTCTATCTTAGGATCAGTTCTAAGACAGAAGAGCGGTCCAGGCTAGGCAATTAAGGTTAAGTGACTTGCCTAAGGTCACATAGCTAGGAAGTATCTGAAGCCAAATTTCAACCCAGATCCTCCCCATTACAGGTCTGGCACTCTATCCACTATGCTGCCTAGCTGCCCCTTCTCAAAGATTTTGACATAAGGGGCAACTGGGTAGCTCAGTGGATTGAGAGTCAGGCCTAGAGATGGGAGGTCCTAGGTTCAAATCCAGCCTCAGACACTTTCTAGCTGTGTAACCCTGGGCAAGTCACTTGACCCCCATTGCCCACCCTTACCACTCTTCCACCTATGAGCCAATACACAGAAGTTAAGGGTTTAAAAAAAATTAAAAAAAAAATTTTGACAGTCAAAAATAAGCACCAGCAGCTATGAAATTTTTGTATATACAGATCTGCCTTTGGGTATCCTGAATAGTTAGTTGAGAGTGACATCATCAGAAAGGGGTCTAGAGTTGGTAATTTTATTTTTGAACAGCTACTCACAAGAACTATTTACTAAAACCCAGAGGGATTATGATGAAAGGACAAAGATCCCTTACATAAGTCTTTAATGATTATAATGCCCTCAATATTTTTTATCTTATTTGATCCTATGTAGTGGGATATGCTATCTCCAATATCTGTGGGCACCAGTGGGACCATGGGGGCTGCCACAGGGATAAATGAATCAGCAAGACATTGAAAATCAGACTGTTGCCATGGGTTTAGGGCAGAGATGAAGCTATGTGAGAAGGCTGCAGCAAATGCTGTGGAGTTTTTAGAGTGGCCAGATATCGAAGATGTCAAGATCATCCACTACAACCCAGGCTGTCATCAGATGTCCTGACTTTTGTCCTACCACTGGACCTTCCATGACTCGGGAAGAGAGTGAAAGTAGACAATTTGGTGCAACTTTCTCTCTTCAGTCCAACTTATGGGTGAGTCAAGACATCACCCTTGTGATGTCACTGGTCTTCTTAGGAAACAAAGAACAAACAACAACATGAATGTGTAAAACTTTCTCCCTCCCCCCATTTTTTGTAGGCTTTGTTTTTGGGAAAGAATGTTGTCTTACATTCATTTAATTTGGGTGGCAGAAAGAGATGCAGTGGGGGTAATTGAGATCTCTGCCTGTCATGCAACTGACTGGCAGTGGGTTTGAGGAATCAAATGTCTTGGGTTGCTAACAGTGTAGCCTGAGCCTCTGTCTGAAGTGATGGGGAGACTAAGATTCAGATCTTGAGTGGAGATTAAAAACTGATGGCTGAGATTAAGGGGAGTGTGGCCACTGGGGTGAGTTCTAAAGTCCTGGGTATAGGCAGCGAGAGCAGAGATGAACAGAAAGTGGGGCATGCTGATCAACCATTTTTCTCTTTCTGCTTTTCAGTTGCCTTTCCATTTAGACTCCGAGGTTCCAGACATAAAATTCCCCTAATCTTGATGCAGCCCTTCAAATCTGACACTCTTCTCTGCTAGTTAATACCCTTAGATCTATTCTAGACTAAACTTTTTGGGTTGAACTGCTATGTCTGGTGAGTAAAACTTCTGAAAATTTATTTAAGCTGTTTTTATCAAACTATTCTTAGATTATTATTCACATCCCAGCTAGGAACCTACACTGGACATCTTGCCATATTCCTCTCCACTTCACTCCTGTCATGGACTTCCTTCCTTTTGACTTTAGCTCTGGGATCAGTAGTCAAATCAATACTACCATTGCTTCTGGAAAGGGAATGGCATTGAATACTTATGACTTCACTATTGTGACTGCTAAGATCAAAATGAGCTTCCCTGGCCTCTACTTACATATTTGGGTGTTGTCTTCCTTTATTAAAATGTATGTTTTTGATAATCAACTGTGAAAGACTTAGCTACTCTGATCAAGACAAGGATTTAAGACAATTCCAAAGGACCCCTGGTGAAAAATGCTATTGTCTCCAGAGAGAGAACTGATAAACTCTGAATACAGACCGAAGCATACTTTTTAAACTTAATTTTTCTTACTTTTTTTTTTTTTTTTTTAAAACCCTTACCTTCCGTCTTGGAATCAATACTGTGTATTGACTCCAAGGCAGAAGAGTGGTAAGGGTAGGCAATGGGGGTCAAGTGACTTGCCCAGGGTCACACAGCTGGGAAGTGTCTGAGGCCAGATTTGAACCTAGGACCTCCCGTCTCTAGGCCTGGCTCTCCATCCACTGAGCTACCCAGCTGCCCCCCAATTTTTCTTGCTTTTTGGAGGTGGGTGCAACATAAGTAATGTGGAAATATGTTTTGCATGACTTCTTATGTAGAACGGGTATTATATTTCTTGCCTTCTTGATGACTGGATTTGGGAGTGGAGTGAGGGAGAGAATTTGGAGCTAAAAATAAAAATATTTTTTAAAGAATGTAAGTTATTTAAAGGTAGACAATGTCTCATTTTTTTATGTTTATCTTCCACATCTAGCACACTTCTTGGCACACGAGTTTGTTCACTCATTCATTTAAAAAAATCGTTATCTTTTCTTTTTTTTTTAACATCATCAGAATTTTCCCAGTTTCCTTTTTCTTTTGCTCCCAGAAAACTATCCATATAACAATTACTATTCTTTAAAGAAAAAGAAGAGACCCCCACCAAAAAATCAGCAAAACTGGCCAAGAAATTAAAAAAGCCTGAAAAATATTTGTCATATATCCTACCCATGAGCCTTCCACCACTGCAAAGGAATAGGATAAGAATGTCTTCTATATCTCTTCCTTGGTGTCATTCTTGTTCTTTGTGATATTGTAATATTTACTTTTGATTGTTTTGTGGTTGTTCTTTCCATTTACATTGTTATAGTCACTATGTATATTGTTTTCTTATCTCTGCTTACTTTACTTTATATCAAATCACATTTTCCATGTTTCTCTGTCTTTATCATATTTGCTATTTCTTCCAGGACAGTGATATTCTATTATATTAATTTACCACAGTTTTTGTAACCATTCCCCAAAGAATGGATTTCTGCTTTACTACCACAAGAAGGGCTACTCTAAATATTTGGTTGTATATAGGGATTTTTTTCTTATCAGTAACCTCCTTGAGGAATAAGTCTGTTGTGGAATCTTTGGGTCCAGAGGTATGGATATTTTAATCACTTTATTTGTATAACTCTAAGTTTCTTTTCAAAGTAACTGTACTGATTCACAGATCCACCAATAACCTATCTTCCCATCAACCCTCCAATATCTACTCTTCCTATCTTTTGTCTACTTTGTCAGTTTTATTTTGATTAAAATTCTCTGGAGACTGTCTTCATTTATAATTATTTCTTAAGATTATTTATTAAACAATAAAAAGTGGGCCAGAAAAAGAAAAGGCACCAGTCATGTGTGACCGGCCCTTCCCTTAGCAACCTCCTCCCCAGATTGGCTGTGCCAGTTCAAGCCAGACCTTGGACTTTGCTGGTGCTCCCTTAGCCAGTCCTGAATCAGACCATTCGTGCTGGCACTCTCCTAGCCACCTTCTCCCTGACCTCTAGCTGACCATGTGGCCAGACCACAGGTTTACCAGCAGTTTCCTAGCCACCTCCCCTGTCTTCAATTTTGAGGCAAGAAGACCTTCTTTCTCCTGCTCCCATTTATGTTCTCTTGATGTTCTTTCCTGAGATCCTCTGATTTGGAGGACTCTGACCTCAGCCTGGATAAGAGTCAGGTCTTCCGGATACCAAAAGTTATCACATGGTCCTTAGAATGGCCAGATGAAAAGGAAATTGCCTTTATTGTTTTTATATTTTTGTTCATAAACCGAGTGATCACATGTAATCCTTTAGGTAGGTAACTGCAACTATAACAGTAGAAAAAATTAAGAAACTGTGCATAAGATATCAATTATAATAATAAAGTATTGATCATAGTATCAGAGAGACTATAGTTTGGTATGGTAGAATATTATAGCAACTAACTAGATGAAGAACTTATGTTTAAGGAATAAAACTTTCTGATCTCTGCAGTTGTCGAGGGAAGCTGAAACTCCTGTAGTGGGAAGTAAGCTGTACTCATTCGCAATGGTGATGCACAGCAGACTTGATGAGATCATTGGGAAAAACCTTGGTATGCCCAGCTGTTGTTTGATCCCCAGCATATTGTGGCCATTTTGACCTAACCTTTCCCAGAATTAGTATGATAATTCTGGACTAATAGTTATATAATTAATTAATATTTTTTATAATGTATCTTATAATATATATTAAAAATCTATTACTTATCAAATGTTACCAAAACTTGTTACCAAGCATTATGTTTTTCTTTAACATACTCCGAACATTTTGTCTTGTTAATCACTTATTCAAATTCACTGTCAAAAACCTATAAAACACTTTGCCACAGGCTGGCATGGCAAGACCTCCAGCTTTAATTTCCAGATCTTCAGCTCACAAAAAATGGCCCAGAGATCTCTTTACTTCTTACACACACAGCACCAGAACCGAGTCTCCTAGCATGATGGAGAGGACTCCATCTATCATCTCAGAGAGGTACAGCTCAGAAGTTTGGAAGTAAGATATTTTTCCTTAAAATCCAAAAGTTTTCTTGATGTGCCAAAAAAGGCTAGTGTTAAATTTCCCCAATTTGTTAAGTGCTTAGTGTTAAGTGCTCAGGGTTAGTCTGATGTGTGTTACTCTTTTTATTATTAGTGATTTGGAGAATTCTTTCATATGGCTGTTAATCATTTGCAATTAGTTGTTCAAATCCTTTGACCACTTACCTATTTTGTCCTTATGCATACATACATATACATGCATATGCATACATGTATGTGATATATGTGTGTATGTACACATAAACTCTGTTAGCTGTCTATATATCTTGGATAACAAATTCTTATCTAAGAGATTGGATACAATTTTTTTTCCTGTAATTTTTCTGTATTTTTCAAGGACTTTTTTTGCACCCAACTGAGATAATCATAGTTTGGGATTTTCTTTTTTTAATAGGATTAATTATGTTGATTATTTTTATAATATCCGCTCATCCTTGCATTCTTGATATATATCCAAACTGACCACATGAATGGTTTTCTAGATGAACTTCTACAGTCTGATGGGACTTAAACTAAAGTTATTATTCATTAATGGCAAAGTTGCATATTGTCACCTTATTTGCTTAACTTCTATGCAGAGTACGTTATGTGAAATGCCAGAGTGGATGAATCAAAAGCCAGAATTAAGATTGTTAGGAGGAATGTCAACGATCTCAGATATGCAGATGATACAACTGTGATGGCAGAAAGGGAAGAAGAATTAAGAAGCTTCTTGATGAGGGTGAAACAAGAGTGTAAAAGCTGGTTTTAAGTTTAACACAGAAAACAATTAAAATCTTGGAAAGGGATGTTACTATCACTTCCTGGCAAACCGAGGGAAAAGAAATGGAAGCAGTGTCAGATTTTATACAACTGGGTTAAAAGATCACTGCAGATGGTGACTGTAGCCATGAAATTAAGATACTTATTCCTTGGAAGGAAAGTTATGGCAAATCTGCACAGAATACTAAAATCAGAGACATCACTTTGCTGACACAGGTCTGTATAGTCAAAGCTATGGTTTTCTAGTAGCGATGTAGAGCTGTGGTAGTTGGACTATAAGGAAAGCTGAGCACTGCAGAATCGATGCTTTTGAACTAGAGAAGACTTGAGAATCCCTTGGACATTGAGGAGATCAAATCAGTCAATACTTAAAGAAATTAATTCAGATTATTCGTTACAAAGAAAAATACTTAGACTGAAGCTTAAATACTTTGGCCACATAATAAGAAGATAGGACTTGTTGGAAAAGTCCCTGATGCTGGGAAAGATTGAAGGCAAAAGGAAAAGGAGACAGAAGAGGATGAGATGGATAGATAGTGTCATGGAAACAATGAACATGAACTTGGACAGACTTCAAGAGGTAATGGAGCTATAAGGGCCTGGCATGATAAAGTCCATGGGGACACAAAGAAGAGGAGATGACTGAACAACTGAACAACAACAACAATGATATTAGTTTAGAGGTCTCCTCTGTTTTATCCTTTCTTAGTTTAGGTAGTAGGACTATATTTGTCTCATAAAAGGACTCTGGTGGAATGCTTCTTTCCTCACTTTTTTCAGTCTTTTAAAAAATTATTAATTAAAAATTAAAAAATATTAATTAAAAATGCACAAATATTTATTGAGG
The DNA here is from genome assembly GCF_016433145.1 of Gracilinanus agilis. Lineage (NCBI taxonomy): Eukaryota > Metazoa > Chordata > Mammalia > Didelphimorphia > Didelphidae > Gracilinanus > Gracilinanus agilis. The sequence goes on from NC_058131.1 coordinate 414,526,506, forward strand.
GTTTACCATGTGTTCAAAACTATGAGTAGACTTTGTGAAGGATACAGAATTATGTGACAAGTCAGGGGAATAAAATGTACATGAAACATATTAGGAACATTATATGGTATTATCATTACAAAAGCTTACATTTACATAATAACTTTTAACCGTAAATATTTTTATCCTCACTTCACAGACCATTTACCTGAAATTCAGAAAGGTTGGGACTACCCATAGACTACTGTCATACCCAGAATTTGATTCTGAATTCTTTGACTCTAAGGCCAGGACTTTGTCTTTTTTGTTTTTTAATTAAAAAATAGCATTTTATTGTGGCTTTTGCTTTTACATTAAAGTCTTTTCTGAATATATCACATCCTATTTCTCATTTTTTGAAAATAATTTTATGTAGTATTGGCACAAGTTATTCTTGGAAAGAGTACTTAAGCCTGAAATCAAGAAGATCTGAGTTCATATCTAGCCTTAGACAATTAACCTCTCCCATTAGATTGTGAGCTCCTTGAGGACAGGGACCATCTTTTGCCTCATCTTGCAACCCCAGCACTTAGCATTGTGCCAAGGCTCTGAATAAATGTTGATTGGCTAGCTTAACTTCTTTCTCAGTTTCTCAGTTTCCTCAACTGTAAAATGGAGATGATAATAGCTACCTCTCAGGGTGGTTGTGAGGATCAAATATGATAAAAAATTGCAAACTAGTTGGGTAGCTAAGTGGCTCAGTGGATTGAGAGCCAGGCCTAGAGATGAGAGATCCTGCATTCAAATCTGGCCTCAGATATTCCCTACCTCTATGACCATGGGCAAGTCATTTAACCCCAAATGCCTAGTCCTTACCACTCTTCTGCCTTGGACCCAATACACAGTATTGATTTTAAGAAGGAAGGTAAGGGTTTTTACAAAATTGTAAAGCACTTAGCCATTTATGTACATAGTAAGTGCTTAATACATTTTTCTTTCTTTCCTTTAAAAAAAAGTTTGCTAGCATTCTCCTGTAAATCCAATAGGACCAGGAATGTTTTTTTTCCTTTGGTAATTCCTTTTATGAGAATGGATTATTTAAGATCTCTATTTGGTCTTCTGTTAGTCTATATATTTTACATTTATGAATATATTCTTCCATTTCCTTTGTGTTCTCACTTTTGTTAGAATACAATAATGCATGATAGGTTCTGATAATTCTTTTTTTATTTTTCTGGTTTTATTGTAATTTTCTGTTTTATTGATTTCATGTTCATCTCTGTTCTTATTAGTCAAGTTGATGAAAGGTTTATCAGTTTTGTTAACCTTTTTTCAAAAGAACAAGCTTTTAAATTTAAAAAAAATTTCTGTTTTTTTTAGTTTATCCATTTGTTGTCTAATTTATAATCTCCTCTTTTACATTTATTTTGTATTTATTGGCTTTGTATTTTTTAAATGCATATTTATTTCATTTAATTAATTCTCTCCTTTTCTATTTTGTTAATATATGTTTTAGGGACATAATTTCCCCCAGAACTACTTTAACTGCACCCAGACATTCTGATATGTTCATTGTTACCATTTCTTTCAGATAATTACTTTCTGATTTGTACTTTGACTCACTCATTATTTGACATTTCATGGTCATGTCTTAATTTGGGATTGCCTTTTGTTTGTGCTGCCTGAACTAGGCATATATATATATATATATATATATATATACCTATATATATTTTAAATCCTTACCTTCCATCTTGGAATCAATAATGTGTATTGGTTCCAAGGCAGAAGAGTAGTAAGGGCTAGGCAATCGGGGTCAAGTGACTTGCCCAGGGTCACACAGCTGAGAAGTGTCTGAGGCCACATTTGAACCTAGGACCTCCCGTCTCTAGGCCTGACTCTCAATCCACTGAGCCACCCAGCTGCCCCCACTATCTTTAAATGGGGGGCAGCTGGGTAGCTCAATGTATATGTTCTTCAGTGACACCATATAGAAGATGCCATAGTTTTTAGCCCTAGTTTCTCCAATAATTTGCTCGATTCTATGTTTTTCTTTTTGTTCAGCTTTCTGTTATATCTGTCCAAAACTGAGAAAGGGAGATTAAAGTCTCTTGCTATTATTGCATCACTTTCCATGTCTTCTTTTAGTTTGGCTAATTTTTCCTCTATGCTTTTGATGTAAGGCAAATTTAATATCAGTATTGTTTATGATCCCTTTCAGAATAATGTTGCTTCCATGTTTATCCTCTTTAAGTTGTGAATTTTAATTTTTGCTTTGTTTGATAGCATGATTGAAACTCCTGATTTTTTGGATTCACTTGACATATAGTAAATTTTGTTCTGGTATCTCATCTTTATTTTCCACATGTACTTCCTTTTTAAGTACTTTTTTTTTTTTTGCAAGCAGTAAATTGTGGGGTTCTGTTTTCTTATCCAATCTGTCATTCTCATTTGATCATATTGTTTATCCTGTTTACAGATAGGTTTATATTTTCTTCCAATTGTTGCTAATATATCTTCTTTCTCAATTAGGATCTGTTTTTTGGCTCCTTTCCCTTTGTAAAGACAATACTTTGTCTCTTCATTTCTTATTAATCTACTTTAAGGCAACCTGTTCCCATGGGCTAAGTTTTTCCCTCCTTTTTTCCTAAAGTAATTTATGTAATTACTTGTCCCTTCCTTAGTGATGGTATTTGTCTACCTTTCTTGTTAAAACTATTTTCTGGGGTGGTGTTTTCAGTGCAAATAAGTTACTTGTTATTCATCCATTCTTGGTGGAGTAGAAAGAATACTACCCAGTAGCCTTATATTGGACTCACTACTCAGAAGAGCTATGTGACCATGGGAAAATTATTTAGCCTGATTGTCCTTTTCCTGTCCTGCAAAATGGGGGCATTTAAACTAGAACTAACTTACAGAGTTAAGTGCTTTGCAAGCTTTAGAGAATTATGGACATTAAGTGATTATACCTATGATTTCGCAGATTGGAGAGCTATAGAACCTTGGAGTTGGAAGGGACTTCAAAAAATATCTTGTTAAATTTGCATGTGTACAGAAATCCTCTCTGCTATGTCCTTGGAAAGTCCTATTCTATCACCTGAAGAGCTCCTGAGATAGCCAGTTCTCATGTAAGACTCTGTTTATAAATTTTTCCTCATATAGAGCCAAAGTTTGCCTCTGCTAAATTTTCTCTATCCCTCCTACTTATTTTGTTTCTGCTTAGTCATTTTCAGTGATTTCTGTCCCTTCATGACCTCTTTTTGGGATTTACTTGGTAAAGATACCAGAGTGGTTTGCCATTTCCTTCTCTAGATCATTTTATAGATAAGAAAACTGAGGTAAACAGGGTTAAGAGACTTACTCAGGATCACAGAGCTAGGAAGCAACTGAGGATGGTTGTGAACTCAGGAAAATGAATCTTCCTGACTCCAGGCCTGGCACCCTTTTCTCTTTGCTACCTTGCTGCCCTTCCTACCTATTATTAATTCATTTTTCACTGACAACCCTTTGGAAACTTGGGGACATCTCTCATGTCTCTCCTAAGATTTACTTCTCTTCTTCAGGCTAAACATGCCTAGTTCCTTCAATGAATCCTCAAATAACATGTTTTCTGATCCCCTAAACATCTTTGTTGTCTTCCTCTGGAGGTAGTACAGATTGTTAATATCCTTCCTCAGATGAATTGTCTATAACTAATCCTAATGCTCCAGATGTAGACCAACTAATGTAGAACGTTGTGGGGCTGCCCACTCCCTTGTCCTGGATTATAGTTTTTGATTAATCTAATTTATAATCATATTGTTTTGTTATGATGTCACACTATTAACTTATACAACTGGGCAATCTACTCAAACTTTCAGATCTTTTTTATACAAACCATTGCCTCACTATGCTTTTTCTGTTCTATATATGTGAAGTTAATGTTTTTAATTAAATTAAATTGAATTAAAAAGTAGGTATAATACTTCACATTTATTAAATTTCATATTATTAGATTCATTTCTGACTGCTAGTGTATTTTGGAAACTTACCCTGTCTTCCATTGTGCTAGTTTTGTATCATCTGAAAATTTAATAAGCATCTCATCTATTCTGGCATCTAGGCTACTGAGAAAAAAATATTGAAAACCACAGAACCAAGGACAGATCCTTGGGGAGCCCATTAGAAATCTCCCTCCAAATTGAAATCAATTGACTAATGACAGAATTTTTGGATCCTATCAATCAGCTAGCTCTAAATCTACCTAATTATACCATCACTTATTCCACATATCTCTATGTTGTTCTTAAGGATATCATTTTAAAACTCTGAAAGTCATAGAAGTACATAAACCACAGGACTTAGAGCCTAGAGATTAAGTGCTGAGTCCAAGGCTATGCGGATAGTAGGGTCAAAATACTTTGCTGAAATCTATGCCAAGACTCTCAATGAGAAAACAGTTTCTTTTCCTAAAGATTTTATAGAGAGCATATATCCTAGAAATATTGTGAAAAACAGGTTTCCAAAAGAATGATTTGTTCTAAGATTTTTATGGCAAGATTTTATGTAATTATGAAAAGCTACAAGGAACTTAAATGCCCAAACAGAGGAATGGTTAAATAAATTGTGATTCATTAATGTAATGAAAATATTCCAATATGATTAAATCTAATAATTATAAGGACTACAAAGAAGTCTGGAAAGATCTTTATGAAATGATCAAAAGTGAAAAAAGCAGAACCAGAAGAATGAAACAAATGCAAAGATCATATAAGAGAAAAAGTGAATGAGAAGGAACAGATAAATAAATCATTCCAATAGGGACTTAGCAGAAATGATTGAATAGTTTATATGATGCTTTACTTATTGAAATTAATTAATCAAAATATGTTACTTCTATTTTAGCTGGTTGGATTAATGTCCAAGTAGATTTTTAATGGGGCAGCTAAGTGGCATAGTGGATAGAACACTGGGTCTGGAGTCAGGAAGACATCTTCCTGAATTCAAATCTGCCCTCAGACACTTACTAGCTGTGTGATTCTGTACAAGTCACTTAACTCCATTTGCCTCAGTTTCCTCATCTATAAAATGAGTTGGTGAAGAAATGACAAGCCATCCTGGTATCTTTGCCAAGAAAATCTTAAAATGGGATGATGAAGAGTCAAATGTGACTGAAATGAGCTAAACAACAACAAAAGGTGATGTAGAGAATAGAATATTGTGCCTGGAGTAAGGAAGACCCATGTTCATGAGTTCAAATCTGACTTCAAACACTTATGAGCTGTGTGATCTTGATCAAGTCATTTGACCTTGCTTGCCTTAGTTTTGTCATTTGTAAAATGAGCTGGAGAAAGAAACAGCAAAACCTTCCAGTATCTTTGCTAAGAAAACCTCAAATGGGGTCATAAAGAATCAGACACAACTGAACAACAACAAAAAAATTTTTTTTAAACTCTTATCTTCCATCATAGAATCAATACTGTGTTCTAAAACAGAAGAGCAGTGAAGGCTAGGCAATACAAGTTAAGTGACTTGACCATGGTCAGATATCTAGGAAGTTTGTGAGGCCACATTTGAACCCAAGACCTCCCATCTCTAAACCTGGCTCTTTATCCACTGAACTACCAACCTGCTCCATTAAACCTATTCTTAATGAATACCACTTCCTTGTCTAAATGCTTACAAGTCATTACTTTAATAGTATTGAGGGAAGGGGTACTTTGCTTCCATCTCCATTTCTAGGGTATGCCCTATCCATAGTCTATCTTTGTTGTTCTGGTATTTCAGTTATGTCCAAGTTTTCGTGACTTCATTTGGGGTTTTCTTTTCTTTTCTTTTTCTTTTTAAATTTTTCTTTTGAATATTTTCCCATAGTTACATGTTTCAAGTTCTTTTCCTCTCCTCCAACCCCCACCCCTAACCCCCCCATAGCCAATGCACAATTCCACTGGGTTTTACATGTATCATTGATTAAGACCTAATTCCATATTATTGATAGTTGCACTAGAGTTATTGTTTAGTGTTTACATCCCCAATAATATGCCCATCAGCCCAAGCAGTTGTTTTTCTTCTGTGTTTCCACTCCTGTCATTCTTCCTCTGAATGTGGGCAGCATTCTTTTCCATAAGTCCCTCAGTCTTGCTCTGGATTCTTGCATTGCTGCTAGTAGAGAAGTCCATTATGTTCGATTGTACCACAGTGTATCAGTCTCTGTGTACAATGTTCTCGGTTCTGCTCCTTTCACTCTGCATCAATTCCTGGAGGTCATTCCAGTTCACATGGAATTCCTCTAGTTTATTATTCTTTTGAGCACAATAGTATTCCATCACCAACAGATACCACAATTTGTTCAGCCCTTCCCCAATCAAAGGACATTCTCTCATTTTCCAATTTTTTGCCACCACAAAAAGCGTGGCTCATTTGGGGTTTTCTTGGCAAAGATACTGGAGGGATTTGCCATTTCCTTCTCCAGATCATTTTACAGTTGAGGGAACTGAGGCAAATAGGGTTAAATGATTTGCCCAGGGTCACATAGCTAGTAATTATCTAAGACCACATTTGAACTCAGATCTTTCTAACTCCAGGCCTGGCACTCTATCCATTGGGTCACCTAGTTGCCTTGTCCATATCTTAGGTTGGTTCTGTTTAAAAAGCTTTCAAAGATTATTGTAGTCATATTGTTTATTATATGATATATGATTTGGAAAACATTGAACCTAAGGTGCAAGTGAAGCCCGGTATCTAGGTTAACAGTGTGGAAACAAAGCATAGGTATATACCTTGATAGAATAGCTAATAGCTAATTATAGCACTTACCTTGTGTCAGACACTGTGCCACATGCTTTATAATTGTTATGTCAGTTGATTTTTATAACAACTCTGGGAAGTAGATGTTGTTATGATTCCCATTTTTCAAATGATGGAATTGAGGCAAACAGAATAAAATGGCTTCTCCAGAGTCACATCTGAGACTAGATTGAACTCAGGTTTTCCTGACTCCAGATCTGGGGTTCTATCCACAATACCACTTAGTTGTCCCAACAGAAACATAGAACTTTGGAAAATTATTGAAGCTGACTGACTTGTAGTTTGAAGATTCTGTTCTTTCTCCCCTCTCCTTTTTAAAAAGATAACACTTCCTTGTCTCTATCTTTCCTATTTTCCATAGTTTTTTGAAGATGATTTATAATGGCTCTAAACCACAACTCTTAAGTTTAATCACAGATCCAGGATGCAGTTGATCCATACCTGGTGATTTGAATTTATTTACTGTTAGATATGTCTATTCATAGTTAAATATTTCCTTTACTGCCTCCTCACTTATCTTAGTTTTAATTCTCTATTAACCTTTTTTTGTTCTGTCTTTCTTAATTCTGAAATCAATCTTCTTGGGACAGAAAACAGAAACAAAATGAGAGCTGATGAATTCTGTCTTTTCTCTGTTGTCTGTGATCACCATCTCTTCCATACCAAATAGGAATTTCATCTCTTCTTAGGTCTTCCTTTAATTCTTTAATATTCTTTTAAATCAAAACTATCAATAAGCACATGAGAAAGTGTTCTAAATCTCTAATAACTAGAGAAATGCAAGTCAAAACAGCTCTGAGGTACCACCTTACACCTAGCAGATTGGCTAAAATGACAGCAGGGGAGATTGGAGAGGATGTAGCAAAACTGGGACATTAATGCATTGCTGGTGGAGTTGTGAACTGATCCAACCATTCTGGATGGCAATTTGGAACTATGCCCAAAGAGTGCTAAAAGACTGCATGCCCTTTGACCCAGTCATACCATTGCTGGGTTTGTACCCTAAAGAGATCATAGGGAAAAAGACTTGTACAAAAATATTTATAGCCGCACTCTTTGTGGTGGCAAAAAACTGGAAAATGAGGGTATGTCCTTCAATTGAGGAATGGCTTAACAAATTGTGGTATCTGTTGGTGAAGGAATACTATTGTGCTCAAAGGAATAATGAACTGGAGGAATTCCATGTGAACTGGAATTGATGCAGAGTGAAAGGAACAGAGCCAGAAGAACATTGTACACAGAGACTGATACACTGTGGTAAAATCTAAAGTAATAGACTTGTGTACTAGCAGCAATGCAATGATCCAGGACAATTCTGAGGGATTTATGGAAAAGAACGCTACCCACATTCAGAGGAAGAATGACAGGAGTGGAAACACAGAAGAAAAACAACTGCTTGAACACATGGGTTGATGCGGACATGATTTGGGATGTAGAATCTAAACGACCATACCAGTGCAACTATCAATAATATGGAAATAGGTCTTGATCGATGACACATGTTAAAACCAGTGGAAATGTGTGTTGGTTGGGGGTTGGGGTTGGAGGGGTGGAGGGGAGAGTAAGAGCATGAATCATGTAACTGTAGAAAAATTTTCTAAAAAATAAAAATTAAAAAAAATTCTTTAATATTCTTTTAAAGGGCTCTTTGCAATCCTTTTTCATCCATTCCAAGTTTTCCCTAATTCTGAGCTTTACAGGACCATGCCAGTCTCTGTTATTCACTCTCAACTACTTGCTTTTGCTTCCATCCTCTGTATTTATCATTTAACAGTCTAAGTCAGTCAAGATGCTCCTTGTGAATAACAGTAATAATGGACACTTGCAGAACACTTTAAAGTTTGCAAAGCTCTCTAATAAATCATTTCCTCTGAGTCACAATTATTGCAATTTTATAGATGAGAAAAGCCAAGGCTCAGAGAGGCTGGGCAACTTGTTCATGGTCAACAGGGTAAGAAAATGTCAGATATAGGCCTGGAAATCAGGTTTTCCTGACTCTAATTCTAGCAATCCATTTGACTGTACCTGTTATGCCACAAGTTTCTTTAGACAGTTTCTACTTTAGATAGCTCAAACTCAGAGAGGTGAGAAATTTGTCTAGCTAGTAAGCAGCAGAGGCAGGATGCCTCAGGGGCTTCTGATTATAATTTTTCTGTTATCCATTATGCAGAGGGGATGGAATTAGGAAAGGCCCCATTAACTCCTGTAAGGCAGACAGACAGTTGTCAAGGGAAAAGTTCTCATCAGACAAGGCAGATGTCTTAAGCGCACTGACAGTTGGAGTCTGGAAACAAGCAACAGATGGCAGCCCAGACAGTTAGTAGGTCATTGTTAGTATCTGTTGAGGTCAGAGGGACCTAGCTGGGGACATAGGAGATTTTCCATTAGAATTCTACCAAACACACTAGACAGTGCATAAGGCATTGGCCCTGAATAGCATGTACAAAGAGGGAAGTTTGGTGGCAAGGATACCTGGGAATGAAATGAACCTTGATGAGAACAAGGTGGGACAACAGGGATAGGGTGAAGGAGGGTAGATGCCCTGGGCAAGTGTAATGAGAAGGGGTGGGTGGGATGAAATAAAATGATATCTAAATTAGGGGGTTTCTCTGGCCCAAGGCAAGGGTATAGACACTTTATCAGATGCTTAGAGGAAAAGGACTTGGAATGACAGAGGGGTGGTTAACAGGTTATAGGTGAAGCAAAGGTGGTGGCACCTGCTTCTTTTGCCTTCACATCCTAAATCCCTTGTACAACACCTTGTCTTAGGGTGTCCTTTATAAACACTCATTTAGTTGAATTGAATTATGGGTGATATATAATGATATGTGTAAGGATCAACAGAGCTGAATTGGGGATCAGGGCCACTCCCTTGGTGAGCCTTGTATGGTGGATAAATGAAGCTGCAGCAAATACTGAAATCCTAATTAACTTGAGTTATTCTGTCTTCTGCATGGGAATGGGGGTGGTTACAACTTCAGGGAAGGAGAACAAAGATAACAATCGGCCTCTCACTTTATGATGGACATTGATAAGTTGGAACTTGTTCAGAGGAGAACAACTAAAATAAAGAAGACTCCAAACAATGCTATGCGAGGCTCAGTCAAAGGCAATAAGCTGCAGAAGAGAAGAATTAGAGGGGAGATGATTGTTGTCTTAAGTTAGCTACAGGATTCTCACCAGGAAGAATGATTGGAATTATTCTGTGTGATTTACTTGGTGGCTTAGGTCATTGCCTCCCCTGAATTCCTGTATCAAGGTGAGGAGGAATCTCCAGCTAGCTCCATATGAAAAGAAGACAGCATCTCAGTAGAGAACTCTAAAGGGGAAAAGATTTTATATCATCCCTCCGATGGGATGGGGGAGGTTATAGTTGATGGGTTAGGAAATACTCACTAGAAGGTGATAAGGAGCAAGTTCCACTATATTTTTTTAAAATCTTACCTTCTGTCTTAGAATCAATACTGTGTATATTCTAAGGCAGAAAGGCAGTAAGGGCTAGATGGGGTTAAGTGACTTGGCTGGAGTCACACAGTTAGGAAGTGTCTAAAGCCACATTTGAACCTAGGACCTCCTGTTTTCTACGCCAGGTTCTCAATTCGCTGAGCCACTCATGCCAGGTCAAATTCTGTTATTGACTTTAGTCCTGCAAATAGATTGAAGGAAAGAGGTGTATGGCCTTAGTTACTTAGATTTTTGGTTATTTAGCTAGTTCATTTATTTATTAATTCATCCATTTATTTATTTATTTATCTATTCATTCACTCATTCATTCATTTATTCATTTATTTATCTATTCATCCATTTATTTATTCATTCGTTCATTTGTTTGTTTGTTTATTTAGCTTTTTTAGAGATAACCCTGACTAGAATTGAGAGGGCTGGGGGTTAAGTTGAAGAGTCATTATTGGCACTGTGGCCCTAATGTTCCTAGTTCTGCTCCTGGTCATTGTTGCCATTCTATAGCAGGAGGCTATGAATTGCTTCTGACACTACTATCGCATGAACTGTCCTTTTCTTTAAGAGACTTTAAAATTGTGTGGATGTTCTTATGTTTTTCATTTGCATTCTATTTCTGTAGTGCTGCCTATGCTAGGCTTCTTCCCAGGGTCAGAGTTGTTTGGCCATGATCTCAAGGGCATTTAAGTAGGCAAAGGTGCCCTGGAGGATTTGGGGGGCAGGGGTGGGGACACTGCCTCCAAAGTGTGGGATGTGGTGAAAGTGGAATCTGCTTTACAGAGGCTGGGTTCATTTCCCTTTAAGGGGACAAGAAGCCTGTCTTTAAGATTCTGTTGGCCTGGTTTAGGACTAAGGCTTGAACCACTAATACAGCTTTCTTGTTGCCTGAGGCATAAAGAGCCCAAGAACCTTGGAGATGTTTTTCTGGAGCATTGGCAGAGTTCCCAAGGCTCTACTGGGTCTTTTTGACCGAAGTTTTGTTTCCTTGGCAAATGTGGAGCTAAAGAAGAGCCCTGTCTACTTTTATTGAATTGTTTGTTTTCAATTTTGTTAGAAGTAAATTTCTATTGAATTTTATGGAGTGTTTCATCATATTCCAGTCCTGAACTTGAATCAATGAGTTGACCTGAGCTAGGCTTGATCCAGAATTATAGTCTTTATTTTATGGAGGCAGCTTGATGACATAGTGGATAGTGTGCACTGGATTTGGTTTCAGGAAGAACTGAACCTTCAGTTTAGGAAGATACACCTGTGTGAACCTGGGAAATTCATGTAAATTTCTCTGAGTCTCAGTTTCTCTATTTGTAAAATGAGCATCATAATGGCATTTATCTTATAGAGTTGTAGGAATTAAGTTAGACAATATATACACAAATGTGTGTACACAGACATGTGTATATTCTGTGCATGAGTGTTTGTGTGTGTGTGTGTGTGTGTGTGTGTGTGTATGTGTGTGTCTGTACGGTAGTGCTGTGCAAAATTAACAAAAATTAACAAAAAAAAGTTAGTTCTTATTCTAAGGGCTCCTAATTTGTTTTGTGGTACAGCCTACTTACAACCACCATGTACTTCTCCTGTCTCCCTGTTACTCATTTAAAATTCTTCACAGACTGTAGTAATCCATGCCTTATGACCTCCAAACATTGTAAATAGAAGGAAGGAGGGTAGGAAGGAAGGAAAAAATGAAGGAAGGAAGGAAAAAGCAAAAAAGCGAAAGGAGGAAGAAGAAAGGAAAGAGTTATTAAAGGAGCCTTGCAGTTTTCCAAAGGTAATACATTCTGTTCTCTTCCTGTTGAAATGACACAGGCAAGAATGGCAAGGTTAGAGAGATACTGAGAGATGAGGAGGGAGAGCCGCAAAAATAAAATTTGCTAATTTTACAAGTTTTCCCATTCTTAGCATTGTATTGTGGAAAGGCCACTGGACTAGGGGTCTGAAGATCTAGATTTGAATCCTATCTGTGTCACTAGCTGGCCTCTAATCAATCCAGGCTCTCAGCATTCCAGGTCCTTTTGTTCTTAGGGCTTATGGAAGCTCCTCCACCCTGTGCCTCTGCCTTAGAGAGAATCTTGCCTTGGGGAACATTTTTTGACAGCATTGAGAAAATATTTAAGGGAAAAATACTCTTGTGGTCTTATGAAATCATGGTCTTCCAGGTCCTGATCGCTTTCTATTAAATAGAGTTTCATATTCTACCTCCTAACTTTGTAATTTCTGCATTTTATTCTCTTCCTTTCCATGCCCCTTTTTTGGAAGTGTGTCAGGGAAAAACAGACTTGTTGCTGTTGGATGTTGCTTATGGGAACTCAGACTGATGTAAAGGAAATAGCACATGAGACGGGACATGCAGTTCAGTTTTAAGTCTGCCACTGACTTTCTATGCGACCTTGAACAAGTAATTTTTCCCCCTCCTTTGGGTTTAATTTTCAACATCTGTAAAGCAGAGGAAATAATCATAAGGTCTTGAGACTTGGAGCTGGAAGAGTGTCAGGTCTAGAACTTTAGAGATCCTCTGATTTTACGAACGAGGAAACTGAGACTTAAAAAGTCTGAGGAACTGTACATAGTCATCCAGATAATTAAATATAAGAGCTCAGAACTTAACCTACCTTTCTAATGGGGTTTGATTGTGGGGATCAAATGACAGGACAGATATTAAGTGACGTCTTAAAGTTAAAATCACACAAATTCATTCAACAAACATTTCCTGAACATCCACTTCCTATGTACCAGGTCCAGTGCTAGCTGCTCAGAAGGATAGAGAAATGAATAGTAGCTATTCCTTAAGTCCTAGACTCTCCTTTAATATTCCACAAGTTGCTTAGTGTACGGACTATTTTATAGAGAATTGAGGTGCTTTAGATTCCTCCTCATGCCCAGTTGCCTAAACCACAGTAAATCCTCATCTGTAAAAAGAGATTTGTGACTGCTCTGAAACAATGTGTTTTAGCTGTTAGTATGTAGCTAATTATTTGTTGTTCAGTCATTTCAGTCATGTCTGACTCTTTCTTACCCTATTTGGAGTTTTCTTGGCAAAAGCACTAAAGTGGTTTACCATTTTCTTCTCCAGTTCATTTTACAGGTGAGAAAAATGAGGCACACAGGATTAGATGACTTGCTCAGGTTCATATAGCTAGTATGTGTCTAAGGTTGAATTTGAACTCAGATCTTCCTGACCTCAGGGCCAGTGCTTTATATTCATCCACTGTGCCACTTAAGCACTCCTACCAAATTATTATTATTTTAAAATTTTTCTTTATTTTATTCCAGAAACAAGTTTACACATAAGTTTTCCGTGGTTAAATGATTCATGCTCTCTCCCTCCCCTCTTCCCTCCCCCCTCCCAGAACTGACAAGCAATTCTGCTGGGTTATACTTGTGTTATCACTCAATATCTATTTCCATATTATTCATTTTTGTAAGAGAGTAATCTTTTAAAACCAAAACCCCAAATCATATACCCATATAAACATGTGAGATATGTTTTCTTCTGTGTTTCTACTCCCACAGTTCTTTCTCTAGAAGAGGATAGCATTCTTTTCCATAAGTCCCTCAGAATTGTCCTGGATCATTGTACTGCTGTTAGTGGCAAAGTCTATTACATTTGATCATCCTTCAATGTTTCAGTTACTGTGCATAAAGTTCTTCTAGTTCTCTAGCAAATTATTATGTCTATAAAACTAAAACTACTAAAGATTTTGCTTTTTTTTTTTTTTAGACTAGTTCTATCCACCTTGACCAGTGGACACTCACAGGCTCAATCCTACTCCTGATCACTATCGAAGCTTGGATCTCCTCAAGTCGGTGACTTAGGCAAGTTCACTTCTCCTCAGTCAGTTGGGTGGCCTCTGATCCTGAGTGTTCACATATTGGTGCTAGATAGTGCTGATGACAATTGGCTTTCTCCCTGCTGCAACTCAGAATTTCTGAGCTCAAGCAATCCATCCACCAGCCTTAGCCTCAGCCTTCCCAGCAGCAGGGATGGCAGGCACGTGTCATAATGTCTGACTGAAGATTTTACTTCTCAAAATCTATGTTTTAAAAATCAACCCTTTCTCCCGATCCTCCTTCTTAGGCCCCATCACTCCCAAAGAAGAAACTATAGAAGATGGAACAAAAGGTTTTGACAGAGGATAGAAGTATTTTACCAATCTATTTATAATTTGAATCATGAATACTGTTTTAAAATGGCATTGTAGGCAACTGTCAAAATAACAAGCCATAATAACTTGGTCTAATTGACATAAGAAAGAAACAAAGAAGAGAGCTTGCAGTTATAGCTCCCATTTCTATGATGCTTTTAGCCTTTTTTAAAAATTCTTATCTTATATCTTAGACTGATATTAAGTATTGGTTCCAAGGCAGAAGAGCAGTAAAGGCTAGATAATTGGGATTAAGTTGCCCAAGATCCCACAGCTAGGAGTATCTGAGGACAAATTTGAATCCAGAACCTCCCATCTCTAGGCCTGACTCTCAGCCCAGTGAGCTAGCTAGCTGCCCCTGATTTTGGCCTTTTTACTGAAGATCCCTCAGAGGAAACAATCTGGTATGGAGGAAAAAGCAAGTAAGAGAGGGAAATGCCTACTATATGAGAGGTACATGCTAAGCCCTTTACAAATGTTATCTCATTTGATCCTCACAATAACCCTGAGAGGTAGGTGCTATTATTTTCCTTGTTTTACAGATGAGGAAACTGAGGCAGATAGCAGTTAAGTCATTTGCCTAGCATCATACAACTAGGAAGTGTCTGTGTCTGAATCTGGACTCAGGATTTTCTGACTCCACTTTATCTACTGTGCCACATAGTGGCATCTTAGCATCAGGAGTTATGACTGGTAACCTAAGGCAATTCCATATAAAAACAATTTTAACATTAAAATAAATTTTTTTGAGTTCCAAATTCTCTCCCTCCCTCCCCTCTCCTCCTTGGGAAGGCAAACAATTCGATGTAGGTTATGTATGTGCAGCCATGCAAAACATTTCCATATTAGTCACATTGTGAAAGAAAACATACCTTCCCTCCCCCACAATTTTTCCTCCTCCCCTCATAAAGAAAGTTTTAAAAAAAGGATGTCAGGTTTGATCTACATTCAGACTCAATCAGTTCTTTCTCTGGAGGTGGTGCATTTTTCACCATGAATCCTTCAGAATTCTATTGGAATTATATTGTTGAGAAAAGCTAAACCAGTTACAGATGATAATTGTAGAATATTGTTGTTGTGTGTGTTTCCCTGTTCTGCTCATTTCACTTTTCAATATTACATGCAAATCTTTCCAGGTTTTTCTGAAATTCTCATCATTTATTATAGCACAATGGTATTCCTTCACAATCATATACCACAATCTGCTCATCTATTCCCTGATTGATGAACATTTCCTCAGTTTCCAGTTCTTTGCCACCACAAAGAAAGCTGCTACAAATATTTTTGTCCTTTTCCTTTTTCTTTGATCTCTTTGAGATACAAGTCTAGTGTATCCATTAGTAATAGTGATATTACTGAGTCAAAGCATGTGAACACTTTTGTAGCCCTATGGGCACAGATACAAATTGCACTCCAGAATGGTTTAATCAGTTCACAATTCCACCAAGAGGGCATTAGTGTCTCAATTTTCCCACATCCTCTCCAAAATTTGTCATTTTTTTCTTTTCTGCCACATTAGCTAATCAGTAAGATGGCATCTCAGAGATGTTTTAATTTGCATTTCTCTAATCCATAGTGATTCAGAGCATTTTTCATATGATTATAGATATATTATTCAAGAATTTTATATAATTGACATAAATTTGTAAAAATAAGAGTGATATGTCAAAGAATATGGATAGATAGTTCTTGAAAGAAGACAAATTCTTGACTACACAAAAAAGTGTTCAAACTCCCTCATAGTCAGAGAAATACACATGGAAAGAACTATGAGATTGTATCTATCTTTTTCTACTCTACATTGTACCCATCAAATTGGCAAAGGTAGTGAAAGAGGATAAGATTCATGGCTTATGCCTCTGGAAAAACTTTGCTTGTGAAGCTTTGAATTTATTTCATCTTTTTGGAAAGTAATATGGAATTATACAGTAAGGTTTAGAAAAAATGTCCATACTCTCTTATCCAGTGATCCCACACTAGGATTATCCCCTGTGGAGAATACAGGCAAGAAAATGAAATCGATCTGTTAGAAAATATTCCTAGCAGCAGTATTTGTAATGACAAAAGACTGCAAACTGTGTTCCCAGTGATGGGAGAATGGCTGAATTAATTTATGGCATATGAATTTAATGGATGATTATGGTTCATAAGAAGTGACGAATATGAATTATTTAAAGAAACAGGAAGATATACAAATGATGATTAAAGTAAAGAGAGGCAAAAGGACAATATACATAGACCACATATAACTTAACAAAGACAACAGTAATAGCTACCAGATCATTTAAATATACAGGCAAGAACAATAGGGGTCACAGAAACCAAAAAATATGTTTTTGTTACTTTCTCATTAAAGTTAATCTGTATACCTCTTTTTTTGTTTGTTTAATGAACTATAAATAAGAGAAGATTTTGTTATGTGTATAATCTTTGTAAATCACTTCCTTGATTTTATTTTGTTTTTCTTTTCTTCTTTTTCTTGTTTATATGGTTAAGTACTTATTCTTTGACATTGGGAGTTAAACTAGAATTCATTATGGGGTGGTGGCCGGAGAACACATACAAGCTACTATTTATTTGATATCAGTCTGTGCCAGACAGAGTGTAGGGACTAAGCATAAATTACCTTTTCTTGGAGTTTTGTCATCCTCTAATTTATTTTATTTTTGTACCTCAGCCAAAATCTGCTCAATGACTTATGTGTTAATGTATCAAGAGGACAATCTAGGTGGTACTGTGGAGAGGGCACTAAACCTAGGGTAACTGAAGACCTGAGTTCAAATCTTAACTTAGGCACTATTTGCCTCAGTTCCCTCATGTGTAAAATGAACTGGAAAAAGAAATGCTAAACCATTAGTGCTTCTTTGCCAAGAGAACCTCAAATAGAATCATGAAGAGCCAGACACAATGAACAAGAAGGAGTTTTCTTGACCCAAATGATCATCCTTAGCACCCTCAATGCCATCAGACAGATGAACACAAATTCTCCTTTAGATTCAGAGGAAGATTGAGAGACAACAAGGGGAAACTCCAAAATGGATTCTGGGGTAGGATGCTACAGAGTGAAAGAGGAATATATAAACCAACTTTTTTGTGTTATGCATATAACAGATTCTAATCTATGTTTCAATTATTTGTGAATGTTTGCTTTGCTCATGTACTTATGCTGCTCTTTGTTCTACTATGATATCTGAAATAGCAGGATATTTTGGGGAAAGGTTCCCATCACTCAGTACTTTAGTTGGGTCTCATTTTGAGGATTTGATATGAGGGAGATATGAGAAAAAGGCACAGGATGAAAGATATGAACGGACCCTGATCTGAACAACTGGAGGAAATAGCCATTTACCTGAAGTCACAAATCCAAGTTCAGAAGTCTATTACTCTCCTGGTCAGTCATCTTCCAGTGTCTACAGTGCCCAGCACAGTTAAGTCCTTAAATGTTTGCTGAATTGAACTATCTTCTCTACAATTAAATTTCCATACAGTTCCTTTTATCCACCTTTCATTCTTAAGTCCCTAAAGAGGCTCTTTGTCTAAGCTGAGTTAAGGGAAGAGGCCCAGTCCAAGGAGCCAGGAAACCATAGCATGGCAGAGCTGGAAGGGAAGGATTTTAGACAAGTAGAATCATAGAATATTAAGAAACATCTTCAGCCAGAGGTAGGAAAGATCTTAGAACATGGAACATCAGACCTGGAAGGAGTTTTAATATTATGGGCTGCAAATTATCGGAGCTGGAATGGGCTTCCTCTAGTCCAAGGGTACTTAACTATTTTTGTTTTCATAAACAGTCTCTTTTCACTGACAGTCTAATGAAGCAGATATATCTTCCTCAGTGTTTTTTTAATTTTTGAAAGAATGACTAAATTTCAATGAAAGTTGATGAAAATAAAGACCCCTCTCCCCCATTCAAGTTCAGACTCCCTAAATTCTATGGCTGAGGGATTCCAGGTTAATAATTCTTGCTCTGGTCTAGCCCTCTTGATTTTAGTGGAAACTGAGCCCAGTGAAAGAAGTGACTTATGCAAGAACATTAAAATTCCCTCCAGGATCTGATGAAGGTTTTGTGGTTTGGGGAGAGAACACCAAGGGAAATACTTTTGGGTCCAAAGCTTTGCCTTGTGTGGATGGAATCCCAAGGCCTCCCCAGGGGCCCATTAAAGACAGAATCTTGGGCTGGAGGGATCTTAGTTTAGAGTGAATGACTTTAAACATTCTCCCAGCCTCCTCGGGTTTTGGTAAGGAAAAAACTACTATAGTTGAGGGCTGGGGGGTGATTAAGGAGAAAGCTAATCATTTTTTCCTCCCCCTCAGCCAGAGCGGGGGAATCTTTTGATGGGTGGGAGGAACGTCCCGACTCTCCTGGGTCCCCTCACCCTCCCGCAGGGCGGGGCTGCAAGCGACCTAAAGGGAGAAGAGGGGCACAGCTGGAGCTGAGAAGGCGCAGAAGGAGCTCGAGACTTGCCAAGTTGGGGACTAGAGGGAGGCAAGGGCCTAGAGAGTAGAGTGAAGGAAAGAAGGAAAGAAGGAAGGGGAGGAGGCGGGAGAGAAGTGAAGAGCAGGAGCTGCGCTGGGCAGGCTGGCCGAACCGTACGCTGGGGAGCGCCCCCATGGCTCTGGCCGGCTGGAGGGTGGCACTGGCCCGGCTAGTGCTGCTGCCGTTCGCCCTGGCTCCGTTGCGGGCCGGCCCTGGGAGTGCGCACCCTCAGTGCCTGGACTTCAAGCCCCCATTCCGGCCACCGCGCCCGTTGCCCTTCTGTGAGCAGTACACGGCCTTCGGCTGCTGTGATGCGGAGCAGGACGCCGCGCTGAGCCGCCGTTACTGGGCCGTGACCAGTCGCCTGGAGCCAGACACCTTCGCAGTCTGCGCCGCCTACGTGCGCGACCTGCTGTGCCAGGTGAGGGGCAGCCGCCAGGGCTTAGGGATGGGCTCCCGACGCCCACCAGGAGCCCGCTTTTCCTTCCCTTTTGCAGCCCCTAGGCTGATGGCCTGGGCTGAGTGGGGGGAGGTCGCGGGGTGTGGTCCTACTCCTCCAGCTGTGGGAGGGTAGTTCAGGGGATTGGGGCTAATGAAGTACTAAGTACCAGGGAGAGGGTTAGCCGGGAGACTAAGGGATCCCGGAATGTCTGGGTCTGCAAAAGAGATGCATACAATATTGGAGCTCAAAGAGGCTCCCTGAGGTCGTATATTTTCATCCTCTCATTTTAAAGCAGAGGAAACTGAGGCCCAGAGGCCCGAAGGTACAACCTGTGCTTTGGGACAACCAAAATGTACAGTTTTAGTTGAAAGGGCCGGACTAGTACCCGCATTTTGAGTGTAAATTCATTAATAAAACATTTTGCTTCTGCAGATATTTTAGTAAGTGCCTACTAGGAGCAGAGCAAATCCAGGACTCTTTCCACTAGGTTACACTGCCTCTCTGTGATTTTAGGCAAGTTTCTTACTTTTTTTCCGAATTTTAATTTCAGCTATGGGATGAGGAGGTTAAACAAGATGGTCTTTAAAGTTTTTCTTGATCAGACAGTTCCACTTTGATTCTAAGAGGTTATTTTTTTCCTTATTCGTTTCAAAGATTCTGATTTCAGTGACTGAGATAGAGGAGAGGTTCAGTTCTCCTTTGGTGTTCATGTTAGAAGCCCTGAAAGGTTCAATTCAATTCAATAAACTTTTCTCTATTAAGCACCTACTGTATTTTGTGCTAGGCTTTAGGAATACAAAAGCATAACTGAACCAGACTTTGCCATCATAGAACATACATCTTTCAGGGGATACAATATTTATTCAAATAAAGATAATACAAGAAAACTGAGGAAAGAGAACACTGAGTAGGAAGAGCATCAGAGAAGGCTTCATGGAAGAGGTGGCATCTTCCCAAATTGAAAGACAGGGTTTTAAAAAATCATACAAGTGGGAAGCATAATCCAAGAATGGGGGAAGTAGCTTATGTAAAAAAGCAGAGAGGCTGGAGATGGAGTTCAGAGGGAACAGTTAGCAGTTAATTTTGTCTGGAAGACAGAATTCAGGAGAAGGATAGTTTGAAATAAGGCCAGAAAAGAGGGTGGCAGCCAAGTTGTGGAGGGCCTTAAAAGCCAGGCCAAAGAGTTTAAGTTTTATCTTATAGGAAAATGGCCCGCCACTGAAGGTGTTTTGTTTTGTTTTGTTTTGTTTTGTTTGAGGGGAGATGGGAATGATGTCCTCAGCATATCTAATCTGTATTAATGGCTTAATAAATTTGTATTATAAATCTATGTCATGGTACTTAATAAATCTTTATTGACTGATGAATAAAATTCATTAGGAATATTATTTTGTCAATGGTGTGAAGGATGGTTTAGAGATCAGAACTGATACTGGAATGGTGATTGTGTAAGTAGAAAAAGGGAGAAGGATGTGAGAGATATGGATGTAGAATTGAAAACATATCACAAGTGATTGGATATGGGACTGGATTGGATATGACAATAGGGATGGTTCTGCCTTCAAAGAAAATAGGGAAATTTGGAGGAGGGATGGGTTTGGGAGAAAAGATAAGGAATTATAGTTTGAGAAGTCCCATGGGACATCCAGGAGTAGATAAGTGACAGTACATGATTAATATTCAAGATAGAGATTACAGCTGGATATATGGATTTTTCATTTTCCATATAGAGGTTGTATTTGAATCTATGGGAACTGATAAGTTCTTCACAAGAGAGGAGAGGAAAGGGAAAAAGAGGAGAGGAAAAGACCAAAGACAGAGACCTGGAGAATTTCCATGCTGAGATGACACAAAATGGATGTATGGAAGCCTTCCCCGACCTCTCTTAATTCTAGTGCCTTACCTTTGTTAATTATGTCCTATTTATTCTATACAGAGTTTGTTTTAAATATATTTGTTTATATGTTGTCTCCCTCATTAAATTGTAAGCTCCTTGAGAGCAAGGATAGTCTTCTGCCCCTTTGTATGTCCCCAGTGTTTATTTAGTTCAGTGCCTGGCACTTAATGAATGTTTATTGGTTGATTGATTGGTGACTGTAACCAAGAAACCTGAGAAATTAAAGTCAGACAGATAAGAGCAAAGACAAAGGAGTGTAAGAAGGAAAGGGAAGAGATTGCCAAGATGAGGGATTTAGGCAACAGTTTTTATATATTTTTAGAGAGGTTAAGAAACATGAGAAGTATTAAAGAGCTATGTGATTAAGTAGTTAAGAGGTCCCTGGTAACCTTGGAGAGAGCAGTTTCAGTTGGGTAGTGAAATCCAAAACTATATTTCAAGAGATTGAGGAGTGATGAGGAAGTTGATGGAGGCAGTCAGGGTAGATGATTCTTTCTAAGGGTTTGGTGTGAAGGAGCACCACATGGATAACTTGAGTGTATGGCAGAGTTAATTGCAGCTTTGCAGCTTTTTAAAGAATGGAATAAACCTAAGCATGTTTGTTGGGAATAGAGAAAAGCCAAGTGATGGGGAGAGATTAAGAATGAGGGAGGAAATGATTGATGGACCAAGTTCCTGGAGGAGGTGGGAGAAGATGAGATGGAGGTAGAGATCAGACCTTAGAAGAAAGCCTCAGAGACCGGAGTAAAAGAAAAAAAGACAGCTAAGGACAAAGAGAGGCTGTAAGGTTTAGAATCCTGTAGTAAATGGGCATCATGGTGATAGCATTTATTTTCTCTTTAAAGGAAGAGGGTATCTGTTGAGAATAAGGAGGCAATTGGGTGCTTGAGAAGTTTTGGAACAGTTACTGAGTGCCTTGCATATAGTAGGTGCTTGTAAATGTTGAATTGAAAGAGCAGGAGAGAGGGGGGGGGGGAGAGGAAGGAGATAGTTTCCCACTTCGTGCAGCAATGAAGGTCCAGTTGAGATTTTTAAAAATCTGAACCTGTGATTTTGTTGGTATGGTACAGGGAACTCCCAGTGCAGAAACTCCTTCCATTGATACATATTATCAACTCCCCTATCACTTTAAGGCTTTGAGGTTTGCTATAGGGGCACTGAGATATTAAATATCCTGCCCATGGTCACACAGCTAGTATGTTAGAGGGAGAATTGAACTGAGGTCTACCTGTCACCAAAGCTTTGTAGTCCACTGAGCTAGGCTGCCTTTTCATTTGAGATTAAATAACCCAAATTTGTAATGATCCCAATTGGCCAATTGAAGCCAGTGGAGAATATAGAAGGTGGAGGGTGTGATTCAGAATTGGCAGAAAATTATTTCTTCCATGAATTTTTGTCTAGTGTAAGCCATTTGTGTCTTCTTTCACAACATGATGAACATGGAAATATGTATTATATGATAATGTATGTATCACATATATCATATTACCTGCCTTCTTGGGGAAGAGGAGGGAGAGAGACAACATGGATTGCAAAATGTCAAAAAACGAGTATTCAGAAATTATATTGATGTTTAACTAGAAGAAAATAAAATTTTTTTATAAAAAGGTATTGACAAGGAATGAATATTAGTAGGACAATGAAATTAGGGTTGGTAGGTATTGTATATAGTTGTTCTGATCAACTGTTGGGTTGAGATTAGAGGGAAGTGAGACAGGAGCAGAGGTGACAATCTGAGGATACAGGGAAGAGTGGAGAGACTAGAGGGCATGGCGAAGATGAATAA
The DNA here is from genome assembly GCF_016433145.1 of Gracilinanus agilis. Taxonomy (NCBI): domain Eukaryota; kingdom Metazoa; phylum Chordata; class Mammalia; order Didelphimorphia; family Didelphidae; genus Gracilinanus; species Gracilinanus agilis. The sequence continues at coordinate 414,549,453 of NC_058131.1, forward strand.
CTTTAGGAAGAGTGAGTCAGAAGGAGAATAGAAGAATGGGAGATTATGATTAGATAGAAGAATTTCACAGTTCAAAATAATGGAGCTTGTGGATTGGGGGGTGGGGTAGGGCAGGGTGACAGGAAGAAGTAGTTGCAAAACCAACCTAGACTGTTCCTCCAAAGCCTGTAGAGTCTTTGGAAACATGATTCATAGGTCAACCTGGGTTGGACCTGGACCCCAAGGACTGCTTTGGAACTAGAGGAGGAAGGCAGAGCTTCCTGTAAGCCAGATGTTCCTCCAAATAGTTATTACAGCCTGTTTGAGAGCATTTTAGAATTTATAATCTTAGAGTTGGAAAGGACATTAAAGAAAATTTAGTGAAACTCCTACATTTTCTAGATGGGGAAACTGAGGCCACAGGAAGTTTATATCTAAAACAGTATAGCTGGTCAATGGTAGAGCTAAGTCTAAAGCCTGAGTCTAGTTTCTTAGTTCAGTGCTATTTTTTAAAAGTCCTACTGCTGCCTTAAAAAAAAGGATTTTTAAAAATTGATGTCTCTTGTTTTTCATACCACCATTGTTTTCCCCTGTATCCCCTGCCTTCCATCTTAGAATCAACACTGTGTATTGGTTCCAAAGCTGAAGAGTGGCAAGAGCTAGGTAACTGGGATTAAGTGACTTGCCCAAGTCACCCACCTAGGAAGTATCTGAGGCCAGGTTTGAACCCAGGACCATTTCTCTCTCTAGGCCTGGCTCTCAATCCACTGAGCCAACTGCCTTCTCCCCCACCCCCTCATCCTACTGACTCTTGATTAGGAAGGAATCTATGTGTAACCCTTTGGATTTGTGAACTCTGGATTGGTAATTTAAAATATATATTTCCAGTGTACCTCAACATATCACTTTTACTTTGTTTCCTAGTGTTGTTCCAAAATTTTTACTTCTCTCCATCTCTACCCTTATCAGCTCTGGATGACAGCTGCTTCCTAAAGCTGCTAAGAGCTTAAGTACCTTCTCCTTTGAAGTGCAGCACAGAGCTGGTGCTGGTCACCTTAGTACCAGGATTGTTTAGCTTCAACAGAGTCCTGTAGGACTAGAAGAGAACTGGAAAATTACTTAGCATCATCAGGAGGGGTTGGTAGCTGGTGTCATAGGATCACAAATTTAGAGTAATATCTTAAGAACCTCAGATTTTACATATGAGAAAGTGAGTCCCAAGAAGATACACTTATTTGCCCAAAGTCACACAGGCAGTAAGATAGTAGCAGAACTGGCATTTGAAACTAGGTCCTCTGATTCTAAATCCAATGCTGGGTGTCTCTGCTGGCCATTGGAACCTTTAATTCTCTCTTTTCCAACTAAAGACAGTAAGAAGAGAACAATCCTTTGAAGAAAAGCTTGTGATCCCCAAGTACTAGAACTGTTCTGTCTCAGTGAACTCTGGGAGACTAGAGAGGTACTGAAGTTTAAGCTCTCTCAACAGTGGGGGAAATTGGCAGCTATTTCACCCTTAAAAGGGTGAAACAATACATCTAGACTTTCTTATGGGAGACTTGGATTCTTATTCTAATTTGACTAGAAACTTACTGTGTTGGTCTTAAGCTGGTCATTTGCCCCTGGGCATCAGTTTTATCATCTGTAAAATGAGTGGCATGAATTGGATGATCTCTAAGGTCCCCTTCCAATTTTTGCATTTTTGTGATTTTCAAACAAAACAGAAGAATTTAAGGAACACTTGAAGAAAAGAAAACTTTGGAAAGAAGTCAGGCAATGATTGTAGGTATTATATATTAGGAACAAATACTATGATTTCTTCATTAGTGGACATCTGTAGAAGGCTTTGCATGGTAGTAGAGGTGAGGGGCTAGGATTCTTCAATAACAAGTGTAGAACAAACTAATTCCCTGAGTACTGAGAAGATTTATTATCATTGTATCATTTTTATTTCCAAAGAATGCTCTGACTGTATTGTCTGAGTTCTAATAGGGCTCAGTAATGTATTTTTCAAGGCTTTTTCTTCATTCCTTTGTCCTGACAATCCTAGGAATGCCTCACATTCCCTGTCCCAGAGTGGCTTCTAAAATTGGAATAATTAAGATTGGAATATAAGTTTCATCTTGTCTTGTAAACAAAAACCAATTTAGACCAAGTATGTTTGGGGGACAGCATGGCAGTATGCTTGAGTCCTTCATTGGAATGAACAGGGAAAGTCAATTAATTTTTTTGGTTTTAAATTTACCTTCTGTCTTAGAATCAATACTGTGTATTGGTTCCAAGACAAAAGATTAATAAGAGCTAGACAGTTAAGGTTAAGTGACTTGTCTAAGGTTTGCCTTAGTGGTTTGAACTAAAGCCTGTGGTTTGAACCCAGGACCTCCTATCTCCAGGTATGGCACTTTATCGACTTTACTACCCAGCTGCCTTGGTAGTCAGTCTTAACCAGGCATAACATGATTTCTTTATCTAGATTAGCAAGGAAATCAGAATCCTATGATTAGGCATGTGATTTTCCCCATCTTCATGAGGAGATCAGGGAGAGCCTGGCAAATATTAATCCACCTCATCATTAAGTATCCACTAATTAAAGGTGTCCTTGGCTCTCTGGGGAAGAGCTGAATAATGGACTTTCAAGATTGTATTTAATGACTCAAGATACTGAATGAATTTGTCTTTGATCCACTGAGAGCAATCAGTGACCAATTAATTTATTGGCAATTGAATAGTCTGGTCAATAAATTGATTTTTTTTAACTGGATCACAGTCTCTTGAAATTTTTGCTCTTCATAGTGCTAAGTTTTTTCAAAACCCTTAAAATCATATAAGAATAAATGTCAGCTATTATTAAAATCTATTATTCTGTCTCTCAATCTGTATCACTCAGTAAACTCCTGTTGAAGGAGAGGGAAAGCAATATGTATTTATATAGTGCCTACTATATGCCAGGCACTGTGCCAAGTGCTTTTTTACAAATATCTCATTTGATCTATTGACCATGTTGTGTGGTTTTCTACTCTTTCAAGTGTTAGAATTGTCTGTATTCTCAGTTTAGCCTCCCTACCTGACTATGAGTTCTTTAAAGATAAGGACTGGATCACAGGATCTTGAACTTAGAGATCAGCCCTCTCATTTCACAGGTGAAAAAAGTGAGGCCCAAAGGAGTGACTTGTCTCTGTCAAATACTAAGTGACAAAAGCAGGGCTTGAACCCAGATTCTTTGAGTCCAAAGAACTGTCCATGCTGCCTCAGGACTTTTTCCATCTTTATATTCCCTGCCTATAATAGATACCTATAATGAATGGGGTGAGGCAAGGGGGATTTAGATATCAGTCTGTGCCAGAGTGTAGGGCCTGAGTACAAATGTCCTTTTTGCTGAAGTTTTGTCACCCTCTTATTTATTTCATCTTTGCTCCTCACCCATAAAGGAAGAGTGACTATTTGCTCATTGACTTATCTAGACAGGGGCAGCTGGGTGGTGCTGCAATGGATAGAGTGCTGGGTCTGTAGTCAGGAAGACCTGAGTTCAAATCCACCTTCAGATACTTACCAGTTAAGTGAGTAGGCAAATCACTTAACCCTGTTTACCTCAGTTTCTTCATCTGTAAAATGAGCTGGAGAAGGAAATGGCAAACTACTCCAGTATCGTTGTTAACCCCTACACCTTCAAAGGAGTCATAAAATATCTGATGCGACTGAATGTCAACAACAATGGGGTATGTTTCAGTGATATTTGGGTTATTACTTTATTTTACTTGATCAGTAGTCAAATATTTATTTATGGAGCTCCTTTTTTGCTCTTGTCATAGTATCTATGTGCAGGTATATCATGTTCCTTTTGTCCCTATGAAGGCTGACAAGGATGCCAGTACTTCTTTGAGATATTGCAGGCAGAAGTTAAGCCTCATCCACATCTGAGATGGCAGTCCCTGATTGGCTGAAGGTTTGCCATAGTTTCTAAGACATGCTGATAGGAGGTCTTGTGGGAGATTGAATTGGTAGTCAGTCACACTGATTTTTTTCTGGTAGAGAAAACTGATTATATCAAGTAGTGCATGGGACAAATCCTAGATAGTTTTAGATGAACTTAAAATTTTGATTTACAAGGGACCTTGAGATCATTTAGACCAGTGATGGCAAATCTTTTAGAGACAGCATGCCAACCCTCCCCCCCCTCCCAGTGCCAAGTGCCCCACCCACCTCCCTTACCCCACACAGGGAAGGGAGAAAGCGCTCCCTGGATTGCTGAGTGGAGGGACAGGTAAAGTGAAGAATATCCTCAGTGAGTGTAGGGAGGGGGAGGGGAGTGGCCTGAGTACTCTGTTCCCTTCTAGCTCCACCGCCTGTGAGCCTCCCACTTTGCCCCCTGTGTGCTCCCATTGGGCTGCTCAGCAGAGGGGCAGGTGATATGAAAAAATATTGTCAGCCTTTCTAGTAAGGAACTCCTGGGGGGAAGGAGAGGGCAGTGCACATGCTCACAGAGAATGCTCCATGTGCCATCTTTGGTATGCATGCCATAGGTTTTCCATCACTGACCAAAATGGGTGTGGAGGATTGAGAAACTCACATATTCTCAAACTACGTAAGAAGTTGAATTGAATCAGAAAAGTTTCATTAGAGAAACCCTTCCAGGAGAAGATATCTGTAGAAGGGCAAGGGGAATCTGTATTAGAGTCTTCCATTCTACCTTAATGCTCTATATTTTGCTTCTTTTTGTGAAGTTTCCCTCCATAAATCTCAGGAGCAAGCTAATCCACAGAAAAGCTTTTAATCAGAAAGAACATATTTGAAGTGTGACCTAATGTCTGGTCCACAGCAGGAAGAAAACATTATCTGGTCAACCAACTGAAAGGATGGGCCATGAGGTTGAGGGATGATGTGGAATAGAGAAAAATGGTCCTATTTAGTTCTCTTTGGAAGGGGTACCATCTTTTAGCTCTGAGTTTGTGTCAATTCCATTTAATCTCACAAATATTTATTACATTATTACTCTATGCTGAGCTTCATGCTAGTTGCTACCTTTTAGTGAGAAGCAATAAAGTAGGATGCAGGGTCTTTTATAGGTAGGGATCAGCTAGGAATAGCCGTGGATAGAGCACTGGACTTGGAGAGTCAAGAAAATCTGAATTCAAATCCTGACCCGGACTTTCACTAACTGCATGTTCCTGCTAAGTCAGCTGATTTCCCTCAACCTTACTTTCCTCATCTGTAAAAGGGGAATAATCATAAAACCTACTTCATAGGGTTGCTTTGAGGATCAAACAAAATTATATATGTAAAATGCTATATAAATGCTTGCTATTTTGATATAGCTCCTTGTCAAAAGAAGATGTACCCAGAGGTTCAGAGGGGAACATAGTTGAAACACAACCCCAGATATTCCACATCTCAACAAGATTTTTGTTTTATGGTCTTCTTTCTGTGGGCTATCTTTTAAGGGAAAGAAGTTTGATTGGGACATGTGAAGTGAGTCCCACCTGAATACTCTGACACTTTTCCCTAGAACACTGAGGGAATTTGATTCTTTCTTACTCTAATACCTGTATTTTATGGAAGAACAGAAAGGAAACATCCTATTTATCTGACATTGTGAAGGAGGGAGCTGAGTAAAATTTCCTGTTAAGATCATCCACTTAAGGAAAGATATGGCTTGTTACTATTTTCAAAGTGATAAAAATAAAAACAATAATAATTCACATTTATGGAGCACTTGAAGATTTATAAAGGGCTTTCCTTATAACAATTCTGTGAGTTAGGAAGTACAAGTGTTATTATCCCCCTTTCACAATTGGGGGAAGGAAGATCAAATTACTGACAGGGTCATAGAGAAAGCAATGGGACTGAGATTGGAAGCCAGATTTGCCCATTTCAAGTCCATTGCTGTTTTCTGAACCAGAATATTGATCACAGTTTAACCTTTTCTTATTTTTCTAAAAACAAACAAACACATAAATAAATAAATTAGTGCCTTTTGTTTTATTGCCAACATTTCCAAATATAACACCTCTTTATATTTTCCATCCAGTGAAACTTCCCTAGAAGCAAAGAAAAATAATTAAGTCATTTTTATTAATTATATTTATTATTTTTATCAATAATTGTAATAATTACATATCACATATTTATTATAGTATTAATAATTATATTTTAAATAAATAAAATAATTAATTGTTAATTTAATTAAACTTTAATTAAAATAATCAATAAATTTAAAAAACCTAACATTATACTTGTCAGATCTCTGGGAAAGGAAAGACTTTAAAACCAATCAAGAGTTAGAGAAAATTACAAAATGTAAATTAAATGGTTTTGATTATATTAAACTAAAAAGCTTTTGTACAAACAAAAACAATGTATTCAAAATCAGAAGGGAAACAACAAATTGGGAAAAAATCTTGATAACGAAAAACTCTGAAGGGGGCTAATTACTCAAATATACAAAGAGTTAAAGCAATTGTATAAAAAATCAAGCCATTCCCCAATTGATAAATGGGCAAGAGACATGAATAGGCAATTTTCAGGTAAAGAAATCAAAAGTATCAATAAG
>NC_058131.1:414565537-414571440 GCF_016433145.1 Gracilinanus agilis
CTTCTTCTTCTTCTTCTTCTTCTTCTTCTTCTTCTTCTTCTTCTTCTTCTTCTTCTTCTTCTTCTCCTGCCATCAAATGTCACTACCCACCTACTCCTTGTCTTGACTTACCTCCTCCTACCCTCAAATAAAAACCTTCCCTTATAACAAGTATAGTCAAGCAGAACAAACTCACCCAGTGGTGGTGTCGGCCAATGTATGTCTTGGTCTCTGCTTCTGGTCTATTACCTCTCTAGCAAGGGATGGGAAACATGTTTTATCATCATCTCCTGAAGTCATAATTGTTCACTGCATTGATCAGAGTCTTTCAGGGTTGTTTTCCTTTTTTGTGACATTAGCCTCTACATACATTATTCTCATGGTTTTCCTCACTTTGCTCTCTTTCAATTAATATGTGTCTTCCTAGGTTTCTCTGAATACAATTTTTTCCTTGTTTCTTAAGAGTACCATAATATTCTATTACATTCATATGACACATTTTGTTTAGCTATTTCCCAGCTGATGGGCATCTACTTTTGTTTCCTGATCTTGGCAAGTACAAAAAGCTCTACTTTAGATATTTTTGTATTTATGAGTTCTTTCCCTCTGTCTTTGATCTCTTTGATGTATATGCCTAATAGTGACATTATTGGACCAAAGAGTATGTAGCAGTTTAGGGACTATTTGTTGTTTTTTTAAAAATATTTTCCATGGTTACATGATTCATGTTATCTCCCTCCTCTCTTCCCTCTCCCTTCCCGGAGCTGACAAGCAATTCCACTGGGTTATACATGTGTTATCACTTGATTCCTATTTCCATATTATTCATTTTAGTGATACAGTAATCCTTTAAAACCAAAACCCCAAATTATATCTGTTTCTACTCCCACAGTTCTTTCTCTTGATGTGGATAGCATTCTTTCAAATAAATTAGGGACTATTTGAAGATAGTTACAAGTTGCTTCCAGAATTGTTGAACCAATTTATAAATCTATCAACAGTGTAATTAGTATGTCTGTCCTCCCACAACCACTACAGCAATCATAATTTTCTTTGCCATCTTTGCCAAGATGATGACTATGAGGTAGAAATTCAGAGTTATTTTAATTTGCAGTTTTCTTATTATTAGTAATTTGGAGCATACTTTTTATGTCAATGACTGTATCTTGTATTTTTTCCTCTTGAAAATTGTCTTTTTAGACTTACATGAACTGATGCAGAGTGAAATAAGCAGAAGCAGGAGAACATTATACAGAGTAAATGAAACATTGTGGGACAAGCAAATGTTAATAGGCTTTGCTACTAAAAGCAATGCAATGATCCAGGACAATTCTGAGGGACTTATGAGAAAGAATGCTATCCATGTCTAGACAAAGAACTATGGGAGTAGAAGTCCAGAAGAAAACATGATTTATCACTTGTTTATATGAGTATATTATTTGGGGTTTTGGTTTTAAAAGATTACTTTATTACAAAAACAAATATATATTTTTTAGGTTTTGAGTGATAATATATGTGTAATCCAGTGCAATTGCTTGTCAACTCCAGGAGAGGGGAGGGAAGAGGGGAGGGAGACAACAAGAATCATGTAACCATGAGGAAAAAATAATTTAAAAGAAAAAAATAAAATTGCCGTTTTAGCTATTTATTTATTGGGATTGGCCTTAAAAAAAACCCCAACAACCTTTACCTTCTGTCTTAGAATCAATATTGAGTCTAAGACAGAAGAGTGGTAAGTACTAGGTAGTAGGGGTTAAGTGACTTTCCCAGGGTCCTGCAGCTATGAAGTGTCTGAGGACAAATTTTGTTTAGTTGTTTCTGACTCTTCATGACCCCACTTGGGGTTTTCTCTGCAAAGATACCAAAATGGTTTGCCATTTTCTTCTCTAGCTCATTTGACAGATAAAGAAGCTGAGGCAAACAGGATGCAGTGATTTGCCTGAGGTCACATAGCTAGTCAGTGTCTAATGTCAGATTTGAACTCAAGATCAGTCTTCCTGTTCCAGACACGATGCCTTTAATTAATGGAGTCTAAATTTGACTTATCTTATTTTTGCAACCAGCTCTGCTACACCATTCACAGAGTCACAGAATTTCAGAGTTGTAAGGGATGTATGGGGTACCAGAACCTCTTGTGGGAGGGCTCACTGAGCCCATTTCAGTGCTCTTCATTCACCTTTGGTGTTTATCTTTCGCCCACTCTTAAATGTAGCCCCAAGAAACTAGCATTGCTCAGTGGCCACACTTCAGTAAAACTATCTCGGCAGAGGGGCTAAATCAAATTGAAAGTAACCAATTGACCTCAAACTCATTGATGAGTTAGGGGAATGTCTACTCCAAGCATGTGAAGACTTTGTCTGGTAGAATGTGTGACTGAGGACATATTATTCCACAGGCTGTGAAGCAGGCATGGTGGACCACTTAGAGCTTGGTCAGACATGGAAGACACCAAGGTCATCCACTGCATCCTGGGCCATTGCCAGTCATCCTGACTTTTGTCTTGTCACTGGACTTTAATGACTCTGGAAGAGAGAGTGGAGCTGACAATTTTATTGATGAGCAACTTTGCCTCATTTAAAACTAGTCAAGACGTCACCCTATGATGTCTCTGGTTCTTTTCAAAAATGAGAAATGAACGATAACAATGACAATGGTATCTCCAACAAATTATCATCTAGCTTTTGCTCAAAGAGTCCTTAAGTGGGAACAGTCTGATTCCCAGCACCAATTAATTTCTTCCCTAGGCAAATTATGGGAACATACATTTTAGAGCTAGTAGGAAACTTAAGTCATTCAATCCAATCCTCTGATTTTGCTGATGAGGACACTGAAGCCCAGAAAGATTAAATGATTTGTCCATAATAGGTTGTAAGTTGCAGAACAAGGATTGAAACTCGAGGCCCCTGACTGCATACTCCTCATTTTTCTGGGATACTGAGCTGCCACTAATCTTGGGGAAAGTCAATACTTTACTTTATTGGAACACCCTCATTCTGTTTTTTAAAAATTAAATTCATTTATTTGCTATTTATTTTTTCCAAATAATACTTGATACAACTGGAGCTGTGAATTCTGTGTTTTCAGAAACAGCTTTTACATTGGACTGGGACTTCAGACAATTATGCAACAAAGCAGAAATCTAATGAAGTTAAGGTTTGATATCTGACTTTCCAACATGTAGACTGTGGTTATTATGTCTATTATTTGCACATTGGAGCCAAATGGCCAATTTCCCGTGGATGAACAAATGCCTGTAGAATGTCTTTTCTTTATTATTAAACTGAACAATGCTGGTTCCTAGGAAAGGGCCTCTGAATTTGTCCTTATCCTTCACCTTCCTCGTTTTCCTTCTCCCATCCTCACAGATGACAATATCATATCTTTCCCCTTACCCTATCTTGTTCATTGCTACATAATCAATGTTTTTTAAAAATCTCTTTTCAATTTCAGAAAGTTGGTATATACAAACATGTCTGATTCTGATTGAAAGAAAGAGATAATAAGAGAAAATATAGTGATGGGGGCAAGTAGGTGGCTTAGTGGATTGAGAGCCAGGCCTAGAGATGGGAGGTCCTACTTTCAAAATTGACCTCATACACTTCTTAACTGTGTGACTCTGAGCAAGCCATTTAACCTCCACTGCCTAGCCCTGACTGCTCTTCTGCCTTGGAACCAATACACAGTATTGATTCTAAGATGGAAAGTAACAGATTTTTTTTTTAAAGAAATTATAGTAGGATAAATTCAGGGATGTTCTGGTATATGTTTAACAAATGACTTACAAACAAAAATGCATGACATGCTTTTAAGTTTCATCTGCATTATTAACATTTTCCCCATTACTTTCTTAAGTCTAAACAATCAGTAAAACAATAAACCAAGCCCTAGTTTGTAGTATTTGCTGATTTCTGAGGTTTAAATGTTCACACTGAAAATTTAACAATCAGTTGGAAGCTGGCTCCAGCACATCCCTGGATATATCACTCAACATTCACTCAGCATGAGCACATCATTGGGAAAAGAGTTTTTTCTAGAGTCAGAAAACCTTGTTAAGATGCCAGGTCTCCTTCATTCTACTTGTGTGACTGCGGGCAAGTCACTTAATCTTTGGGGCTAAGATTCCTCCTTTGTGAAATGAGTGATTTGGACTAAATGACCTTGAAGACCTACTGTTTGCAGAACTTGGTAGACATTAGGGATCAGATTTTTAAAACAATACAGTCCCTGGGCCTTGTGGATCTTATAGTATAGTACCCATAAGAATTGCTAGAGCTGGATTGGAATCTTAAAGAATTTCTTTAATGTAAGAGGAAGTCAAAGCCATGACAGATAAAGTGATTTCCCCCCAGTGTCACGAGCTTAGAAGCCAAAATGGGATTTGAACCTAGATCTTATGATATAAAAAAATACAGTATTCTGTTTCTCTGTATTCTTTAAACATTTTATTTGTATTTTAAGTTCCAAATTTTCTCCCTTCCTTGGCCCCTTCTCCCACCAATTTAGAGGAATTCTATTTAAACAAAATTTTATTTTTATTTTAAAAAAGGTATATATGGGTGTGTAGGAGGGTATCTTATAACTCTTTATTTTATAGACAAGGAAAGTCAGATTCAGAGAGGCACAGTGACTAACTTCCCAATAGTAAGATTGGCTAGTAAGTAGTAGAGCCAAGAATATTCTTATTCTTACTCTACAGTGTTGAAGTTGTCAAAAAACTATGAAGTTGGATACAAAATAAATGCACATAAATCATCTACTATATATTTCCAACACATCACAGCAGCAAGAGGTAGAAAGAGAAACACCATTTAAAATCACCCTAGACAATATAAAATACTTGGGAATCTATCTACCAAAACAAACACAGCAATTATATGAAAACAACTACAAAACACTTTCCAAACAAATAAAACTGGATCTCAACAATTGGAAAGCCATTAATTGTTCATGGGTAGGATGAGCTAACATAATAAAAATGACCATCTTACCCAAATTAATATACCTATTTAGTGCCATATCTATCAAATTACCAAAAAACTTCTTTACTGAATTAGGAAAAACTATAACAAATTTCATCTGGAATAACAAAAGATCAAGAATATCAAGGGAAATAATGAAAAAAAATGTGAAGGAAGGGGGCCTAGCAGTACCAGATATTAAACTATACTATAAAGCAGCAGTCATTAAAACAATATGGTACTGGCTAAGAGATAGAAGGGAGGATCAGTAAAATAAAGTGCTGATAGGGAAGTGGCAAAGTTGGAGCACTAATTCATTGTTGGTAGAGTTGTAAACTGATCCAACTATTCTGGCTAAGAGATAGAAGGGAGGGGTTAATGACATCAGCAAGACAGTGTTTGATAAACCCAAAGAGCCCAACTTTTGGGACATGAATCCACTATTTGACAAAAACTGCTGGGAAATTTGGAAAACAATATGGGAGAGATTAGGTTTAGATCAACATCTTACACTCTACACCAAGATAAATTCAGAATGGGTGAATGACTTGACTATAGAGGGAAACTATAAATAAGTTAAGTGAACACAAAATAGTATACCTGTCAGATCTCTGGGAAAGGAAAGATTTTAAAACCAAGCAAGAGTTAGAGAAAATTACAAAATGTAAATTAAATGATTTTGATTATATTAAGCTAAAAAGCTTTTGTACAAACAAAAACAATGTATTCAAAATCAGAAGGGAAACAACAAATTGGGAAAAAAATCTTTATAACGAAAAACTCTGACGGGGGCTAATTACTCAAATATACAAAGAGTTAAAGCAATTGTATAAAAAATCAAGCCATTCCCCAATTGATAAATGGGCAAGAGACATGAATAGGCAATTTTCAGGTAAAGAAATCAAAAGTATCAATAAGTACATGAGAAAGTGTTCCAAATCTCTAATAATTAGAGAAATGCAAATC
>NC_058131.1:414571540-414603314 GCF_016433145.1 Gracilinanus agilis
ACTCAAATATACAAGGAGTTAAAGCAATTGTATAAAAAATCAAGCCATTCCCCAATTGATAAATGGGCAAGAGACATGAATAGGCAATTTTCAGGTAAAGAAATCAAAAGTATCAATAAGTACATGAGAAAGTGTTCCAAATCTCTAATAATTAGAGAAATGCAAATCAAAACAACTCTGAGGTATCACCTCACACCTAGCAGATTGGCTAAAATGAAAGAAGGGGAGAGTAATGAATGTTGGAGGGGATGTGGCAAAATTGGGACATTAATGCATTGCTGGTGGAGTTGTGAACTGATCCAGCCATTCTGGCTGGCAATTTGGAACTATGCTCAAAGGGCTATAAAAGAATGCCTGCCCTTTGATCCAGCCATACCATTGCTGGGTTTGTACCCCAAAGAGATCATAGATAAACAGACTTGTACGAAAATATTTATAGCTGCGCTTTTTGTGGTGGCAACAAACTGGAAAAGGAGGGTATGTCCTTCAATTGGGGAATGGCTGAACAAACTGTGGTATATGCGGGTGATGGAATACTATTGTGCTAAAAGGAATAATAAACTGGAGGAATTCCAGGTGAACTGGAAAGACTTCCAGGAACTGATGCAGTGCGAGAGGAGCAGAGCCAGAAGGACATTGTACACAGAGACTGATATACTGTGGTAAAATCGAATGTAATGGGCTTCTGTACCAGCAGCAATGCAATGACCCAGGACAGCTCTGAGGGATTTATGGTAAAGAACGCTACCCACATTCAGAGGAAGGACTACAGGAGAGGAAACATATAAGAAAAACAAATGCTTGAACACATGGGCTGAGGAGGACATGATTGGGGATGTAGACTCGAAATTACCACACCAATGCAACTATCAACAATTTGGAAATAGGTCTTGAACAAGGACACATGATAAAACCAGTGGAAATGTGCGTCGGCCATGGGTGAGGGGAGAGCGGGGGGTGAAGGGGAAAGTAGGAACATGAATCATGTAACCACGTTAAAAATGAATATTAATAAATGATTGAAAAATTAAAAAAAACTATGAAGTTATTTTAGTCTATGTTTCATGAACAAATTCCTTCTTGGAATATGTTTCTCATCTTTACCAACTCTTCTTTTCCCCTCTCCCCCTATTCCTTTCCTGATTCCTGGTGTCCATTTAACTTAAGTCCCCCAAAAGTTACCCCATTTTAAAGTAATGTAATTATAAATCAGCATTCATGTAGAGCCACATTTCAAGAACCTCTCTTCTAAGTGTTTCTCTTACTAAATAGAGAAAACTTTAATCCAAAACAAAAGAGAAAGAGCACAACAAAATAAGTGACCAGGCCATGTCACTGTATACTCTTCTATAGGTGATTAATGGTAAAGGAGAAACATGTGACTGGGAAATTTGGGTGGACAAAAATCCAACCTTCTGGGATAAGAAATCACTATTTGACAAAAACTCCTGGGAAAACTGGAAAAAGGTATGGCAGAAACAGGGTATAAACCAAAATTTCACACTCTATACCAAGATAAGGTCAAAACTGATACCCAATTTAGATATTAAGGGTATTCCCATTAGCAAATGAGAGGATCTTAGGATAGTCTACCTATAAAATATATGGATAAAGGAAGAATTTATGATCAAACAAGAGATAGGAAGCATTATAGGATATAAAGTGGATAATTTTAATTATATTAAACTGAAATGTTTGCACAAACAAAACTAATGCAGTCAAAATTAGAAGAAAGGAGAAAGCTAGAGGAAAATTTTTATAGCAAGTTATCTCTGATAAAGGCCTTATTTCTCAAATATGTAGAGAACCGAGTCAAATTTATAAGATAACAAATCATTCCTCAATTGATAAATGGTCAAAGGATACAAATAGGCAATTTTCAGATGAAGAAATCAATGTTTTATATATAGTCAAGTGAAAAAATGCTCCAAATTGCTCATGATTAGAGCAAATTAAAACATCTCTATCAGATTGATTAATATGACAGAAAAGTAAAATAAAGTGCTGATAGGGAAGTGGCAAAGTTGGAGCACTAATTCATTGTTGGTAGAGTTGTAAACTGATCCAACTATTCTGGAGAGTGATTTAGAACTGTTCCCAAAGGGCTTTAAAACTGTGCATACCCTTTGGTTCAACAATATCACTGCTAGGTCTATATCCCAGAGATTAAGAAAAAGGAAAAAGGATCTATTTGTACAAAAATATTTATAGCAACTCTTTTTGTGGTGGTAAAGAATGAGACAAATGGCTGAACAAGTTTTGATATATGATTGTAATGGATTACTACTGTTCTATAAAAATTGATGAGGTTGATTTAAGAAAAACCTAGAAAGACCAACATGAGATGATGCAAAGTGAAGTAAGTGTAAATAGGAGAACCCTTTACATAGTAAAGACAACATTATATGATAAACATTTATGAGTGACTTAGGTAGTCCTAGCATAACAATGATCAAAAAAAAATTCTCAAGGACTCATGATCAAAAACCCTATCTGCTTCCAAAGAAAAAAACCCCAAAACTAATGGATTCTGAATGCAGACCAAGACAGTATATTTCATTTTATTTCTTTTCTTTTCTTCTGTTTGTTTGAGATCTCTTTCACAAAAAGAACTAATATGGAAAGAGTTTTATACTATTACACATATAAGAGTCTATAACAGATGACTTGCTGTCTCAGGGAGGGGGAAGGGAAGAGAGAGAAAGAGGATGGGTGAGAATTTGACTCAAACTTTAAAAAGATGAAGGTTAAAAAATTGTTTTTTTCATGTAATTAAGATAAAAAAAATTTTAATGGAAAAAAAGAAATAAACAGGTGGCCAGGGAAGATGTTATATAGGATCATACCACCAGTGATTTGGCACAGTGCCTATACACAGCAGGTGTCTATTGGTTAGCTGACTTGACCATACAGCTAAAAGGGGTCTAAGAGACCATCATGTCTAATACCTTCATTTTACAGATGAGGAAAAGGAACCTTGGAAAGTTGAAGTGACTTGCCCAGTGGATGGCTGGGATTTGAATTCAGTTCCTGTGACTTCAAGTTCATTGTTCTCTCTGGTACCATATCAAAGGGTGCACATGTAGAGAATATGTCTGGCTTGGGACATAAATGTAGAAAGTGATAAAGCCAGAGTAACCCCCACTTTTGAGCCTTTGAGGATGCCATCAAATGAGATGAGCCAAGACCTTCTGCTGAGCTACTCTCTGCTGCCATCTGTTGGTCTACAGATGCTATGGTGCTTTGCCAGGTCCAATGCTGCCCTCTGGGCATCTAGGTGATGTAGTAGATAAAGAGTTTCAGGTCTGGAATCAGAAAGATAGTTGATAGCTGTGTGGTCCTGGGCAAGTCATTTAACATTGTTTGCCTCGGTTTCCTAATATGTAAAATGAGGTAGGGAAGAAAATGTTAAATTGGTCCAGTATCTTTGCCAAGAAAACTCAAAATACGATCACAAAGAGTCAGACATTACTGAAAAAAATGATTGAACAACAGTTTAAAAACTGTCTTTTGAATTATTTTTCTCATATGGGGTTCTTCCATATGAACTTTTATCTTGTTGGTCTGAAATTCTTTTAGATTCCAATAAGAATAATAACAAAAGCTTACATTTATATAGCATATTATATAGTCTCAGTTTTCTCCTTTTTAATATAAGAATAATAATAGCATCTACCTCACAGAGTTGTAGTAAGGATCAAATGAGATAATCTATGTAAAATTTGCTTTGCAAAGCGCATAAATGCTGTCATTTTTACTTCTATTATGCCAGAATCTCTCACCAGAATATATTTTATGTTTTGAAAACTATCAATTAGTTGATAAATTCCACTTGAAAGAACGGATTCAAAAGCTAGAGATCTCTGAACTTTTTCTTTTCAAAGCATGGCAAATATTCAACCAACAAACTCTTATTTTACTTTTAATCTTATTTTTATGGATATCCTGTCTTTTTTTATTATCTTTATTTCCAAAATATTTCTCCGCTTCCCTTATATAACAAACCATCTCTTGTAACAAAGATTTTTTAGAAAGAAGAAAAAAAGCATTTTTCAAAAACTAATTAATGCATCAGTCATCTCTGAGAGTATGTGTAATATTCCACATCCACAGTTCTTTGACACTGCAAAGAGGAGTGGGAGGTGTATTTACCCAACTTTTCTCTGGAGCCAAGCTTGATCACAATAATTACACAGTATTCAATATTTAAAAACATTATTTCTGTTTACATTGTTGTTATGTGTATATATTATATGCATATATAATTTATGTTATATATATGAACATTACATGTATTTATGTTACATTATTGTAATTACAACTACAAGGATATAAATAAAATCCCTAAAAACTACATACAACATATACCTGTGTATATAAATACATATAAATATTGCTAACATGAGTTATATATGTATATTTAAATATATACACATAATTGTATATTATACATATAATTTTATAAATATTCATTTTCCTAGTCTTTTTGCACTCTGAATCAATTCATGTCTTCCAATACTTTTCTGAATTCTTTATATTTGTTGCTTCCTACAGTTTATGGTAGTCTTGTCTCATGAACCACAATTTATTTAGCATTGTTCTAGTACTTGCTAATATAATTAAGTGCTACTAAGAATATTTTGGTATATATTTTTATATTTATTGTCTTTAATATCTTTGGGATTTATATGTAGCAATGACATCACTGAGTCATAAAGGTTATGAACAATTTGGTCATTTTTTTAAAAAGCATAATTGTAAGACCAATATTTTTAAATCCTATGTGTGAGACACTATACATGCTGTGGATATTAAGGCAGAAACATGATGGTATATTTCAGACTTGGGCAACCACTTCTTGGAAAGTCCCAGAGGCAGAAATACAGCAGTGTGTTATACTGGTACAGTAAATTTGACTAAAAGAAGAGAGTATGCACATGAAGGGGAATAATATGAAATAATATTGCAAAAGGAGTTGAACCAGATTGTGTAGGTCTTTAAATGATGGGCTGAAGATTTTGTACTTTATCCTAGAGACAAAAAGGACTCCAAAGATTAGTTTTTATCTACCCTTTAGCACTTAACCACAAGCTGCTATGTATATACCTTATCACTCCTACGAAATGATGAAGGCAGGAATTGTGCCTCATAGGTCTCTCTATCCATCATAGCAGCAGGGGTGATTGAGGAGAAGTATACTGAATGAATGAAGTATGAAAATTACTAATATGGAAAAATGTTTTACATGATAGCACATGTAAAATCTATATCAGATTGTTTACCATTTCAGGGAAGGGAGAAGGATGGGAGGGAGTAAAGGAGGGAGGATAGGAAGGAAGGAGAGAATTCGAAACTCAAAAAAAAAAATTAAACGAATGTTAAAAAGTTGTTTTTACATGTAATTGGAGAAAAATAAAATATTATTTAAAAAAAAATTTTATGGACAATCTTTTGACTCCACACAAAGAATTCTAGGGAGTTTCCAGAGATATTTCTTGCACGTATTATTATTCATTTCCCAAATTTTGGTCACAGAAGTTTCTATTAGATTCTCAAGTATAATGTCAGTAACAAGTTTGGATTTTGAATAATTTGACATATAATATGCAGGTATCTTTTGAAACATTGTTATTATGGTATATTGTGAACTTGGTACATAGTGAACCCTTAAAATGCTTGTTGACACTGTTCTGCAACATTGTTGTAACTGGCCTGATTTTGACTTGGTTTGGTATGTAGTAAGAACATTAGTACTTCAGGTAATAATTTCATCTGTAAAATGGGGATAATAACAGCACCTCCCTACTAGGGTTGTTGTGAGGATCAACTGAGATATTTGTAATGTATATTTAGTACATAGTAAGCACATATAAATTCTTCTTCTCGTTGTCCTCCTCCTCCTCCTTCTTTTTTCTTCATTTCTTTGCTACTCACTCCCTCACTCTCCTCTCCTTTCCCTCCTTTTCATTCCTCCATATTGGCCAAATTTATGAATATAACATGAAGTCTGTGATTCACTTGCTTTATGGCTTTAGGCAAGTCATATTCCCTCTCCAGGGCTTCAGTTTCTTCTTTGGTAAAATGAAGGGGTCAGTCTAGGTAATTTCTAAGGTCCTTTCCAGCTCAAACATTCTATAGTTGTGTGATTAATAGATTTTCTTTTATTCTGCATTAGTGATTTTGGAATTCCTTCCAGCTCTAGCATGCCATGATTCTATGGATGTACATATTTTCTAGCATCTAGACAACACATGGATAACTGGATAGGGCATTTGTAGATACTAAGCAAAATAGGGGATTGTTTACTTTTTTATCAATTCAATTTGATAAGCATTTATTAGGTATCTGTTGAATGCTAGGCAATGTGCAAGGGAATAAAAAACCAAAAAGTAGTAAGTACATTAATAAGGGAACAAATAGGAAAAAGTCATGGGAACAGTATAGGTGTAGAAGGGGAATGGAACTTGAAGTCAAGGAGCAAGAGTTGATGTCTTGGCTCTGGCATCCACTTACTTTAATGTGACAGAATGTAAGCTCCTTGAGGGCAAAGACTTCTGTTTTTTGTTTTGATATCATTGATACTTAGTAGAGTGCCTATATGATTGGTCACATAATAAATGCTTATTGAATAGAAGAATGAGTAGATTAATAAATGAAATCACTTCTTTGAAACCAGTTTTCTCATCTATAAAATGGATCTGGTTTTTTAAAAAAACCTTTGCCTTCTGTCTTAGAGTCATTACAAGTACCAGTTTCAAGGCAGAAGAGTGGTAAGGGCTAGGCAGTTGGGATTAAGTGACTTGCCCAGGGTTACATATATAGAAAGTATCTGAGGCCAGATCTGAATCTGGGCCCTCTTGACTCCAGGCTTGGTGCTCTACCCACTGAGTCCTCTAGCTGCCCCTTATTGAATGGGTATGTTAATACTTATATTACTTACTCCTTGGGATTTTTGTGGGGAAATCACTTTGCAAACCTTAAAAGTACTATAGAAATGTGAATAAATGTGGGAATAGCTTTTAGCAGGGAAGAATGTGGGAGAGTGGATAGATCTCTGGTCTCCGTGCCAGGAAGAACTAGACTTAAGTCCTGCCTGCTCTACATACTGGCTGTGTGACCCTGGGAAAGTTCCTTAGCTTCTTAGTGTTCCATACAACTTAAGGAGAGCTGCATGGAACTCTTCCTTTAGCGAAGTTGTCATATTGTATTGGTTGAGAGAGTTGAGAGAGCTGGGAGTTCCCTATATCAGTGAAACCACAGGTTTCTTTTCTCTAGAGTGATATTCACAGTTATTATCTCTCTTCTAAGTAATCCAGAAAGGTTTCTTAGAGGAAGTGGCATAAGAGGAGCCATTTGAGGGAAATTTAAATAACCTTTTCCTTTTACATACAAAAACAGTTGTTGGCCACAAGGGCTTTGGGGTAAAAATGAAGACCAGTTTTTCTCTGTGTCTATAGGAATGCTCTCCATATGCCGCACACCTGTTTGATGCAGAGGACCCATCCACACCCCTCCGGACAGTGCCTGGGCTCTGTAAGGACTACTGTATAGATGTATGGCAGAATTGCAGGACCATATTCCGTCATCTCTCCCCAGACCCAGAGTTATGGGCCCTGGAAACAAATCGGGCCAAGTTTTGCCGCTACTTATCACTTGATGATGCTGATTACTGCTTCCCTCGCCTATTGGTCAACGAGAATCTGAATGTGAACCTGGGTCAGGTGAGGGCTGACACAGAAGGCTGCCTGGAGCTCTGCCTGGTGGAGGTAGCTAATGGTCTCCGAAACCCTGTGGCCATGGTGCATGCCAATGATGGCACTCACCGATTCTTTGTGGCTGAGCAGGTGGGGCTGATCTGGACTTACCTCCCCAACCGTTCAAGGTTGGAGAAACCATTTCTGAACATCAGTGAGGCTGTACTCACCTCTCCCTGGGAAGGGGACGAGAGGGGTTTTCTTGGCATTGTCTTCCATCCTCAGTTTAAGCATACTGGGAAAGTCTATGTGTATTACTCTGTGGAGGTCGATTACGAGGAGAGGATCCGCATCAGTGAGTTCAAGATTTCCCCTGATGACATGAATACTGTGGACCACAGATCTGAAAGGTAGTGCCTTTTGGGGAGAACTTAACCCAGAATTCCTAGGGGAGGGAGGAAGTCAGAGGAAAAAAGTACAATAGGACTTTGGTTGTCTGAAATCCTCTGGAATTGACTGATTTGCTTCAGTTACATTTTCTAGATAGTGGAAACTCACCCCTTTGAGAAGCAAAACTTAAGAAAAAATTTGAAATGGAAAATTTTTATCAAATATATCATATATTCCTTTGATTGTTTAAAGTTTAAAATTATAGAATGTTAGGACTCAAAACTTAGAGGTATGATGTGGACCCAAGAGATCATTTTGATCTAACCCATTCTTTTTATCCCCATCCTTCAGTATCTATCCCTCCTAGGCCATAATAAGAACTTCATAAATGCTTGAAGCTGTTTAATTGGTTGATCTAACTTCTTATTTCACAAATAAAGAAACTGAGACCTTACAGAGTCAAGTCAACTGCAAATATATCTATACAGGATAAATTGGAGGTAATTTCAGAGGGCAACCACTAACATGTAGGAAGACTTAGAAAAGGCTTCTTGAAGGACAAGGGACTCTAGGTAGAGGCAGAGATAAAAGAGGGAATGAATTGGAGCAGCTAGGTGGCTTGGTAGGTAGAATGCCAGGCCTAGAGGTGGGAAGGACCTGGGTTCAAATGTGACCTAAGACTTCCTAGCTGTGTGTTCCTTAGCAAGTCATTTAGCTCCCTTCCCCCCTTCCCCCAGTTCAATCCACTAGCCTAGCCTTTACTGCATTTCTGCCTTGGAACCAATTCCTGTATGGATTCTAAGACAGAAGGGAAGGGTTTAAAAAAAAGTGGGAGAAAGTTCTAGGCATGAGGGACAGCCAGTGAAAATGTCCAGGGTTGGGAGCTGGAATGTCTGTCGTATGTGAGGAGCATCAAGGAGGCTAGTGCCTTTGGATCAGGGAATTCCTGGAGAGGAGAGAGATATGAGAAGATTGGAAAGGTGGGAAAGGCCCAGATTATGAAGGGAGGGTAATTAACTTGCCCATTGGGTTATAAGTTGCAGGGTTGGTATTTAAATTCTTATCTATAAACCCAGTGCTCTTTCTAATAAGCCATAGTGCTTCTTGTTCAACCCTTTCACTAGGCTGAAAATAATTTTCAGATTTCTCTCTGAATATCAGCAAGCCTTTTTTCATTCTTGTCCATGTGCTTATCTTCAACAACCATTTTCTTTCACTCTGACTGGATGCTCTAATCTGTTAGGGGCTGGAAAATAAGATCATCAAGTTTCCCAGAACAGTGTATAAAGTAAGGATAAAAAGGCATAAATATTTTCTGTTAATTCCCTTCTTTGGAATTCTCCATTTGTAACTCAATTGTGCTATTTTATCGCCCTGCTCCCTCTTAGTTTCATTATTCTCTCCTTTAAAATTTCTCCAAATAAATTATGGTCGTTTGTATCTGGGACATTCCATTTTATATTTCATCAGTACATAGATTGTATTGCCATGCCTGGAAAAGATGCCCCTTTCTCTCTACTCATCTTTTAAGGTTCAGTCAGTCAGTAATCACTTACTATTTGCCAGACATATTACAAAGCACTGCGAATCCAAAGGCAAGGAAAAAGAAATTATCTGCTCTCAAGGAGGTTCCCTCTAATGAGAGAAGATAACACAAAAAAGGAAGCCGAAAAAGGTGGAGAAAGGACAAGGGTTGGGGAGGGTAAGAGAGAACCCAAAGTACATCCTGGAAATGAATTGAAACATGACTGGTCTAGATGTCCTTCTTAGATGGGAGTTCTAGAAGGAGCCAACTAATTGGAGGGAGAGACCACAGGGACAAATACTTCCAGGATGTTAAGTTCAAAGCTGGAGTAAGGTTGCTGGATAAAGACATTTCTGAAGCATGGTAAAGAAAATCCATTTCAGAACCACCTCTTCCACAAGGCCATCTCTGATTTCGTCATTCTCCCCTGATAGCCAGATCTCACTGGCCACTTTCTGAAGAGTCAGAAGTAGCCTGGAATCAAGAGTCCCGGATTCAAATTCTGCTTTAATTACTTACTAGTAGTGTGGTTGAGCACATCAGTTTACATCTCAAACTTGTTTCTATATCTGTAAAATGGAGATAATACTTATTTGAGCTACCTGATAAGGTATTACAATTAATGAGAGAATATAATATGGGCCCAGTAGAGATCTAGATCAAGTGCCATAATAAATATGAGGAGGAAAAGACTTTTTGGTCTTTTTTGGTTGGGAATCAGGAAAGGAAGGGTGTTAGGAGATGTTGATACTTGAGATGGGCCTGGAAAGTTTTTGTGGCATGGGTACCAACCTGAGTCCATGATCAGGAGAAGTGGGGAGGGTGAGATTGGGGAATAGTTAGTAGTCCAGTGGATGCAGCATTTCTTAAAGCTATGTTCTAAGCACCCTGCTAAGTGCTGGGGAGATAGATACTAGAAAAATGAGATGATTTCTACTCTCAGTGAGTTTGCATTTTAATAAGAAGACAAAACATAAAGGGCAGCTGGAAAACTAAAGAGGAGTACAAGACAGGGTAAGAAGGGAACAGGTAGACTCATACCAGGGCAGAATGCTAGGTGAGAGAGTAGAGCAATCCAAAAAATGAGGGGAACTGGGATTGAAATAAGTAATGAATGGTAAGTAGCCCCCCCGGGTGGAGTGAAGGGTCAAGGTAGCTGGAGAGGAGCTGTCCAGAGAATTGAGTTGAATGAAAATAAATCAGTTGAATAAAATAAGTAAGGATAGCCCAATAATTTATTTCCTTATGGGCCTCAGTATCTTTGTAAAATGAGTAGGTCAGATTTATTTAATCTCTGGGGTTCCTTCCTGCTTTGACGTGCTAAGTTCTGTGTCTCAGAGGCTACCTCTAGTTCTAATAGTCTGTATTCTTGGAATTGTAGACCTAGGATGTCAGAGTTGGAAAGGACTCTATAGAGACAAGGACCCTTCCTTCCAGCTATCTCATTCTGGATTCTGTGATCCCATTCAAATGTGACATTCTGACCTGGGAGACTTTTCTTTTTACTAGGATAATTTTGGAAATTGAAGAACCAGCATCTAACCACAATGGGGGACAACTGCTCTTTGGAGATGATGGGTATCTTTACATCTTCACTGGGGATGGAGGAATGGCAGGAGATCCATTTGGGAAGTTTGGAAACTCACAAAACAAGTAAGGGGCTCTTTTTTTGCCACAGGGTTGGGAGGGAAATGGGGTGGAGAGGAGTTTGTGCCCACTGAATCAGGATACTTTACTAGGACACTACAAGTGCACCCTTGCTGGAGATAGTAGGAAGGAAGGGATGGGCTTTTGCTCTCCCAAGATCCCTTCCAGTCTGAAGCACCTGCTTTTGACCAGGCTCTTTCAACTGAACATTAGGACACTTTTATTTCTCTTTTAATTGATTGATTGAATTATGTCAGTTAATATACATTAAGGAAAAGTAGTGTTGAGAGTGTGCATTTATATTCTTATTTTCTACGTGTATATTTTTATCTTTAGTTAGCCCCCAGTGAGGATCATTTGCTGAAAATCCGAGTCCTATGTAGGAGTTTCTTCAAAGAGAGAGACCAGAGAGCTATCTTTGGCTGTCAAGGCCCTGTGGTTTTAGATCATCTTATCTAGCAGTTCTCCTCATTGGCATGGATAATTGAGAGTTGACTCTACTTATCTTTTTCTTCCAATTTAGTAAACAGGCGGCCCATATAAATTTACTAAATATAAAAACAAAATTAGCATTTAGCTAGTGTAAGTAAAGACTCTAGATTTTCAAGGCAGCTGGCTTAATTCCCTTGGAGAGATGATAGAAATCTTTCTGAGTAGGCCAAGTAAAAATAGAGAGTACATTGCTAATTACAATAATTAAACCTATCACAATTAGTGATTTTTGCTTTCACATGTTATGGTGCAAGGACCTTATGCACTTACTAGTTTTTTGAATGACTTTAAAGGCAAATTTCAGAAAATAGGAACTGAGGACTCAGCTTATTTGATCCTAAAAACAATCACAGGAAAAAGGCAGTAGAGTTATGTTTTTCCTCTTTTAGATGAGGAAACGAAGATGTAAAGAAATAAAAATAACTTGGGGGCAGCTAGGTGACTCAGTGGATGAAGAGCCAGGTCTGGAGATGGGAGGTCCTGGGACCAAATCTGGCTTCATACACTTCCCAGCTGTGTGACCCTGGGCAAATCACTTAACCCCCATTGCCTAGTCTTTACTACTCTTCTATCTTGGAACCAATGACAGTTAGAACTAGGCATTCTGACAGGATCTGGTGCTCCACTTGGTTTGACCACCTCCCACCATGCCCTTTCACATATTTATATTCTAGCCAAGGTAGATGATCCATTATTGCCTTCACATGTTTCGCTGTTTTCTGCCTCTACTGTTTCCCTTATCTGTTCCCATTAATTAGAATGCCTTTCCTTCCCCTGCCCTCTCATGCATTTTTGCCAGTTGGAATCTTGCCTATTCTTCCAGGTCTGCTGAGAAACCACCTCTTCTCTACAGCCTTCCTTGATTTTGATGGTCAGAAGTAATTCTTCTTTCCTCTGAACTAATGAAGCACTATTTCTTCCTTGATATTCGTTCACATTTGATCTCACACTATAATTATTTGTGCTTGTGTTCTATCATCCTCCTAGACCAGTGATGGGCAAACTATGGCCCTCGGGCCAGATTTGGAGGGGGGCCTGAAATGTTCTATCCAGCTGGGCAACATTATTCCTAATCTGATGAATACAATGAAACTTTAAAGAGTTGCCTTAGAAACAGACTGACAGATGAGCATTTCCTTTCCTTTGGCCCCCTCTTTAAAAAGTTTGCCCATCACTGTCCTAGACCATGAGACCACATTTCATTTATCCTGATGTTTTTTTCCCTCCAGCTTCAAACACTGTAGGATCTCATGTGGCCAATATGGAAATGTACTTTGTATGTATAACGAGTATCATATTGGTTACCTTCTCAATGGGTTGGGGGAGGGAATGGAGGGAGAGAGAGAATTTGGAACTTACAGTTTTAAAAATGAATGTCAAGATTTTAAAACTACACTAAGAAAACAATGAGGAAGATCTTTTATTTAATTGGCAATCTGGAATAAATGTTTGTTTAGTTGAATTGATTGAAAGATTTTAGGTGTGTGTTTGAATCTGTCACTTATTCCATGTGTGATACAAGTACTTTTACCTAGCTGGACTTGAGTTTCCTGGTCTATAAAATAAGGGTTTTAGACTGAATGAATTGGAATGACTTATAATTATCCAAAATTAAGTACATATTAGAGGCATCTGTGACTCAATGGTTAGAGCACTGGACTTAGAGTCAGGAAGACCTGAGTTCAAATCCAACTGCAGACATTTCCTTAGCTGTGTGACCCTGGGCAAGTCACTTTTAACCTCTGATTCTCTGACAAAAGGATCCACTGGAGAAGGAAATGGAAAACCACTCCAGGATCCTTGCTAAGAAAACTCTACAGATAGTCATGATCCATGGGGTCATGAAGAATTGGACGCAACTGAATGACTGAACAATAACAACAAGATCCTTGAGGACAGAAAGTTCCTTGGTTCATGTTGTCTTTGTAACCATGGGATCTAGCACAGTGACTGGATGAATGAATGAATGGTTGTCAGCTTTGTAGACCCTAAAGACCTACATATAAAAGAGAAACAGTATGGCATAGCAGATAAAGAATTGGCCTTGAGATTAAGAGGGGACCTAGGTTTAATCCTTGTCTCTGACCTATACTGGCTCTTTGACTTTGGGCATATCACTTAACCTCTCAATGTATGAAGTAAATTTCTGAGACCGTACATTAAAAAGCAGGGGCTGATCAGTAACTTTCCTTACTGGAAGTTCCCTATACCCATGAAATCACAGATCTAGTACCTCTCCCCCTCCAAATGCCCTTCCCTGTTTTGTTAAGCTCTCTTTTTTTCTCTTCTAATTGTATCCAGGTCAGCCTTACTTGGCAAAGTGTTACGGATTGATGTGAATCACAATGACCGAGGGCCTCTGTACAGAATCCCCCCTGATAATCCCTTTATTGATGACCCATCTGCCCGGCCAGAAGTCTATGCCTATGGCGTGCGGAACATGTGGCGCTGCTCCTTCGACCGAGGAGACCCCATCACCAAGCAAGGGCAAGGGAGGCTCTTCTGTGGAGATGTTGGCCAGAACAAATTTGAAGAGGTTGACATCATAGAGAAGGGGAAAAACTATGGATGGAGGGCCAGAGAAGGCTTTGAGTGCTACGACAAAAAACTATGTGCCAATTCTTCACTAGGTAAGCCAACTCCATCCCCTGCCCTCTTGCCACCCCTTGTAATTTAGTAGGAATGATTCATAGACCCTTTTGGACTCTAAGAGTTGGAAGACACCTCAGACATTATCTAGTTTAACCTTCCAACTGAAGCATTGATCTCCTTTGATTGGGAAGCAATGATTGGGAATGGGCTTGTGATTTCACTGGTATAGGGAATTCCTGGGTGAAGAAGCTTCCCTCTGAGACTGTAAAGTAGGGTCTGATCAATGACTTCCCTCACTGGGAGTTCCCTGTAACCATGAAATAACAGATCTAGTACAGTGTATCCTTCTCCCTCCAAATGTGCTTCCCTGTTTTGTTAAGTTTTGTGTCAGAGGCACAACTTGAATCCATATATTTCTTGGCTTTGATGTCAGCTCTTCAACCATTATGCCCCATTTCCTCTCTCTTTCTTCTGGAGTATCTCTATTAAGTCTCTTTTAGTTTTAAAATTCTGTGATCTCTTTTAGCCACACAATCTCTGATTGATGTCTTCCGGTGATAGGGATGTCACTACCTTCTAAGGCAATGCTCTTCAAGATTGTAGTTTTTTTTTTCTTTTTAAACCCTTATTTTCTGTCTTAGTAACAACTCTAAGATAGAAAGGCAATGGCTAGACAAATGGAGTTAAGTGACTTGTACAGACACACAGCTAGGAAATATCTGAGGCCATATTTGAACCCAGGCCCTTCTAACATTATCTGTATTCTATTATTATTTTTTCTTAAATGTTTCTCAATGACATTTTTTTTTAACCTTTGTACTTCGGTGTATTGTCTCATAGGTGGAAGATTGGTAAGGGTGGGCAATGAGGGTCAAGTGACTTGCCCAGGGTCACACAGCTGGGAAGTGGTTGAGGCTGGGTTTGAACCTAGGACCTCCCGTCTCTAGGCCTGACTCTCACTCTACTGAACTACCCAGCTGCCCCTCTCAATGACATTTTAATCTGTTTTGGGGTGCTTGGGAGTGTTGCCAGCAGGCAGTATGCATCTCTGGCTTATAAAGAAACCCTGTGAACTAGTTGACACTATGCCTAGATACTTTTAGAGTTTTAAAAGTCTTGTATACTCACTGCACTTAAAGAGAGCTACATATTCCCCTTAAGCCTTTTCTTCACTGTATCAATCATTTCCAATTATTCCAAATGATCCTCTATGTTGTGGTTTCTAATCTCACTGTCCTGGTAGTCCTTCTTTGGATCTGCTCCAGTTTGTCATTCTCCTTCCAAAAATGTTGCACTCAGAACTAAACACAGTACTCTAATTTTGGATGCTGACCCCACTGGATGATAGAATCTTTCCCAGCAATTATAGTTTGGCAGAGAGCAAATTGCTTCTTTCTATCCCTACTTCTCTTATCCAAGGGTAATAGGTTATTGTGTACTAGCCACTAATTAAGGAAAGAATTAACGGAGAACAAGTAAGCAATGGTTATAAGAGGCTAATATTTTAAATTAGTAACCCTACTTTTCAAAATTCTGTTTCCCAGGTGGAATTCAGCCACTTATATGTGATTCCTCCTTTTTTTGTCTTGGACATTTCTTTGTAGAAAAGTCATTCAGAACACTTGGAGGTGGGATTTTTTTTTTTCTAAAAACAACAAAGGCTGCCTTTCTGAGTGGAATTGGTAGGCACTTCCTTAGAGCAGGTTGCTTTTTTTTTTTTTACCCTTACCTTATTTATGTCTTCAAAGAGTGGTAAGGGCTAGGCAATTGGAGTTAAGTAACTTATTTAGCATTACACAGCTAGAAAATGTCTGAGGACAGATTTGAACCCAGGTCTTTCCAATTCTAGGTCTGATATTCTATTCACTGTGCTACCTAGATATTGATGAGCAGGATGCTTAATTTTTTTCTTAACCACATAGATGCTATGGAGCAGTTAGCAAAGGAACTGAGCTCAGTTAGGCAGAAGAATAAGCAGAGTAGTTAGGGGATCTGAAGAGAAGTTGTTCCAAACTCATTTTTATTTTTTTCCTTTAATAATTTTTATTTTTTAGAAAAGTTAACATGGTTACATGATTCATGCTCTTACTTTCCTCTTCACCCCCCAACTTCCCCCCCCCGCCCATAGCCAATGCACATTTCCACTGGTTTTAACATGTGTCATTGATCAAGACCTATTTCCAAATTGTTGATAGTTGCATTGGAGTGGTATTTTCGAGTCTACATCCCCAATCATGTCCGCCTCAGCCCATGTGTTCAAGCAGTTGCTTTTCTTCTGTGTTTCCACTCCTGCAGTTCTTCCTCTGAATGTGGGTAGCGTTCTTTACCATAAATCCCTCAGAATTGTCCTGGGTCATTGCATTGCTGCTAGTACAGAAGTCCATTACATTCGATTTTACCACAGTGTATTGGTCTCTGTGTACAGTGTTCTTCTGGCTCTGCTCCTTTCGTTCTGCATCAATTCTGGAGGTCTTTCCAGTTCACATGGAATTCCTCCAGTTTATTATTCCTTTGAACACAGTAGTATTCCATCACCAGCATATACCACAATTTGTTAAGCCATTCCCCAATTGAAGGGCATACCCTCATTTTCCAGTTTTTTGCCACCACAAAGAGTGCAGCTATAAATATTTTCGTACAAGTCTGTTTATCTATGATCTCTTTGGGCATTCTTTTATAGCCCTTTGAGCATAGTTCCAAATTGCCATCCAGAATGGTTGGATCAGTTCACAACTCCACCAGCAATGCATTAATGTCCCAATTTTGCCACATCCCCTCCAACATTCATTGCTTTCCCCTTCTCTCATTTTAGCCAATCTGCTAGGTGTGAGGTTTTGATTTGTTTTGATTTGAGTTGTTTTGATTTGCATTTCTCTAATTATTAGAGATTTAGAGCACTTTCTCATGTGCTTCTTGATAGTTTTGATTTCTTTATGTGAAAATTGCCTATTCATGTCTCTTGCCCATTTATCAGTTGGGGAATGGCTTGATTTTTTTTATACAATTGATTTAACTCCTTGTATATTTGACTAATTAAACCCCTGTCAGACAAACTCATTTTTACTCCATTATACATGATCCACTTAGGCTTTTGGTATTTTGGGTGAGAAGTTTTGTGCTTTGGTTATCAGTTGGCAGAATGGGTCTGAAAGGGTATCAGTTATTGCTAACTCAGGTTTTTCTTGAGTCTTCTTTGAGATCTGGACCCCTTGACCTCTGAATTCAAAGGTTCTATGATCTTTATACAGACTTCAAGGATAGGAAAGAGACTGAGAAAGAGTTTTTGAATATGTAGATGCCATTAATCTTCTGCCACAGATTTGCTATAGGCTTTGAGTGTCCTTTGGGTCCAAGACCTTATGCATCAAATTGTTTAAGACAAGTTATTTTGTAAGACATTCCTAGGAAAGGACATGTATATCACAGGAAGATCTAGACAGAGACACACAGAGAAATTATCCAGAAGATTAGACTTTCCAAAGCAAGAACACACTGCCTCAAAGTGGTCTCACATGGCTCTCTTGTAGCAGTTGTATGATGCGTATGTCTCTTCAGGAAATCAATGGACCACAGCTGTCCATGGGGTTCTCTTGGCAAGGATACTGGAGTGGTTCTTCATTTCCTTCTCCACTGGATCATTTTGACAAGCAATCAGAGATTAAATGATTTGCCTTGGGTCACACAGCTAGGATGTGTCTGAGGCTGGAGTTGAATTCAGATCTATCTAACTCCAGGGCCAGTGCCCTTAACCACCGAGTCATAGCAATCTCTGTTAAACAGTTCTGTAGTCATAGTGTAAAGCCAGTTTAGGAACATAAGCAGCCTTAGAGTGGGAGAGAAGTCATTGTTCTTTTTAGAGTTATAGAGACTAGCTGCTGTCTTCCTGATTCCAGATGCCCATCTTTCCCTCTCTAGCCCACCTACATCCCTGGTCCAAAATGTGATGACATGTGCTCCTTCTTAGGACAGTGCCCAACTAACAATTCTCTAAATCAGAAGTTCTTGACCTAGATTCAGTAAACTTAAGAATAATATTTTGATCACTATATTTCAGTATTACTAATTTTGTAATTCGCTGCAATCTATTTTATTCATTTAAAAACATTAATCTTAGAAAGGTTAAGCTTCCTCATACTTCCAAAAGGGACACCTGCTCTAAACTGTGACTTAAGGAAGACTTAGGGTGGTCCTTCCAACTTCTCTCTCCCTTCTCCTGGCCCAGGGAGAAGACATCTGGGTCAGTAAGCTTGTTTGGAGAAGAAGAAAGAGAAGAAAAGTTAGGATGTGTGAATCCTCAAATTAAAAGAGCTTAAGAATAGATTATATGGCAAGTATGACCACATGAAAATGATTTACAAATCATATTCAAATGAAAATGTCTATCTTTATTTTTTAATTCACTTTATTGTGATGTTCAGGAAAATCCCAAGAGAGGAAATAAGAGAGTATACCAGGAGGTGTCTAATTACAAAACAAGAGACTCTTAAGAGACTTCTAGGACAAACTACACCAGGAAAGGAATCCCTGCTGTAGTACTAGTCCATGATAAGTGGTCATCCAAGCTCTGCTTGAAGATCTCCAGGGATGGACAACTCATTGTCTACTGAAGTAACCCATTACACTTTTCTTTTCTTTTTTTTTTTTATTAAAACATTTTTTTAAACCCTAACCTCCTGTCTTAGAATCAATACTATATATTAGTTCTAAGGCAGAAGAGCAGTAAGGGCTAGGCAATGGGGGTTAAGTTACTTGTCCAGGATCCCACAGATAGGTAGTGTATGAGGCCAGATTTTAACCTAGGACCTCCCATCTCTAGGCCTAGCTCTCAATCCACTGAGCCACCCAGCTGCCCCCTTAAATTTTTTAAATGATTAATTAACTTAGAATATTTTCCCATGGTTACATGATTCATGTTCTTTCCCTCCCCCCAGGAATGAGCAATTCCACTTGGTTTTGCATGTATGTTTTCAAAACCTATTTCCATATTATTAATATTTGCAATAGAGTGATCATTCAAACTCAACATCCTTAATCATATACCCTTCAAACCACGTGATCAATCATATGTTTTTCTTCTGCTCATTCCACTTTTCAATAGCTCCATTTAAGGAGTATTTCCTTACATTGAGCCAGTCTTCTTTAGAACTCTTGACTGATTGCTCCTACCTCTGCCCTCTGGGGTTAAGCAGAACAAGTTGAATCCCTTCTCCACATGTTAGCCCTTCAGATAGTTCAAGCCACTAATCATGCCTGATCCACTTCCTGGGCTAGAACTAGACTGGGTATGGTCCAGGCTGGTCTCCAAGTGCATGAGGGAAACAGAAATAATTTGTCTTCCCTTACAGATGATGTCCTTCCAATCTATGCATATCCACACAAGATGGGAAAGTCAGTCACAGGAGGCTATGTCTACAGGGGCTGCCAGTCCCCCAATTTGAATGGATTGTACATTTTTGGGGATTTTATGAGTGGGTAAGTAATCATGCTTGCATATATTGTCTGTTTCACCTGTTGCCTCTTGCTGGTTTTTCCCTAAGCCTAACATACAGCTTTTTGGCTCACCATAACTCTCATAAATGCTAGAGATATTGTCCTATAATTGCTTTATGGTTTTTTTGGTGCCCTTCCTGGGGCCCAACATCCTTTGCTCTTTCTCCCTACCAACTAATGCTGGAAGTTCCACCATCAGAATATTGTTAGCAGAACAATGCCTACTTGGGATTTCCTGGGTAGAGTTTGAATGGCTCTTGCAACTTCTCCCTTTAAGACTTGTTGAAAAGATAAAGAACCAAGCTTTCCTTTATTCTAAGGCTTTTTGATGGTTGTTAAAATGTAGCCTCAGTCTGGATTCAAAAGTTCTTTGTTTCTATCACTGAATATATCATGTGGAACCCACTTTAAAAGAAAACAACAGAAAAAAAAACCTGTTTGACCTATCCCTAGGAGGTACCTATTTCCATAGAAACCTACATTACCCAAATATTTATAAGCTCTACATAAATGACCTCTGTATTTCAAGCTGTGTTCTTACACAACTAGCTTCTAAAGCTTGGAAGGGCCTTAAAAGAGCATGCTTGGATAGTCTATAGCCTGTGGTAACAAAAAGGAACTCTGCATGCTTTAAGTCACACCTATTACAAGTTGTGATTCAGTGAGTGGGAAGGAGAAGAGCTGTTTGCAAGGCATTACACAAATACGGGAACCTCTAAGCAGCCCAAAGGATGATTCAACAATTTAACAATTCAACAATTTAACAATTTAACAGTTATATGCTCAATGTCTAGCTATATGCTAGAAACTGAGCCAAACAATGGCATATCAAGTTTGAAATTTGCAAAATGTTCTTCCCTCAAGGAGCTTACATTCTTCTTGGAGGGAGGAAGATACAACAGTATGTAGGCAGATAAATATAAGATAATTTGAGGAGAGAGAAAATTAACAACTAGAGGGATCAGGGAAAGCTTCATGGAGGAAATAGGACTAGAGCTGGACCTTAAAGTTGGCTTCTGATAGAGATGGGAAGGAATTCCATTCCTTGACTAGGTTGTGGTTTAGGAAAATATATGGAAGTAATAAGTGGAATGTTTATTTTAGTGGAATAAACATTCCACTAAACAGCTAGGTGGTACAATGGCTAAGAGTTTTGGGTCTGGAGTTTGAAAGACCCAAGTTCAAATTTGGTCTCAGATATAAGCTGTGTAATCCTGGGCAAGTCATTAAACCTCTGTTTGCCTCAGTTTCCTCAACTATAAAGTGGAGATCATAATAGTACCTCCCTCACAAGCTTGTTAGGAGAATCAATGAAGTAATATTTATAAAGGACTTAGCACAGTGCCTGGCACCTAGTAGTTACTTAATAAATGCTTGCTCCCCTTCTTACATGAGGAAAAAAGTCTAGAAAGTTAGGATAAGGAAGGGGGAGGAAAGTGAAGAGGAGGATAAATTTGATCATATAATTTAGGAAAACCTGTCTGGAAATTTCTTATTACATATAATTGGTTAAAAATTTAAAATATAAAAAACCTATAATTTTATTGCTATAAAATTATATAACAAAATTATAATAAAATTAAAAAAAATTAAAATAAGGATAGCACCAATTTGTGTTGGGCCTTAAGCACCAGTTTGTATTTTGTCCTAGAGACTAGAGACCACATAAGGATTTTTTGGTTGGGGAGGATCATGATAAAAACCCGTGTCTTAGGAAGAGTCATTTGATACCTGCATGGAAGGTAGATTAGAGAGGGAGAATTGGAAGAAAGAGGTTATTGTCAGCATCTAGTTGAGATTTAAGGGCCCGAACTAGTGTGTTAACAGTGTGAATTGAGAGGAGATGAATGCAGAATGCAGTGGATTAGAGAATCTCTATTGAGTTCGGGTTGGTCAATAGTGTTAAAAGATACAAAGAAGTCAAGAATAACAAGCCTGAGAAAAGGTCTTAAGAGTTAGCAATTTATGGATGATTGATAAACTTGAAAGGAACAGATTCTTTTAAAATATTTAAAAACAATTTTTAGGTCTACATTCTCTCTCTGCCTCCCTCTCCCAATAGAAAAATAAAACCTGTTACAAACATATATAGTCAAGCAAAACAAATGACCACATTGGACATGTCCAACCCTGTCCCCCCAAACAAATAAACAAGCAAACATATATCTTAATGTACATTCTGAGTCTTTATGGGTGGGTGTTATAGGATTAGACCTGGTAGTCTTGAGACATCCATGACATTTCGCCCTTATGGGAGACAGTAGCCTATAGAATCAATGCACAGAAATGATTATTACAAGATTAGACCTGATGGTGTTGAGTCCATTGTGACAGTTTCCCCTTAAGGGAACCTGAAAGCTTGTAGAACATACTTATGGAAAAATACTAACAATAATATTTTTCAAAGATTAATACAGCTGTGTCCCCCAAATAATATTTTGTCTATTGTCAACTTGTTTTTGTACCTAGTAATGAACCCTTTAAAATAATATTTTGTCTACCACCAGTTTGTTTTTTCCTCCCTATAACAAACCTCACAAAATGATATTTTGCCCTAAGCCCTGATACATAACTCAGCCAGCTACAGTGGGGTTATCCAAAATCAGAATCTAAGAACTCAGAAGGGAGCATTCTGCTTCTGCTGAACAGATCTGTATCTCTCTGCTCCCTAGGTCAGTGCTTCTCTTATACAAATTATACTCCATGTTAGTGTCTCTGACAGTTATATGTCAAGTTTTCTTTTCCTCTCCCCCTGCCCCTTCCCTATGGCTTGCAATAAACCTTTGCATCGAACTGATTCCTATTATTTAACATTTTATTTTCAGAAACTGAACTCATTAAGAGCTTGTTTTCTCTAATATCTCTGTCTGGCCCACAAGATTTTCTTTGGATATAAACTAGGTACCTGGATAAGGACTTAACCTGTTGATAGCCACAACTACTCTGGGAGTTCATGACCCAGTTGTAGAAAGCAAGGGTTAGTAGGAGAACTCTACATCTTCCCAGGAAGGAGTCCCTTATGCCAGAATACTGTCCCAACCTTTGGAATTGTGCTGGTCATTGTTTTATTCAAAGTTCCAAAATCTTGTTAATACTGTATAAATGGTTCTCCTGGTTCTGTTCATTGCACTCTACATCTGTTCTTATAAGCCTTCTGACCTTGCAGAGGACTCAACAATCATTGTTTTATGACTTCTTCCAATGGCTTTTAATAGTGTAGGAATAGGAGGGAGAAATTAGTGGATGTAACCCATGGCTGAGGCTTGACAGTGCGTGAACAATAGTGTGGGACAAGGGGTAAAAAGAATGTCAAGGTATGTAGTTGAATTGTTTAACTCTAAAATTGACTAGGAAGAAAAGAGAATGAGGCTAAAACAGGTAATGGATTGGAAAAATAATGACAGTCATTGGAGGTCATGATGAGAAAAAAAGTTGGTTTGGGAGATGTGAGACAAAGGGAATGTTAGAAGGACAAGAAGTTATGCTCAGAAACAAAATTTCAGAATTCAAAATCATGAAGGTAGAATAGGTATGGGTCATGATAAAATCCTTCTGGTGACTGAGATGGAATGAAGAAGTATGTTATGTGATGAAAAATGCCATCTGCCTTAAGAGAAATAACTGATGGAATCTGAATGCATACCAAAACATACTATATTTCACTTTTTTCTTCCTTTATTTTTCCCCTTTGAGATCTCTTCCACACAAAATGACTAATATGGAAAAATGTCTTATATTTGTAAAATATATATAAAATCTTTATCAGATTGCTTACTGTTTCAGGAAGGACAGAGGGTTGGGAGGGAAGGAGGGAGAGTAGAAAGAAATTAGAGAATTTGGAACTCAAAATTTTTAAAAATGAATGTTAAAATTGTTTTTACATATAACTGGGGGAAAATAAAACAAAAAACAAAATAAAAAATTGGTACCTTTCAGTTTAACACTTAATTTTTACATCTATTAACATTTAAACACATTAAATTTTTTTAGTTCATTTTTAATTTTTATTATTATTATTTTTTGGTTTATTATTTTTCATTTAGAATATTTTCCCATGGTTACATGATTCATGTTCTTTCCCTCTCCCCAAACCTCCCCTGCACCCCCTCCCCATAGCCAACACACAATTCCACTAGGTTTTACATAAACACATTAATTTTTAAGAAAAGAAGAAGCAGCATGTCAGGGAGGCTTTGAAAGTTGTTGGATTAGAAGGCTAGTACTAAAGAATAGATATTGAATAAAAATATTGAAACATCCAAGAAAGAAGGCAGGAGACAAGTGGCAAGTAAGACTATGAGCCCAGTACTGAACTCCCTTAATAAGAGCTTGAGTGATTTGGAGACTAGTAGATTATAGCCACAAGAATCTAGACAAGGGGAACATAGCTAAGAGCCTCAGTGGATAGAGAGCTAGGGCTGGAGATGGGAGGTCCTGGATTCAAATTTAGCTTCAGACACTTCCTAGCTGTGGGATCTTGGGCAAGTAACTTAACCCCCATTGCCAGCCCTTACTTCTTTTCTGCCTTGAAAACAGTACACAGTATTGATTCTAAGATGGAAGGTAAGAGTTAAAAAAAAAAAAAAAGAATCTAGACAAGGTGGTTAAGATTGGCAGATGGAGTCAGCCTCCAGAGAGGAAAGGTCTTAGAGAAAGTATCTAGAAAGGTCAGTGAGCACTAAAAAATAGAATGCTTCCTCTTGGTTCCAGGGCAAGAAAGAGGAGAAATTCACATTGGAGAGGTTGACCAATGATGGATATGGTATCTTCTGGAGTAGGCAAGGAGCACCAAAAGAGTGAATGAGGACAAGGGTAAGGGTTAGAATAAAGGATACCTTGTTAATAGCAGAAATTCTAGAAAGCACAGTGGAATGGGAATGCAGAGGAAACCACAGAGAGAAATGAGAATGCTATGAAAAAGAGAGGTAGGAGAGAGAAGGGGGAAAAGACTTTTTGCTTGGCATATGATAACCATACATTTCTTTGGTATTTCATTTAAAGTGATTTCATGTACAACACCATGATGTTACTTGTATTTCTGTTCTGGTATGGGTTGAATCAGATTATTACTGAGCATCTTATACATCTGAGAGGTTTTATTCTATAATGGAAAAAGCCCCCAAATTGGAATTAGATATGAGTGCCAATATCAGCTTTCATACACATTGATTAGAATCACTTCCTCTCTCTGAGCCTCAGTTTCTCTACATGTAAAATGGAGATGATATCAACTGTGCATCAGTCAAAGGATTGTTGGAAGGAAATGTTTTGGTACTTTATAAATGAATTATTATTTTCATGTGTCCTCAATGTAACCCTGAATGGGAAATGGGGAAGAAATATATATATAATATATATTATATATATAACTTTTGACTTTTCATTTGCTTTATATGACTATCCTTCATGTCCCCAATGTTTCAGGCAGACTAGCCTGCTGGATGTTCTTTCCTCAAATTTGACATTCCAGCTCTTGCCTTTGTTTAGCCTGTCACCCATATCCTGAACATATCCCTCATCCGTCCCAACTAGAATCTCAGGCTTTCTTCAGTATTGAACTCTAGTGCTACCTCTGACACAAAACTTTTCTTAATCTCTGAAGTTTTTAGGACTCACACCCTCTTATATTCCTATTTCTGTTTGTGTTGCATCCTTCCAGCCTTATATAATAGCTGACATTTATATAGCCCCACTATGTGCTTAGGCACTGTGCTACGTGCTTTATAAATATCATTTCATTTGATCTTCGACACAATCCTAGGGGAGAGGTGTTAGCTAATATCGTCCCCATTTTTCAGATGAGTAAGTGGAGATAAACAGAGTTAAGTGACTTGTTCAGGATTACACAGCTTATAAGTGTCTAAATTCAGATTTGAACTCAGGTCTTCCAGATTCCAGACCTGTCTCTTTTACTATATTACCTAACTACAAATATAAATTCTTTGTTTTGTTTTGACCTTTGTATCCCCAGGCCCTAGAACAGGGCAAAACCCTGAGGAAGTAGTTAACACCTGGTCCACAAATATTTCTTACTTATTTTGTGCCAGGGACTTTGCAAAGTTCAGGGAATACAAAGAAAAGCAAAAAACAATACCTGCCCATAAGTAGCTTCCATTTAAATGAGGGGAGATAATATGTGTTTTCACAAGATGTATACAGAATAGTTAGATGGTAATTTGAGAGGAGAAGGGAACCATGAAGGGCTTCATGCAGCACATGAGATTTGCATTTAGTCTTTTTTTTTTTCAACCCTTACCTTCTATCTTGGTATCAATTCTAAGACAGTTTCTAAGAAGATTGGCAAGGGCTATGCAATTTGAGTTAAGTGACTTGCCTAAGGTCACACAGTTAGAAATTGTCTGAGGTCAAATTTGAACCCAACTCCAAGCCTGGTGCTCTATCGTCTGGATTAACTAGCTGCCCCATGCGTTTAGGCTTGAAGGGAGAGAAGGAACTCAAAAGGTAAAGGTGAAGAGAGAAATCATTCCAGACATGGAGAACAGCCAATATGAAGGTACAGAGATAAGAGATGGAATATTGTATCTGAGGAACATAAAGTGGGCCAGTGTCATTGGATCATAGTGTGTGTGAAGTAGGAATGAAACAGAAGACTGGAAAGGAGGGAAGGAAGCGACTACGTTGTCAAGAACTTTAAATGCCCAACAGAGGAGATTGTGTTTGATCCTTTGGATAATGGGGAACCACTGGCGATCAGTGAGCAGGGAAGGAACATGGCCATAGCAGAGTTTTAGAAAAATCACCTTGGCAACCAAGTAGAAGATGCTTTGGAGCAGGGAGACATCCAAGGTACTTAATCAACATTTGTTGAATTAAATTGTATCTTATTTTTCCTATAAGGGCAATGATTGGGGATGATGCTAGGAAAAAAATAATTTTTCACTGTAGCAGACAATCATGAAACTATGAGCCAGAGTGCTGACCTCAAGG
Organism: Gracilinanus agilis; assembly: GCF_016433145.1. NCBI lineage: Eukaryota > Metazoa > Chordata > Mammalia > Didelphimorphia > Didelphidae > Gracilinanus > Gracilinanus agilis. The sequence goes on from NC_058131.1 coordinate 414,598,319, forward strand.
AGATTTGACCTTCAATGGCTAGTCAGTGCCTTTTATGCTACTCCTGTGACTGCACCAGGCTGTGCCATCAGTGACTGGTATTAATGCCATTTGCTTTTCCTCTTTAGGCGCTTGATGTCTCTCAGGGAGAACCAGGCCACCAGACAGTGGCAGTACAGTGAGATCTGCATGGGGCGTGGGCAGACATGCATGTTTCCAGGCATGATCAACAACTATTATCAGTACATCATTTCCTTTGCTGAAGATGAGGCAGGTAATCTCAAGTTTCCATGTAGTTTCAGCTACAGAGGCTGACTTTTTTGATACCTAGGAGTAGTTTAATGCATTTTATAGTACCTATCTTCTTCTTTAAAAAAATTCATCGGTGTCTTTAAAAAAAATCCTAGACATTTTTCAATATGCTTTCTCCTACCAAAAAAAACAAACCAAAAAACAACCATTTAAACAAGTATATGACTGTGTTTTAATAAGTATTTATTCCTTTATCCAATAAAAAAGCTTCAATAGCACAAGATACTGAGCTCAGATACTACTTTTGATTGTGGGGAATTGTTGCTGCCTTTGTGGCCTTAGTCAAATCATATCACATTTCTGAATTTGTTTCCTTTTCTTTAAAATGAGGGGATTGAACTTGGTCATTTCTAAGGCCTTTCCTGACTCTGACATTTCCTATTATCTGATAGGAGTCTGGAGCCAGAAGTTTTGGTCTTCTTCAGCCACTAACTAGTATTGTAACTTGGCCAAAATAATTTCACTTCTGTTGGCTTTGGTTCCTTCAGATATGAAATGAAGGAATATGACTAGAAATCCTCAGGACCTGTGGTTCTAGAGCAGAGTACTTCATCTGATTCTAAGGTCTCTTCCAGTTTGGTCATGTGTTTGGTTCTCTGAGTCCAAAGATGACTCTTAAGGCCATTCTCCTTAGGTACAGTCCTCAGGGGAAACTAGAGCTCCTGGGGAGAAGAGGAGGGAGGTTTGGGAAAGAATGTGTTCTGACTTGTGAGGAATATGAAACTGTTGCCTTTGGGGAGAGCTTTGGACGATGCCTCACTTTCAGATCTCTCTCTCTCTCTCTCTCTCTCTCTCTCTCTCTCTCTCTCTCTCTCTCTCTCTCATAATTGAGAATTCATGGGATAACTGTTTCTCTAGGAATTATTACTATTCCTAGACCCATAGACCTGAGATTATTTGCAGGTTTTGCTAATACTAGTGAAGGACCTCATTTTGTTGTTCCATCATTTTCAGTTGTGTCTGACTTTTCGGGGTTTTCTTGGCAAAGATACTGGAGTGGTTTGCAGCCCATTTTATAGATGAAGAAATTAAGGCAAACAGAATTAAGTGACTTTCCCAGGATAACTAGTTAGTGTCTGAATTCGCTCCTGAATTTGAATTCAGGAAGACTCAAGGTCTGGCACTCTATCCACTGTGCCACCTAGCTGCCTGAATTAGAGAATGTGAGAAAGAATCCCCCTTACCACAGAGCAGTGGTGTCATGTCGGGAGCTATTAAGAGAAATTAGAATCTCAAGTAGATATTTTTATCTGGACCCCCTCAAAAGATCAATACAGACCGGCAGAGCCGTGTATTGGTTTTTCTCCTTTTTGGGTCGAGAAACCGTAGTGGGATATCTAAGATAAAAATCTGAGATTCCTCTTTTGATTCCTTTCATAATTCTCACCTTCCTTCAAAATGCATTATAGTCTTATTGAAAAAACTTTGGGCTCTCAGCACTCCAGCAGGAGGGGGGCTAACTCTGTTCCCCTTTGACTGAGAACACAGATGGCTGGTACGGCCAAGGTCGAACCCTTGGCAGGGCATTTTGCCCAGAATTAAAGTAAAATAATAAGGCTCAAAGAAATTGTTTAATACCATCAAGGCTAAGAACTGCAGGGGCTTTCCGGCCTAACGAGATGTCCCAGGCTCCACTTAAAGATAATACATATAGTTGATAGTTTAGCATAGGTTTTTTATCTACACCTGGAGGCTTCTAAGGCTTTTGTTTTGATTATAGTAAAAATCCTGCTCTCTGTAACTGTGGGAAACTTTCTTGGGCTTTTGGGGGAAGGGGATCTTTAATTTCTTTTATAATAAAGTGGGGGCTTCAGTATATCTTGGAGTACTATGAGCTAACAAGCTGTGCTTCCAATCTGTTTCATTCTTTGCATCCGACGACCACCCTAGGCCACTCAGATTAGTCTCTGGTTATAGAGCAGGATCTCTATAGTGTCAAACTAGATAGAAACAGGAGCCACTAACCTATACATAAGGATACCTGCCAGAGGCCTACTGATTTAGAACAACATTAACATTATCTAGACTGTATTGTATTTTTATTTACTTTTTTAAATGTTTCCCTATTATATTTTAGTTTGGTTCAGGACTCATGCAGACCTTTGATAGTGTGTTTGACACTTCTGCTCTAGAGGAAAAATGGCCACTGGAAGGAATACTGGACTTAGAACCAGAGTTCATATTCTGTTCTGACAAATAGTAGCTGCCTTAGGCAAGTTGCCAACCCTCTTTTGGTCTGAATTTTTTTTTCAAATCTGTAAAATGGATTCAAAATGAGGCAGGTGCTCTGCTCTAGTCGGACCATATCTAATCTATTATATATAATTATATGTTCAGGCATACTTCAATGATATTGTGGTTCCAGACCACTGCAATAAAGCAAATATCCTAATAAAGTAAGCTGATTTTTTTTGGTTTCCCAGGTACCATAAAAGTTATATTTGTACTCTAGTCTACCAAGTATGCAATAGTATTACATCTAAAAAAAGTACATACTTTAGTTAAAAAATACTTTGTTGATAAAAAATGTTAACCTTCCTCTGAGCTTTCAGTGAATTGTAATCACTTTGCTGGCAGAGAGTCTTGCCTTGATGTCGATGGCTGCTGACTGATCAGGATGGTGATTGCTAAAGGTTGGGGGCTATTTCTTAAAATAAGACCACAATGAAATTTGCCACATCAAATGATTTTTCCTTTCCCTTGAATTCTCAGAGGGCATTATAGAGTTATTAATTGGTCTATTTCAATATTATTATGTCACAGAGTATAAGGAAGCTTGAGGAGAGGGAGAGCGATTGAATGGTCAAGCAGACAAAACACACACAACATTTATTAAGTTTGCCATCTTATGTGGGTAAGGTTCATGGTGCCCCAGAACAATTACAACAGTAACTTTAAAGATTACTGATCACAAATCACCATAATAGATATAATAATAGTGGGAAAAGTTTGAAATAGTGCCAGAATTACCAAAATGTGACCCAGAGACATGATGTGAACACATGCTATTGAAAAAATGGTGCTGACAGACTTGATCAATGTAGAGTTGCCATAAACCTTCAATTTGTTAAAAAATGCAATATCTGAGGTATGCAATAAAGGACAATAAAATGAGATATGCCTGTAATAATATGAAATATTATTCTGGGTAGCACATTTTAGAAAGGATACTAACAAATTAGAGTCCATCCAAAGGAGGGATGACTGTGATGGTTCAAGACTTAGAGATGATGTCATAAAGGAAACAAAGGAACTGGGGCTATATATAGCCTCTTAAAGAGAAGATATGGTAAGATATGAGAACTGTATTAAAAAATCCAAAGTAATGTCATTAGAGGAAAGATACAGAACCCTCTAATGACAAGCAAGTTTGACTTAATATGAAGATGTTCAATGATCATAGCTCTTTAAAGGTGGCTGTCTTTTTTAAAAATCTTTTAATTTTTTTAATTTTTCCATGGTTATATGATTCATATTCTTTCCCTCTCCTCCTCCCACCCCCTCCTATAACCAATATGCAATTCCACTGGGTTTTACATGTGTCATTGATCAAGATCCATTTCCATATTATTAATATTTGCACTAGGGTGATCACTTAGAGTCTACATCCCCAGTCATATCCCCATCAACCCATGTGATCAAGCAGTTGTTTTTCTTCTGTGTTTCTCCTCCCACAGTTCTTTCTCTGGGTGTGGATAGTTTTCTTTCTCACAAGTCCCTCAGCCTTGCTCTGAATCCTTGCATTGTTGCTAGTGGAGAAGTCTGTTATGTTCGATTGTACCACAGTGTATCCATCTCTGTGTACAAGGTTCTCCTGGTTCTGGTCCTTTCACTCTGCATCAATTCCTAAAGGTCATTCCAGTTCACATGGAATTCCTCCAGTTCATTATTTCTTTTAGCACAATAGTATTCCATTACCAACAGATACTATAATTTGTTTAGCCATTCCCCAAAAGCTGGACATTCTCTCATTTTCCAATTTTTTAAAGGTGTCTGTCTTTAAGGGATGGCTAGATGGATCATTTGTTGGGCTTTTTTTTTTTTTTTAAACCCTTACCTTCCATCTTGGAGTCAATACTGTGTATTGGCTCCAAGGCAGAAGAGTGGTCAGGGTAGGCAATGGGGGTCAAGCGACTTGCCCAGGGTCACACAGCTGGGAAGTGTCTGAGGCCAGATTTGAACCTAGGACCTCCCTTTTCCAGGCCTGGCTCTCAATCCACTGAGTTATTTAGCTGCCCCCGTTTGTTGGGTATATTAAAGAGGGGATGACTCTTCAGGAAGGCTAAAGCTAGATGCTCACTGAGGTCATGTCTATATCTGAGGTTCAATGAGATAGTTCTGTAGGATGGTAACCCTTTGATAAGCCACCTCACAGAGCTATCTGGAGGAATATACTTGGCAGATCACTAAAGTGTATCATAACTGTTATCTTCATTACCAAGATGCCATTGCTGATCTAATCTCAACAAACCTAGTCTCCGAGGAATTTTTGTCCCAGTTGGCAGGGATAGATCACCCCATTTTATCCACATTCTCTCACCTTGCTACCTTTTATTATTTGGCCCAGCTTAAGGATGCAATTTGTGTTGAGAGAGAGAGAGAGAGAGAGAGAGAGAGAGAGAGAGAGAGAGAGACAGAGAGAGACAGAGAGAGACAGAGAGAGACAGAGAGACAGAGAGAGAGAGAGAGAGACAGAGACAGAGAG
>NC_058131.1:414603329-414624769 GCF_016433145.1 Gracilinanus agilis
GACAGAGACAGAGACAGAGACAGAGACAGAGAGAGAGACAGAGAGAAGAGAGAGAGAGAGAGAGAGAGAGAGAGAGAGAGAGAGAGAGAGAGAGAGAGAGAGCTCAGAGTTAGTTAGACAAGATTAGACCCCGAATGCTCTGTCTTTGGCCTCTGTCATTAACGTCTTGTTCCAATGAGTGAGCCAAGCAAGCACGGACAGATTCCTGGGAAATAAATAAGACCCAGGGAAGTGGTCTAACACTAACATCAGTAAGGCCACTGACATCAGCAGCTGGGTGTTTTCTGTGTGAGCCCTTGAGTCCAATTCTTGTGCTGACTTCACTAATCCAAAGATTAAGAACTGAGAACTGAGTCATTTTCTCCAAAGGACCTGGACCAAAGAGTTCATGGCTATGCTAATTAGGTCTATAAATTGTGCCTGGTACAAATGAATGTCTTTTCCAGCTGATTAAGACAATCATCCCTTTAAATAGCTGGCAGTGCATTGTGCTAATTAGGCTTAGCACTTGTACATAATTCCACCCACAGGCATTTCTAGACCTTTTCCAAACAGTCCAGGCAGGACTCCAGAGGCTGTCTGTGGGAGCCGGTTGTCCCATTTTATGACCCGAGAGGCTGAGATGGGGAAGAATTGGTCATGAGTCTCCTGTGAAGCAGCGACTAGGACTCTGCTCTACCCTTAGCATCCCTCCTCTCCCCTCAGAACCTTCCTCATTATTTACAATCTGGGGAAAGGGCAGTTATTTTTGATGCCTTGAGCTGAAAAAGAGGAAAAATATGGAATGATGAGGCTGTAGACCTGCCTTGGAAGTGGGCATGAAGGTGGATTTGGTCTTTGATCAAGGTTAGAGGTTGGCTGGGGTTAGGGGTCAGTTTGTGGTCCTGCAACAGAGGTTTTTCCATGTGATAAGTTAATTAGATCTAGCAGGAAAATAGCCCATTGCTTTGAGTTCCTTAATTTCTTGTTTTAGTGACAATCTGTTCTCCTCCCCCAGGAGACCCATGCTAGAATAACAGTGCACAAAGTCACAAATCAGTAGGTACACAAATATTTTGTGTTTTTGTTTGTTTTTTTTTTAAAGTCAGGGCAGACCAAGAAGAAATTCCATCTAGAGATTTTGGGGCCCAGAAGCTAAAGATAAAGGTGATATTAGGGAATGGGTTTTGTTTGCTTGTTTGGTGTTCCTAATCATTCATCCATTTATCTTTTGATTTATTCATTCATTCATCTGTTCATTCATTCATTCATTCATTTATCTATCCATTCATTTATTTATTTCTTTACTTATTAGGACTGAATCTTCTTATCTCAAAGGAGTTGGAAATGCAGTAGCCCCAGTGACCTAATTTCAACCTGTATGAAAGCTTTAACCTGCTCCCTCTTCTCAGTCTGGGCCAGTTCACCTGTCACAAATTAGCCCAGGCTATCCCCCAAGAGAGGTGGCCTCCAGAGGTTCACCATATTGTCACCAGCCTTAGGGTAGATATTAAATTGGCTTTAATCCTACTCCTCCTCAAAACTCAGTCTGTCCAGCAGTCTCAACCTCCTCCAGCAGCAGAGATTTCAAGCATATGCTACCATGCCCAGCCTGAGGCTGTATTGAGAAAAACAAAATAAACTTTTATTTGACTCAGTTCAATTCAGCATTTATTAATCTAAAAGTGCTTTAAGATTTGTGAAGCACTTTACATGTGGTATCTTACTTGATTTTTACAACCCTGTGAGGCAAGAGCTATTATTACTATCCCAATTTTACAGAAAGGAAACTGAGGCTAAGAGGTTAAGTGATTTGCTCAAGGTCATACATCTTGTAAGTATCTAAAGTAAAATTGAACTCAAATCTTTCTGATTCCAGATTCAATGCTTTATCCACTGATAAAACTGCCTCACTTATTAAATGCTTGTTTAATAACTTATTAAATGTTTGTGCAAGGTTCTGGGGATTCAAAGATGGAAAATGATGCTCTCAAAGAGCTTACAACTTAATAATTAATTTGAAATTTACCTTCTGTCTTGGCAGAACAGTGGTAAGGGTAGGCAATGGGGGTCAAGTGACTTGCCCAGGGTCACACAGCTGGAAAGTGTCTGAGGCCACATTTGAACCTAGAACCTCCTGTCTCTAGGCCTGGCTCTTAATCCACTGAGCTACCCAGCTGCCCCCTATAATAATTTATTATTAATAATAATTATTAGTGATAATTGGGCATAGGCACAAATAAGGATAATAAGATTAATAAGATTGTGAAAAGGGCAAAAGAGAGATTTAGTACTCCAGGAAGGTTTAAGAAGGGATAGAATACTTTTAGCTGGAGATTTCAAGAAACGCTTCATTAGAGGAAGTGGAACCTAAGCTAGACCTTGAAGGAAGAGAAGAATATTCCAGGCTTTGGAAATATCAATCCACCAATAAAACTGGTAACAATAAGGCAAGATCACAAAACAGCTGGTAGTCTATCCTGGCCAGAATGTAGAATGGTTAAAAGGTAATAATATAAAATAAAGCAAGAAGTATAGGATGGAGCAAGATGGCAGAATGCCTCAAATATGAAACTAAGGAGTTTATATATCTTTATATATCTTTTTTCAGTAGATAGTGGGGAACCTTTTGAAGGGTTTTTGAATAAATTACTTGCTCAAATCTTTGAGAAAGATGTAATCCTTCTTCTGTCCTCTCTACTTGTTCTATCAGGCCAGTCCTCATCAGTTACTCCCTTTCTCCCAGATTTTCATCCTTTATTAATCTAATGGCTTCTCCTTGAATGCTCAAGGTCTCCCCATGTACTTACTGTGTGCCCAGTAGGATGTAAGTTTTCTTAAAGGAAGAAATCATCTCATTTCTGTCTTTGTGCCCTCAGCACTTAGGTTAGGGCTTTACACACCGTAGATATTTAATACATGTGGAATCGAATGGGCAGATCTGTGTACAAATAATATTTTATTTTGGCAGCTGTATAAAGATGAATTAGAGGAGAGAATGTGGGGAGGGGAGTGGTTGGAAGAGAGACTGAAGTTAGGGAAACTATTAAAATCATTAAGGCTGGACCCAGATAGCTTAGGTCTGCTCCTGCCTGTAGGCAGGGGGATGAACTTTATGACCTCTTAGAAATCTCTTCCCCTTTTGCTGACTCTTAAACAGCTGCGCCAACATCTGTGTAAACACAGCTGCCTAATTGATACCATTGACGTGCATTGTGCACACCCCCACGCAGTTGTTGCTCATGGCTCCACACTCCCTTCCTCAGTCAGTCATCATGCTGAGGGCTTGCTCTGCCCATCCCCGGGCTGAAGAATAGAGAGAATCCTGAATGAATCCAGGATGTTCAAGGAGCTCATTCTAGTTCAAGAGACAAGATTAATACTCTGAAGCAACAACAGCAAACCATATGACAGTATGTAATTAACCTAACTACTAAATTGTATAGGATAGCCTATTAGTTGAGAGCTATTCAAAAATGGAATGGGCTGCCCTGGGTGTATTCAGGAGGCCAGACTTGCAGCTGTTTGGGATGTTGGACATGGCATTTCTGGTCAGCTACCGGGGTGGGGTGGGGAGGACTTCCTTCCTTCCTTCCTTCCTTCCTTCCTTCCACTGAGCCACCTAGCTGCTCCCTTTACATTTTTTCTAAACTCCTCCAGGATTCTTCTGTGAGAAAGAGCCCTGGACTTGGAGTCAGCAGTTTTGATCTTGAATCTTGCCTCTGACACTTAGTAGATGAGTGACCATGGGTAAATGAGTCATTTAACAACTTTGAACCTCAGGGTCCTCCTCTGTAAAATGGAGACACAAATAATATGGGCACTATCTTCCTTGAAGTGTTGTTATGATGAAAGGACTTTTGTGAACTATTAAGTACTATATACATTTGAGCTATCACCATCATAATTATCATACCACTTAGCATATTAGTATGCTTTCTTATTAATTGCCCCCTGATAATTTCATAATTACATAATAAGATAGATCTGAATTGTTATTTGTGTTTTATGCCTCATTATTGCCTCCAAGTCCAGCCTCGTGTTGGGTACAGAGTAAGTATTAATTAAGGACTGATGAATGAGTGTGGCATCTAGTTTGTTTTGGTGTTTAGATGGTACCTACTATTTGCTGAATAAAAGAGGTGCTTCTAATAGGCACCTGATCTAGTGGAAAGAAATCATGCTGGGAATCAAAGTACCTAGGTTCTAATCTTGGTTTTGGCACTAACTCTTTTTGTGACTTTGAGTAAATCTATTTATCTCTTTTGTCCTAAATATCATCATCTGTAAAATTAATAATAGCTACTATTTATATAGTACTTCAAGGCTTTCAAAACACATTTTAGACATCTCATTTTATCCTTACAAAGGATAGCATTAAATAATTTTTAAATTAAAAAATAAAAAGATTATCTCTTTTTATTATTATTATTATTATTATTTAAACCCTTACCTTTCGTCTTGGAGTCAATACTATGTATTGGCTCCAAGGCAGAAGAGTGGTAAGGGTATGCAATGGGGGTCAAGTGACTTGCCCAGGGTCACACAGCTGGGAAGTGTCTGAGGCCAGATTTGAACCTAGGACCTCCTGTCTCTAGGCCTGGCTCTCAATCCACTAGGCTACCCAGCTGCGCCCTCATTTTATTCTTTTTTTTTTTTTTTAAATATTTTTAAACCCTTAACTTCTGTGTATTAGTTCCTTGGTGGAAGAGTGGTAAGGGTAGGCAATGGGGGTCAAGTGACTTGCCCAGGGTCACACAGCTGGGAAGTGTCTGAGACCAGATTTGAACCTAGGACCTCCCATTTCTAGGCCTGGCTCTCAATCCACTGAGCTACCCAGCTGCCCCCCTCATTTTATTATTACAAGAACTCTTGAGGTAGATGCTCTTATTGTTTCTTTTTTTTTTACAGATGAGGAAACTGAGGCAAACAGCCATTAAGTGACTTACCTTGGGTCACATCTCTACTAGTTAGTATCTGAAGCAGGATTTGAATTCAGATCTTTCTGACTCCAGGTCCAGCATTCAAATCACTGTGCCACCTAACAGCCTCTGAAATAAGTGGGCTAGATTAGAAGATCTACAAGGTGGCTTTAAGCTTCAAGCATCTGTGATGATAAGGTTTCATCTGTTTCTGACTTTATATAGAACTTAAAGGTTCATAAAATGGATTCTCTACAATAGTTATTTGAAGTAATTCATGCAAATTCTTCTGTCCTCATTTTATAGGTGGGAAAATTAAGGTTTATGAAGGCAAAATGATTTGCCTATTGTCACACAGGGCACCTACATGGCTCAGTGGATAGAGTGCCAGGCCTGGAGTCAGGAAGACTTGAGTTCAAATCCAGTTTCAGACACTTATGAACTTTGTGATTCTGGACAAGTTACTTAACCCCATTTGTCTAGTCCTTGTCCTTCTGTGATAGAAAATAAAGATTGGAGAAAAAAAGAGCTGGAGAGGAAAATGGCAAAGCGCTCTAGTATCTCTGCCATGAAAGTCCCAAATGAGGTTATGAAGAGTCAGAAACAACTAAATAACAGCAACAACACAGTCATACAGCTCCTAAGCGTCAGACCCAGGATGATTCCAGGTATTCTGACTTAGCATAACTTTTTCGTACCTTCTCTATGTCTTTACCAGGATTCTTTGCCCATTTTCATTGACTTTTTCTCATATCATTGTTGTTAGTATGTATTCTTTTCAGCTTTTATATTTTCCACTTTATATTATTTTGTAAAGATCTTTCTGGGTTGTATATTCTTCATTTTCTCACTTTTTATTATATTAATATATTCTATTACTAATTATTAGTATATTAATATATTCTATTATATTCCAGTATAAGGTGTATGGGGTGTTCAGGGAGGACTTGTCATCCGCCTTTGGTATCCATCTTTCATCCAATTCTAAGAAGCTGTGGCACATGCAGTGGCCACACTCTGTAAAACCCTCTTGGTAAATGGCCAAACCAGATTGAGGGCAACCAAAAGACCACAGACTGGTCAATCAATTAAGGGGGTATCTACTTCAATCATGTAAAGACTTTGCCTGGCAGAATGGGAAGATGAGAACAATTTCTTCCAATGGCCATGAGAATGCTTAGTGAGACACCCAAGACACCCAGGCCATCTGCTACATGGATTTCCAGTCATCCTGACTTTTGTCTTACCACTTGACTGATGAATATGGAAGAGAGAGTGAAGCTGATGACTTTGTGCAACTCTGCCTTCCTTAAATCCAACTCACTTGCAAGCAAGACGTCACCTGTGGTGTCATTGGTCCTTTTCAAAAATAAACTTTGATATATTCCATTGCATTCCACGCCTTAATTTAACCACAGTTGGACATTATTCTTTTAGTTTTCTGTAGTTATACATATATATGTTCTTAGGAAACTTTTTGAATGAATAATATTTTTGCCTTTTTGAGAACATTTTCAGGGAAGAGTTCCAACAAAATGATTAGGTCCACCAGTAGTATCACTACTGTTTTACGATGTTGAGGTCCCTTTTACTTCTGTTGTTTTCTGCTATGAAGATCTCTTCTAGCCCTGATGGTCTGGGATTCTCTGTCCTGTGGGTGATACTTTGCTCATGGGTACCTGAGGTTCCAGGTTCTTATGTTTGTGGTGATAAGAGTGGGGGGCTATATTGGACAGGACAGATTCTTTCACATTTGAACCTTGAAGGGAAGGAAGGGAAGGGAAGTAGAGGGGAGAGGAATCTCCGTTTAGATGACAGTTTGCCTGAACAGGCTCTGAGTAAGTACATGCAAAGGACATAGATGACTATAATAAATTCTATTCTATTTTAGTGACTGGGTGGCACAATAGTGGCCAGGTGGTACAGTGGTTAGAGTCATGGGCTTGAATTCAGAAAACCCTGGGTTCTAATGGTGAAAATAATAGCACCTACCTCCCAGGTTTGTGAGAATAAAATGAGAATAATTGTAAAGTGCTTATCACAGTGCCTGGCACATTATAAATGTTAGCTGCTATTATATTTAAGATTCACAGGCCAAGTCCCTGTTTATTTCTGTCCCTTTGTAATCTGAAGCAAAGTGCTATGTTGGGAATTAAATTATAATGGCATAGTATTTTCTGTTAGCCTGTTTGTAATTATTGTTTATTCATTTCAGTTGTGTCCGACTTTTTGTGAGTTTGGATTTTCTTTAAGACACTGAAGTGGTTTGCCATTTCTTTCTCCAGCTCATTTTACAGATGGGAAAACCGAATCAAACAGGGGGAAGTGACTTGTCTAGGGTCACACAACCAGTCAAGGCCATATTTGAACTCAAGAAGATGAATCTTCCTGACTTCAGGTCTGGCACTGAGCCACTTGCTGCCCTGTTTGTAATGATATAAAACATAAAATTCTTTAAATTGGCTTCCAAGCTCTCCCTTTTCCAATACTAGTTCCCCCCCGCTGTCAAAAGTGGTATTGTTAATGACAATGTCACTTCTCTCTTCTGTAAGCTCTGTTGGCTTCCTGTTGTTTGAGGGATCAAGTATATGTCATCCAACATTAATCTTCTTGCATTCCAGGTTAGTCACTGTAGCAATAAGAACTCTTAAGCTTTTCACATTTATCATCCTTTTCAATGTTATATTAAATTATAAAGTCTTCTCCTAGTTCTATTGAGTCCCCTCTGCATCAGTTCATACAGGTTCTTTCAGGTTTCTCTGAAGCCATCCCTTTCATCATTTCTTATAGTATGACAATATTCATTACATTCATATAAATTAATTTATTTAGCCATCTCCCAGTTGATGGGCATTCACTTTAATTCTAGTTCTTCACTATAACAAAAAGTGCTTCTACAAATACTTTTGTGCATATGGATTCTTTCCTTCTGTCTTTTATCTCTATGGGATGTCTAACTCTTATAATAGCATAATAGGCCAAAAGTTACATATAATTCAATGGCTTTTGGGGAATAAATCAAAATTTGATTTCCAATATGGTTGGATAACTTTGCAACTTGTTATAGAGAAAATATAGATTAGAGATTTAGTCAGCAGAAAGCAGGCAAGCTGGCAAGAGCTTGGAATTACAAACTTGGAATTCTGTCACAGAGGGGACTTACACACGGTGACTCTGGAGTTGGCAGTTGTTGGCTTTGTAAGCAGCTGTCTGGGGAGCCTGTGTGGTGTTTTGGATCTCAGTACTTTGGAGTTGTTCTTTGGACCTGAATACAAGATCTTCAATCAAGAACAGTGAAGTTGCAGGTTGAGACAGGATTTTTATCTGTGCTGGTGGACACACAGATAATCCCATCTCCCTGACTTCCTACTTGGATTATATCTTGCTGTATAACCAGAGTTTCCTGGGATCAGAGACATCTAGAGATCAGCCAAAGACAGCTTCATGAGATACCCTTACCCCTGACAAGCCAGCTCTTGCCATAGGCAATCTACTGATAGATTTAGTGTTCAGAGTAGTCATCACCATCCCTCCATTCCCTGACAATTACCTTTAGACTTAAGTGGCAGTTTTTCCCTACTTCCCTTCACTCCCTATCCTAGTTTGCTATTAAAACCCTTTTTATACAGACCTTCCTTGTTCTTCTCCTTTCCAAGACAAACCTGGCATCTTGACAACAAGAACACTTAAGATAACCCCAGCAACTTCTCCTGATGGTTTCCCTCTCTCCTCCATTCCCCATTCCTCTTCTTACCAAACCACCCTGAAGTTGTTTGTCACTGGTTTTGTTATTCTGTTAGTTAACCCATAGAGTTATTTATTCATTTTCTATAACAAACTCCACCAACAGTGAGTGTATCAGTGTGTTTTTCTTCCCAAAGTCCCTCCAACAGCTGTCATTTTTCATTTTTTTGTCATTTTTGCTAATCTTGAAGATAAGAGATAGGACCTCTGTGTTGTTTTTATTTTGAAATTTTATTTTTTAGAAAAATTTTCCATGGTTACATGATTCATGTTCTTACTCTTCCCTCCACCCTGCCTCAAACATCCCTCCAATCCCCCCCAAACACCCCTCCCTGCCCTGTAGCTGACACACATTTCCAGTAGTTTTTACATGTGTCAATGACCAAAGCCTATTTCCATACTATTGATAGTTGCACTGGGGTGGTCCTTTAGAGTCTATATCCCAAATCATGTCCCCATCAGCCCATGTGTTCAGGCAATTGTTTTTCTTCTGTGTTTCCACTCTTGTAGCTCTTCCTCTCTGTGTTGTTTTAAATTTACAATATTACTATTAATGATTTGCGGCATATTACATACAATTTATTGACACTTTTTCTTTTGAGAATCACTTGCTCATTCCTTTTGGCAATTTGCCTTTTTGGGAATGGTTCTTGTTCTTATATATTTGTATTAATTTCATATATATATTAAATATCAGACCTTCATCAGAGAAAAAATTTTTTAAACCCTTACCTTCTGTCTTGGAGTCAATACTGTGTATTGGCTCCAAGGCAGAAGAGTGTTAAGGGCTAGGCAATAGAGTCAAGTGACTTGCCCAGGGTCACACAGCTAGGAAGTGTCTGAAGCCAGGTTTAAACCTAGGACCTCCCGTCTCTAGGCCTGGCTCTCAATCCACTGAGCTACCCAGCTGCCCCCAGAGAAATTTCTTGAAAAGATTTTTTTTCTCAGTCAGCAGTTTCCCTTTTAATTTTTACTTTATTGTTCTTATTTGTGCAAAAGCTTTAGAATTTTCCATAATAAAAATTTGGTCCTAGTAGATCATTCCTTCTCAATTTTCTTTAGAGGAATCATTGTCCAGGTAATTCCCTTTTTTAAAAAGTGTCCCATAGGATTCTGTCCTGGGCCATCTTTTCTTCTCCCTTTATACTAATTAACTTGGTAACCTCATCAATTACCATGGATTTAATTACCATCTCTTTGTTGATGATCCTCAAATCTATCTGTTCTGCCTTAATCTCTCTTCTTTCTCCAATCTCAATCTTCAACTGCTTTTTAGAGATCTCAAACTAGACATATTGTAGACATCTTAAACTCAACATGTTTAAAACTAAACCCATGATCTTTCCTCCTATAGCCATAATCTTCTGCCTTTCTAATTCCCTTATTCCTGTCAAGGACAACACCATTCTAGTCTCTGATGGGTCAACCTGCTTTAAGCTTCTTCCCATTCCAATCCCCCTTCCATTCAGCTTTGATTTTCCTAAACTGCAGTTCCAAACATGTCATCCCTTCCTCCCCACTCAGTAAACTCCACTGGCTTATTATCACCTCCAGGATCAACTACAAAATCTTTTACTTGGCATTCAAAGCCCTTCATAACCTATTTTCCCCTAGATCCACCTCATTCACCACCAGCACCATTCCAATCTTCTTATCCCTTACTTTTCACCAATAGTGTTCAATCCAGTGACACTGACTTCGTGGCTGTTCCAAGAACATGATGTTCTTTCTCTCTGCTCTGGGCATTTTCTCTAGTTGTCACCAAATCCTGGAATGCTACTCTCCTCCTCATTGCTGTCTCTTGGCATCCTTCAAGTTTTAACTTAAAACCTCATCTTCTACAGGAAGCCTTTCCCAATTCCTTTCAATTAGAGATTCATCCTTCCTTTAATTATTATTATTATTATTTTAATTTTAAATATTTTTCCATGGTTACATGATTCATTTTCTTTCCCTTCCCTCTTCCCTCCTCCCTCCAAAAGCCAACAAGCAATTCCACTTTATCTTTTAATTATTATTTATCATATATCATAAGCTCCTTGAAGGAAGGAACAGTATTTGATTTTTTTTATATTCCCAGTACTTAGCATAGTGTTTGGTACATAGTAGACACTTAATAAATGTTTATTGATGGACTATTCTCTATTTTTTCAAATGTGATCCCCCCACAAAAGTCCTACTCTCAAGCTTCACTGTGGTTTGTAAATGAACCTGAGTTCTTGAAGGCTATGCTAATGGAGCATAAGATCTGGCAAGATATTCCATGCTAGAAAAACTTTAAATACAATACTAGGAACAGATAGAGTCTGTTTTCAGAGGACCAGCCTAATTAATTATGGAGAAACATAACACAGGTAGATTGATGAAACTTACTTAGCTATGACAATCCATGAAATGGGGGAAGAAAATGACCCTTGATCCTGTGCCACCCCCTTTTGCTTCTACTGTAATGATGCTAGAATGGTGGGAAGAACACAGTAGGTATCAAGAATTACAATTTTCAGACTGTTAGCAAACCTCAGTTTGATTGTTGCTACTCTATACATGAGATCTTTATCCATTGACCAAGAGTAGCAAGGGCTAGGCAATAGGGGTTAAATGACTTGCCCAGGGTCACACAGTTAGGAAATGTTTGAGATCAGATTTAAACCCAAGACCTCCTATCTCTAGGCCTGGCTCTCAATCCACTTAGCCACCTATCTGTGCCCATGAAAAAAAATTTCAAATCAATATTCAGTCTGATAATTCGGTGACCAATGCAAAAGAATGGGAAGTAATGTAGCAGGTATGGTTCAGAAGATAATGAGAGAGGCTTACGTGATTGGGGATGTAGACCCCAAACTACCACACCAATGCAACTATCAACAATTTGGAAATAAGTCTTGACTGATGACACATGTAAAAACCAGGGGAGATGTGCATCGGCTATGGGGGGGAGGGGAGGAGAAGGGGAGGGTGAAAGGGAAAGTAAGAACATGAATCATGTAACCAAGATAACTTTTCTAAAAATTAAAAATTATTTTAAAAAAAAGAAGATAATGAGAGAGGCCAAAGACTTGTGAAGTTATATAAAAGCTTCATACCTCTATATAATGAAAACTTTCTTTAGAAAAAGAATTAAGATTTGGCAAGCATCAAATATGATTGCAAATAATGAATTTAATCACATTTTAATGGAATAGAAAGGACTTCTTATGGACACATTTGTTATTCCTAAGTCATCTATCCGTACACAGATACAAAAACGGTATCAAGAGTTGGTTTGAGTTATTCAGACAAGCTATCGAAAGAAAAAATGGAAAATTGGCAACAGAAATGACATTAGCACCAATTATAATAATTTTATTCAGAAATCAAGCCAGTATAAATTAATTGCTATAATAATATCAAAAGCCCAGAAAGCACATTAGTAACCAATATTGGATTTACTTATCTCCAATGAGATAACATTTGCCAGAAAAAAGGTACCTACTACAATGCCTGGCACATAGTAGGGGCTATATAAATGCTTATTCCCTTTATTCCCTTTCCCTCTTCCACTTGCCAAGAGATAACTGTCAAAGGCAACAGTGGGCTAGAATAGAAACTTATCTGTAAAATCGCACATAGAAAGATGATATACAATCATTGTCTCCTAAAGTAAAGAGAAACTTTGGAGGGTAAAGGCATTCTAAAGAAAACTTGGCTAGATTTCTAGCTAAGCAAAGTTATCTCAAAGGCATTCAAGGATGAAAATGGAAAAGGAAAGATGAAAAAAATGAATTTGAAAAAATTATTACAATAGACACTTTTCTCTATTAAGGACAGTGGATCCACCACGCTTGGATTGTAATGTTACTATCCCTAAGGTGCTTACCTCATAAATGTTAATAATAAATTTTTGTGGACTGATTGATGCTAATGGAAAAAGGTTAGGAGAAACTGCTTCTGTTTGAATTGCTGGAGAACACTTAGGCAGAGAAGATTTGGGGTGGGAGTAGAATGTGATATCTATCTTCAAGTATTTGAAGGGCTATCATGTAGAAGGTAGAATAATTTAATGGAAAAATGACAAAATAGGATGTTAGGGGGCAGCTGGGTAGCTCAGTGGATTGAGAGCCAGGCCTAGAGATGAGAGGTCCTACGTTCACATCTGGCCTCAGATACTTCCTAGCTGTGTGACCCTGGGCAAGTCATTTAACCCTCACTGCTTAGCCCTTACTGCTCTTCTGCCTTGGAACCAATATACAGTATTGATTCTAATGCAGAAGGTAAGGTTTGTTTTTTTTTTAAGAACATTAATGTTTCTTAGTTGAGAGGGAACAGAATTTAGAGTTGAGACGATGGGTTCAACTCTGATTTCTGACTCTAAGCTAGATGGACATGAGCAAATCACTTATGTCTTTGAGCTCCAGTTCCTTTTATATCAAGTGATAACCTGTGGTGCCTATCTTGTAGGGCTATTTCTGCTGAAATGAGATAATAAATGTAAAGTCTTTGGAATTTAAAAAAAATCTATATATTATGCCAATTGTTATAGTGGACATATTTAGAGTCAGAGTGCTGGGTTTAAATTTCAGTTGTGTTAACTAGTATTGGTGTGACCTTGGACAACACACTTACCCTCTTTGAGTCTCAGAGTCTTCATTTCTAAGATGGGAAGTTTGAACTAGATAATCTTGGAGATCCCCTCCAGTTCCAAATCCTAGCAGCTGTATTTTGTTCTGCTTATTCCTGGAGGAGAAAAATTGAAATAATCCATGGATATTCGTAAAGGCAGATTTCAGCCCAGAATCACAGAATCTCTGAGTTGGAAGGGACCTCAAAGTCCATCTTGATCTTGTGATATTAACTTTTCCTTGGACAATACATTTATTCTGGCTACACTAAATCTTATTAGATTTTAGTCTTTGGGGATATATATGTATATATATATATTTTTTTTCTTGATCCTGATCCTATCATTTGTTTGCTTTTCAGTTGTGTCCATCTCTTCTCAAGTCCTATTTGGAGGTTTCTTGGCAAAGTTACTATAGTGGTTTGTCATTTCCTGTTCAGGCTCATTTTACAAATAAGGAACTAAGGCAAGCAGGATTAAGTAACTTGCCCAAGGTCACACAGTTAGTGTCTGAGGACAGATTTGAACTCAGAAAGATCAGTCTTCCTAACTCCAGGCCTGGCACTCTCTACCCTGTACCATGTAGCTGCCCCTGTCCCTTTTGCCCAGGGTATTTATTGTCTTCCTCACCTTTATGCCGTCTGCATCTTTGATAAGCTTACTCTCTAGCAGCCTTATCCAAATGATTCATAAAATGTTAAAAAGCACCAAGTCGGATGGATACCTTTGATATTTTACTAAAGACTTTTAAAATTAATTCTGAATCATTAATACCCACTCTTTGGGTCTGGCCATTCCATAGTTTCGGAACCCACATAATAGTAATTAATCAACAACTTTTATTAAGTGCCTCCTAAGTGCCAGGAATTGTGCTAAGCACTGGCTTAGTGTAAAAGTAAAAAGAAGTAAAAGATAGTCTCTGCCCTCAAGGAATTTACAATCTAACTGGAGAGACAACATGCAAACAAATATATAGAAAGCTATATACAGGATAAATATGAAATAATTAATAGAGAGAAGGCACTAACTAGACTCAAAAGGGAGGGGAAAGACTTCCTGTAAAAGATGGGAAGCCAGGGAAGTCAGTAGATGGAATTGAAGAAGGAGAGATTTCCAGGAATGGGGGACAGGCAGAGAGAATGCCCAGATTAGAGAGAGATGGAGTGTCTTTTTTTGTGGAAAAGCCAGGAAGATGATAGAAGAAGATAAGGTAGGGAGTAAGATGTAAGAAGACTGGAAAGGTGGGAGAGTGGGATCAGGGTAGGAGTAGAGGTTATGTTGGACTTTGAATGCTGAGCAGAATATTTTGTGTTTGATCCTAGAGATAATAAGGAGCCACTGGAGTTGATGGAGAAGAGGAGTGACATGGTTATCTTTCTTTCCCACATCTCTTCAACTAATTTACTAGGATATCATGAGGGGCTTTATTGGGGAAAAAAAGCCACTTGGCTGAAATCTAGGTGAATGGTAGTTACCTGATCTATCCACCAGGTAACTTTGTCAAATAAGAAACTTATTTTTGTGGAAGCAATGCTCTTTCACCAATCATTGCTTACATTTATGAGTGTTCTCTAGTTATTTGCTACCTCTAAAAGATTATTGCATTGATAGACTTGGGCTAAAGTCCAAAGTCTTCACATGAGAGAGACATATTTTAGAGACAGGGACAGATATGGTATTTAGAAAAAGTAGTAGCATAGATAGACAAAAAGGGATTAGAGGGAGAGCTGGGTGGCTCAGGGGATAGAGCCAGGCCTAGAAATAGGAGGTTCTGAGTTCACTTTTGGTCTCAGACACTTCCTAATAGGGTGACTCTGGGGAAGTCAATTCAACCCCCCATTGCCTATCTTTTACCACTCTTCTGCCCTGGAACCAATATTTAGTGTTGATTCCAAGATGGAAGTTAAGAGTTTAAAAAAAAGAAAAGAAAAGAAAAAGGAAAGGAGAGGTTTACTAGGGTCAGATTGTGGAGGGCTTTGAATACCAGACTAGGTATGGAAGTCAAAGCTTATTTAGTAGCTATTGAGAAGTCATTGAAGATTCTAGGGCAGATAAATAAAACAATTAGGACCATGTTTTGGGAAGATTCATCTGTGGTGGTACCATATGAAGGTGGATGGAAGGAGGCAGTAAAATGCTGGAGACAGCTCACATTTGCTTGTGTTAATTCTTAATTTTCAATAGGAACATTTTTTATTCCTCAGAAATTGGCAAATGCAAAAAAGTGAGATTCAGTGTTTTGTTTTGTTCATTCTCTAAACTTAAATTGATGGAGGAAAGGTTAATAATTTGGATTAAACTTAAAGAAAGTTATGTCTTAGGTACTTTTTTTTTCTTCAGAGAACCAGTTTTTCATTTACCAGCATACCCTTGGAAAGGAGCAAGACTCCAACAATCAGTAGGCAGCAGAGTTGCCCCAGTGGGGTACCCCTGATGGGGGATTACACAGAGACATGGCCTCATAAATAAATACATAGGTATCACATTCCTTATGCCTGAACATTGGGCCTTGAAAGAGAGTCAGAGTGGGTTTGGATACAAGAAATTAGCAAGTAGGGCTCCTACCAAATTGGAGAGTAGATAAGGATTTTTTTTTCTTATCCCTCTCTCCTTTCTGCAGCTCTGACTTTCCTTATATTAGATGGATGACCTCATACAGCCCAAACAATGTTCCTCCCCTCCTCCTCCAGCCAACCTTCCTCTGAACATAACTATAAGCTTAAGAACATTCCCTTCCCTGCTTTTCACTCCTTTTGCTCTTCTCCATCCAAGTCCCATTGCTTCAGGATCCTGTTCTAGAGTGATGTTTTTATGTTTTCTTGTTTTCATTTTAAAAGGAGACCCTTGGACATCCTGTGCTTTTACTTAAATGGATGAGCCACTAATGGTGGAATTTCCATGGCAGGCTGGTAAAGAAGTTATTTAGTGGCAAGATGACTTTTTAGCACTCCTCAAATAATTTCACAAAGGCAGCTCCTAACACTCTATGCAGCAGATCATAGAATATCAAGACTGTCCATCTAGTACCAAGACTAATCATCTAATACAATTCTTTCATTTTATAGATGAGGAAACTGAGGTCCAGAGACATCAAGTAATTTGCCTCAGGTTGGTCAGTAGAGAAGCAGGGACTCATTTTACTGACTCCTACCACACTGTTATTAGGGGGTTGGGATGAGGAAGTTTTGGCCACTAGAAATTTAGTTCCTTAAAAATAAGATCAAATAACTTTCTGTAGAGAAGAATCCCTCCTTTAGAGTTAGTGAGGTTTCAGTTTAGCAAAATGTGTAACAAAAGAGTAGGGGGGAAGGCTGGAGTCTGTGAGTTGGCCAGGGCCTTTGGTCTTTGTTTCCTCCGGGAGAGCCATTCACTAACAGTCAGGGATTGTCATGGGACAAAGCCGGTTTGGGCCATTCAAAGCTGCTGAGAATGCTTGACCAGGTTGCCAAGCAACCCCATGCATCCCTGTGGTGATCCCTGCGTCCCCATTTCCCCACCCCAGCCTGGGATCCTGCCGGCATCCCAGCTTAGTGCTTGGTGCCAAGAAATCTCTGCAAGATCAGTCCTTCAAAGCTTTTCATTTTCCTCTGACAGTTTTACTGATTCTTTGGGTCCCATCCCAACTGAGCCAGGTGAAGATGAGTAACTAATTTCATTATATATTTTCCAGAGGGGCAGAATATTCATTCCTTGGTCCCTAGCGTCTACCACCACCAGAAACTATTCTGAGAAGTGCCCCAGTTAGAATTAGCATGCCTGTGGCTAATGGGAAGTTTACATGGCCTTTGAAATTCTTTGTTTTCCACGAGGATTAGAGGGTTAATTTATTCTGCACCTCAGCTCTGTTGAGGATTATTGTAAGGATCAAATGACATAAAATATACAAAGTGCTTTGAAACCTTAAAGAATTGTATAAATGCCAGCTATTATCATTAATGCTAATAAGAGTAATAATAATAATAATAGTAGTGATTTGGTCCATCTGAAACTAATTCATTACAAACTTTCCTGGGCCCCTGTAAAGAATCGCATTCCATATTCATCCATTGAGTTTCCTTTCCTCTCCTCTCCTCTCTTCTCTTCTCTCCTCTCTTCTCTTCTCTTCTCCTCTCCTCTCTCCTTCCCTCCCCTCCTCTCCTCTCCTCTCTTTCTCTCCTTCCTGTCCCACCTCTCCCATCTCTCTCTCTCTCTTCTCTCTCTTCTCTCCCCCTTTCCCTCTCTCCTTCCCACTTCTCTCTTTCTCCCTCCCCTTCCCTCAACTTTCCTCTCTCTCTCCTCCCCTTCCCTCCCTCTCCCCTTCTCTTGTCTGGTATGCTTTGATCTACATTCAAACTTCAACAATTCTTTCTATGGCTTTGAAAAGCATTTTTTTTCAGAGTCCCTTGAGGTTGTCCTGGATCCTTGCACTGCTGATAATAGTTTGTCTTCATAGTTAATCATCATACAGAATTTCTGTTACTACATACAGTGTTCTCCTGGTTCTGCTCACTTCTCTTTGCATCAGTTCATATAAGTCTTTCCAGTTTTTTCTGAAATCATTCTTTTTGTCAGTTCTTATGGCACAACCGAATGCCACAACTTGTTCAGCCATTCTCCAGTTGATGGATGTCCATTCAGTTTCCAATTCTTTGTCACTATAAAAAGAGATACAATAAATATTTTTGTAATATACATCATTTCCCTTTTTCTTTTATTTTTTTGGGATACAGACCTACTAGTGGTATTGCTGGGTCAAAGGCAGTGCATAGTTTTATGACCCTTTGGGCATGGTTTCAGATTGCTTTCCAGAACGGTTGCATCAGTTCACAGCTCTACCAACAGTATATTGGTGTTCCAATTTCCCCATTCCTTCTGGCATTTATCATTTTCCTTTTTGGTTTATATTAATCAATCTGATAGGTATGAAGTGGTATCTGAGTTGTTTTAATTTGCATTTTTCTAATTTTAAGTATAGGTTTTTTCCCTTTATATCAGGGATTCAGAGAGGTTGGATATATCATGAGAAGCTAAAATATTAGGCAGAAATATGTGTCGGGGTGGGAAAAAGCACTAAGTATAGTCAGATTTGAGCTTAGCTCTGTCTCAGACAGTTTCTACTTATATGACCTTGGGTAAGTTCCTTAGGCTTTCTCTACCTCACTTTCTTTCTTAGAAAAACAAGGGATCTGGTATAGATCAGAAGTTCTTAACCTGGGAATCCATAAACTTGTGTTTTAAAAATGTTTTCATAACTATTTCAATATAATTGATTTTCTTTGTAATTTTATGCATTTTATATCATGTATTTAAAAACATTATTCTAAGAAAGGGTCATGGGCTGCCACTAGACTGCCAAAGAGATCCAAGACACAAAAATGATAAAGAACCTCTGTTAGATCTCAAAAGTTCTTTCAACCTTAAATCTTCTGATCCTATGATATTTTTATGTTTAAATTTTATTTAATTTTTAAACCCTTACCGTCTGTCTTAGAATCACATAGATTCCAAGGCAGAAAAGTGGTAAGGGGTAGACAACTGAGATTAAGTGACTTGCCCATAACCACACAGGAAGTGCCTCTGGTCAGTTTTGAGCCCAGGACCTCCTGTCTCTAGACCTGGCTTTCTATAGCTACATAACTGCCCCAAATTTTATTTTATTTTTAGATCTTCATTCTCTCCCTCTCACTTTCTCTCCTGCTACCATCATCAATTGGGAAAGCAAGAAAAAAAAGCCTCTCTTACAAACATGTATAATAAAAAAACAAGCCTACATTAGCCATGTCAAAAAAAAAAGTTTCAATCTGTAACTGAATCCATCACCTCTCTTATCAATGAGTAGCTAGGATATTTCATCATGAGTACTCTGGAATCATGGTTGATTATTTTATTGATCAGTTACTAAGTCTTTCAAAGTTGATTATCTTTGCATTTTTTATTTTTATTATAAATATTATTCTTCTGGTTCTGTTCACTGCACTCTTTGTCAGTTCATACAAGTCTTCCTAGTATTCTGTGAAACCAGCCCCTTCATCATTTCTAATAACACAATAGTGTACCATCACATTCATATATCATAATTTGCTCAGCTATCCCTCAGTTGATGGGCACCTTCTCAACTTCCATTTCTTTGCCATCACACACAAAAATAATCTCTCTAATTTATATACATATGTATTTTTTCTCTTTATGAATCTTTTTCCTCTTTCTTTGCTCTCTTTCTGATGTAGACCTACTAGAAATATCACTGGGTCAAAGAATATAAACTAATTAATACCAAGATACTTATATTCATTGCTTCTGCAGGTACTTTTAGAAAATTCTGTAATAGCTTCTGTGTCCTTGGAAGTTTGGGGAGAGTTCAAATAAGATGAATCCTGTAATATTAAAAATCAATTCATTCTGTTTGAAAATTTTCTGGAATACATCAGCTATATTTTTATTTTCTTTTAAAAATATTTTTCCACATTTACATCATCAGTTATATTTTTAAGGGAAATTTTCTAGAATTTTAGTAATCTTGAGAATTTTGCTTTGTAATTTGGCTCTATATGGTTTCCAGTAGCTTGAATAATTCAGCATATTTTTTGTTTTGTTTTATTCTTTAGTTTCTATCTGGTTTTTAATCATCTAAATTTTATTTTCCTCTATAATAAGTCCATTGTTTTTTGCTTCTGGGGATTTTTAATATTTTTTTAGTCTTATTTTCCATGATGGCCATTTTCTTCAATAGATCCTTTCACTCTTTCAATTCTTCCTTAATTTCCTTATCTTATTGAAAAAAATTCTTTAAGCTCTTCTTTCATTTGGTCTTGTGGTTTGCTTTGTATCTTCAGATATTGCTTATTTTCTTTGCCTATGATATTTATGTATGTAAAACTGTCTCTGAGCATATTATATGACATGTTTTTTTCCATCTCCATTTGTTCCTGGTATTTAAATTATTGAGTGGTTGCTCTATATTTTTAAAAATTGCATTAGCACTCATTTCATTTCTCATCTTTTATTATGGTTAGTTTTTGTTTTCCTGTGCTTTTTTTTTAAGTTGTGTTTCTTTTCTTTATGGTAATTCTCTTTGTGTACATATTGTGTTTTGGTTGGTGTGTGAAAAACCTAACTTTTGTTAATTTGCTATCCTGAATCAGTTTCTCCAGAGTTCTATAGCATTTAAAAAGCACTTACCTATCAATTATTTCATTTGTTCTTATAACAGCACTGTAAAGGATGCTAGGAAGGGATTTTTTTCAGTTATGTCTAATTCTTTGTGATCCTATCTGGGATTTTCTTGGGAAAGATGCTGGAGTGACTTGGCATTTCCTTTTCCAGATCATTTTACAAATAAGGAAACTGAGGGAAATAGGGTTAAGTGACTTACCCAGAGTCACAAAGCTAATAAGTGTCTGAGGCCAGATTTGAACTCAGAAAGAGGAGTCTTCCTGAATCCAAGGCCTGGCACTCTAGCTCCTGCCCCAACAAGGTGAGAGGGCAGTTGGGGAATGGTGGCCAATCAGAAGCACAGATGTGAGGAGAGTGAAGCCTAGTGGACCTGGGCCCTATTCCCAAAATGAAGGCCTCAAAAGTAGTGGGATGAAAGGGGATGACATGCTCAAGGGATATTGCTAGGTGGACCACTCCCAGGCTCCAGGTCAGTGATAGTGAACCTTTTAAAACATTTTAGAAACTGCATGCCATGCCCATCCAACTAAGTCTCGCCACCTTACCCCAAACAGGGGAGGGAGAAAAGGAGGAGAGTGGCCCAGATACTCTGCCCAAGGAGGGAGAGGTGCATGTGGAGATGGGGAGAGGAGTGACCTGAGTGCTCTGCTCAGGGGAGAGAGTAAGTGCTTCCATTGGGCTGCTGGACAGAGGGGAGGGGAGGTGTGGTGGAGAGGAGGAATGGAGCAGCTCTGGCAGGTGACAGCTCATATACTCACAGAGAGGTTTATGTGTGCCATCTTTGGCACACCACAGCCCTAAGTGCTGAGAAACTGAGAGGGCTGAATATTGTATATGCTATCAAATAAAGGTCCTTTTTGTCAATGGGTTTTGTTAAGTTCTTTTTTAGTTAGTTTGCTTGCTACTAAGGACGTTTGACCAGGTGGGATTGGGTTGGGGGGTGGAGAGGGAGGGAAGGAGGGAAGGAGGGAAGGAGGGGGAGAGAAAAAGAGAGGAGAAGGAGAGAGAGAGAGAGAGAGAGAGAGAGAGAGAGAGAGAGAGAGAGA
>NC_058131.1:414625142-414645195 GCF_016433145.1 Gracilinanus agilis
GGGAGAGGGAGAGAGAGAGAGAGAGAGAGAGAGAGAGAGAGAGAGAGAGAGAGAGAGACATACACACACACACACACACACACACACAGTGCATGCGTGTGCCCGCACTTGGGAAGGGTAAGCAGAAGAGTAAGAGATGTAGAGATGGATGGGGGAATAACTAGTGTAAAAAAAGAAAAGGTATCAATAAAACAACTTAAAAAGAAAAACTCCTTTTGATGTCCCCTTAGGTACTGTGTTTAAAATGAAAACAAGGCAGACAGTGAAAATATTTATAAGGGTAACTTTTAATACCTACTCCCCACCCTCCCAGCTCCTCAGGGCATACATATTAGTTCCCAGCTGCCTGGACTGTGAACTGTGATCCTCAGTGGGGTTTCTGGCTTCCTGAGGCGGAGAAACCAAGAAACCGGTAATTTGGCAAAGTGGTTCCATCGAGCAGCGTTGAACCCTTAGAATATGCTCAGCCAACACTTTGTTGATTATATATATAGCAGCCAGGCCTTTTGGGGGTGGGCGAGGGGGAGGTAGGTTCTACCTTCTCCCTGAGGAAATCTGTCATTCCTGTTATACAGATGATATTCTGGAAAGACCAAGGGTGTCTGGACTCTCCATTGCTGTCACTAACTCACTGTGAGATCTGAGGAAAACCGGTTCCCTTTTCTGGGGCCTCAGTTTGCTCACGTATAAAATGGGGATGATCATTTCTGGCTTGTTTACCTGAGATTATTTTAACCTCTACTGAATTTCTGGTAATGAGTATGTTTGAAGACGTGAAAGCATTAATTTTTTCAGGATCTAACTCACATCCCAGCTTTTTCATGTCATTTCTAATTCAGAAACACTGAAGAAATAGGACTTAGAACTGAAAGGGACCATATAGATCTGCTCATTCAGTCATCTCCTTTATCAGATAAGTTTATCATTTATCTCTGACTTTCTAATTCCAAACCTAGGACTGTTGATATGACTGTGCACAGATCGTGTGCTGGACCACAGAGAAACTATGGAGTTTGGATAAGCCAGGGTCTATTTCAGCAAGGAGTTCAATCTAGTAGGAGGGTACAGAAGCAAAGAGTTAGAAACTCAGAGACCATCCAGTTGGGTAGTTCCTTTTCTTCTTAAGTAATTAGTCTCGAAGTAGATAGAGTGCTGGGCCTGGTGTTGGGAAAACCAGACATCAAAATGAGGTGTAGACCCTTTCCTCAGTTTCCTCAGTTATACAATGGGGATAGTAATAGCACCTGCCTCAATCAATCAGTCAACATTTATTGAGTACCTACTATATGTCAGGCACTGTGACAAGTACTGGGACAAGAAACAGTAGTCGGAGTGGTGAGGATCAAATGAGCTCTAAGTGCCTAGAACATAGTAGGAGTTATAAAAATGCTAGTTTTTTTGTTCTTGTTATTTTTTTTTATCATCCCTCTATAGTCTGGTTTTCAATCTCATTATTCAACTGAAACTGCTCTTTTCAAAGTTAACCAGTTGGGGGCCGCTAGGTAGCAGAGTTGAGAGAGCATCAAGCCTGGAGATGGGGGACCCGAGTTCAAATATGACCTCAGAACTTCCTTGTTGTGTGATCCTGGACAAGTCACTTAACCCACCCCTCACTTTGCCTTCTTTTTGAGTTTGCCTCGGGTTTATCCTGTCTATATCTCATTGTACATCATTGTTTGCACGTAGGGACTGTTTTTGTCTTTGTTTTGCCTTTGTATCGCTAAAGCTTAGTCTGATGTTAGGCTGGGACACCTCTACCTAGGGGATTGCTCTTTTCCTTTGAAATTTTGTCCTTAGATTCTCAAGCTTTTCTAAGGAGACTGGGCAAGAGGACTTCATTCTCTGTACATGGGCCATTTTGTGAGGTCAGGGTGGGCAGGCAGAGCAAGAAAGAGGGCAGGGAAATGGCCTCTGAACCCCCAACTGCAGGGCTATGCCTCCCTTCTTGATCCTGGGGGCTTTTTATTTCCCTGGAAGTTTTACTTTTCCAAGCTGCTAACCTTTTTTTTCTGGGGTGAAAATAAGGTGAGTTTGGGGCCTGGGTGTACTTGGAAGAATGAAGAGAACCTCCTCTCTGCTGAGCTGTTTGTCCATATTAGTCACAAGAGCAGGGACCTCTGCTCTGGAAGGATCAATACCCCTGTGCCCTTAAGGGAGTCCATATTTCAATACCCTGAATGAAAGATCATTGGGTTCCAAGTTAGGAGACCCAGGCTCCAATTCCTGCTCTTATACCAACCTTGAGTGTTTCTTTTTTCCCCTGTTTCAGCCAGTTTCAAATCAACCTAACTGTACCACTGTCTGGTTCACATTCCTGCATCTTTGTTCTAAGGATTACAGGAAACACTTTGTTAAATGTTTGACTGGTCTCTGTATATTATGTCTACAACCTTCTTTTGCTCTAGCTATCCTGTCTGAAAATAAAATGAAGTTAGTCTGATATGACCTGTTCTTTTTTTTTTTTGAAAAATTTTATTGAATTAATTGATTTAAAATATTTTTCCATAGTTACATCATTCATGTTCTTTCCTACCCCTCCTCCCTCTCAACCTCCTCCCCTCACCCCCAGCCAATAAGCAGTTCCATTGGGTTTTACATATGTCATTGATCAAGACCTATTTCCATATTGTTAATATTTGCGTTAGGGTGATTAGGGTGAGTCTATATCCTCAATCATATCCCCATTAACCCATGTGATCAAGCAGTTGTTTTTCTTCTGTGTTTCTACTTCCACAGTTCTTCCTCTGAATGTGGCTAGTTTTCTTTCTCCTAAGTCCCTCAGAACTATCCTGGATCATTGCATTGCTGCTAGTAGAGAAGTCTATTACATTCGATTTTACCACAGTATATCAGTCTCTGTGTACAATGTTCTCCTGGTTCTGCTCCTTTCACTCTGCATCAATTCCTGGAGGTCGTTCCAGTTCACATTGAATTCTTTCAGTTTATTATTCCTTTGAGCACAATAGTATTCCATCACCAGCATATACCACAATTTGTTTAGCCATTTCTCAATCAAAGGGCATTCCCTCATTTTCCAATTTTTTGCCACTATAAAGAGCACAACTATAAATATTTTTGTACAAGTCTTTTTCCTTATTATCTCTTTAGGGTAAACCCCAGCAGTGGTATGGCTGGATCAAAAGGCAGTCAGTCTTTTAAAGCCCTTTGGGCATAGTTCCAAATTGCCATCCAGAATGGTTGGATCAATTCACAACTCCATCAGCAATGCATTAATGTGGTATGGCCTGTTCTTGATGAAGCTGTGCTGTCTCTCAATGATTACTGCTTTCCTTTCTAAATATTGACAAACCATCCCTTTAATAATATGTTCTAGAATTTTGCCGAGATTAAAGTTGTGTTTACTGGCTACAGATTTCAGGCTCCATTCCTTTCACTGTTGTGAAAATCAGAATGATACTTGCCCCTGTTGAGTTCTGCAGCATCTTTCCAATTCTACAAGACCTTTCAGAGATTAACAGCAGTCACTCAGTAATCCCATCCACAAATTCTTTCAGTATTCTGTCATTTGGAGCCTGGTGGTTTGAATTTACCGAGGGCAATTAGATGCTCTCTTGTTATTTTCTTAATTATGTTGGCTTTCAACTCCCTATTTGCTGATTTTGTTTTGTCCTTTCCATTCCAGAGATATTTCATCCTGGCAAAGAGAAAAGAAGGGAAGAAAAAAAAAGAGCAGTTCTGTGTGTCATCCATTATCAGCCCATCTTCCCTGAGCTGCATTTCCATCCTTTCTGTGATCCTCTTTTCCCCAGCATGGCTATGAAAGCTCTTTTTGTTGTTCTTGGTATTCTTTGCCAGACTCAGCTCATCCTGAGCTTTAGGGCTTCTCATTCTTTTTCTGTCTGTCCCACAGGTCTTTGCTTGGAATAATGTCTCGATGAATATTCAGTTTGACAACTTGGTTATTAAACACTGTGCTCAGAATCAAAGAATTTTCAAGGCTAGAAGGGAGCAGGAGAGATCATTGAGTTCAACTCCCTCATTTTACAAGTAGATAAACTGAGAATCCAGGAAATAAAGTGAACCACCAAGGGTGCATGACTAATACATGACAGAGCTAGAACTTTACCCAAATCTCATTCTAAGTTCAGTTCTCTTTCACTACTCACTGGCCAGCTCATTAACCATCACCATTGGGCAAGTAAAATGCTGTGATAGGTAAGGAAACATACCTTCAGATATCATAATCAGGGTTTATTGGGCAGCAGGACAGAACCTACTAGACATAACCTAGGCTAGGGGAGGTGATGGGTGAACTCAGCAGGCAAGAGAAAGTGGGTTCAGATAAGTGCAGTGCCGCCCTGGGCAAGTCACGTGACCCTGTTTTGCCTCAGTTCCTTTGAGCTGAAGAAGGAAATTGGAACTCAGTCCAGTATCTTTGCCAAGAACACCTCAAATGGAGTTATGGAGAGTCAGACATGACTGAAATGAGTCAACAACAAAATGTATAAAGTACAGAGATGGGAATATTTTTTAAAAAACCTAAACTTAAAATATTACCGTCTCTATTTTCAATACATTTACAACCTATCAAACATGTGTGTATAAGTAAAGCATACACAAAGAAATAATACATATAAGAATGTAATTAAGTACAAAGAAGCAGTCCTGGCAAAGGGCTATAAGAAATTTGAGGAGAGAGGGAAGAGTTATATTTACTGAGGATTTTAGGGGAGGGAAGAAGTGGTCAGAGAAAGCTTCCTTGAAAAGGTAGCATCTAAATTGGGTTTTGAAAAAAGGAAGGAATTTAAATAGGCAGAGAGGGAGAATGCAGATGACAAGGAGATTCCATTCCAGGTATGAGAGAATGATTTCTAACAAAGATAGTGAAAATGGGAGGAGAGGATAGGCAGAAAGTAGATTATGTGAGGTGTAATAGGGTCTGGGAAGGTGTTTAGTGTGAGATAATCTTGGCAGATTAAAGCTACATCATAACAGAATCATAGAATTTGGAGCCAGAAGGATCATTAGAGATCATTGATTCTAGCCTCCACATTTTGGCAGATGAATAAATTGAGACCTGGATATTTAAAGTGACTTATTCAAGGTCATATAAACTTGGGTCCTTTGATTCCAAATCTGTGTTTTGTTCCCCTGCTGTACTGAGCTAACTCTCTCAGATGTGAAGCTAAGGAGTTTATACATTATTCAGGAGGCCGTGGGAACTGCTGAAGGCTTTTGAGGAAAAGGAGTGATCTGATTAGGGCAGTCCATTAGGAAAATTCTCAGGCCTTAGTGTGAAGATTGGATTGGAGCAGAAGTAGACTGGAGTCTGGGAGATTAATGTAATCAATACTTCCACTGAGAGACTTGGTTGTACTAGATGACTTCCAACGGTCCCTTTCAAATATAAGATTCTGTTAAAGGAGAGAGACAAGGCCCAACCACTGGCAAAGATTGACCATTTTTAATTCAGAGAAACTGAGCAGTGACTTGGGTATGGCAGGGATGAGACTAGGGACCCAGATATTGAGACTAGAGTTTGGGCTTGGTCATAAGAATCAAACCAAGAGACTGGCTAATGGCCATTGAATAAGGTCAGAGCAAAGCCAATTCTGTGGTGAGTTTAAGAGCTCTTGGCCCTTGCTTGCCATAGATCCTCCTAATTGAAGGCCTAGATTGGGCTTAGTGTGGTTAAATGGTTCTACCTATAAGATTAGAAGGGTAAAGGATGCACAAGGAAGGTCAGTGTACTAGGCAACATTTTCACGTGTTTCCTTGTTTTTTTTTTTCCTCAAAGGGGAACTTTACTTCATGTCTACTGGAGTGCCAAGTGCTACTTCTCCAAGAGGAGTCATTTACAAAATGGTTGATACCTCCAGGTAAGACCTACTCTAAAATTAAAAAGAGAAAGAGAGAGATTATCTACATACCTGGTTAGAATACATTTTTCCATAATCACTAGCCTCCAAAGACTTGTTTGAATAGAAAATGAGTACAAGCTCTACTAATATTCCCTGATTTCACCCCCTCCCTATCCTGGGCCAGGCTCACTTTAGAACCCTTCAGCATTGTAACTGGTAGAAACCTTCAAGTCATAGAAAATGGACTGTTGGAGCTGGAATGAGCTTCAGAATCCTAGAATCACAGAGCATCTGGGGCTGATGGCTTCCTCAACATGTGTCTTCTTCTTCAGCCAGGTTAATTGAATTATCCTGGATCCCACTATACACAAAGCAAGGGAACAGCATTCTTTTGGCTTCTAGTTGTTCAGTCTTATCCTCAGTTCCTTGATATTTGTCTCTCATGCATCTACTTGACAGGATAATAGTTGACAGAGGTGACTTGTTTCTTGCTCCTGTGCCTCCTACATTATTAGGCTGTTGAAAGGAATCGCTAGGGAAAGCTTTAAATGTTGGCAGATGGTAGCAGAGAGCATCATGGTCTCCATAGGAAAGATTTCTTTCTGCCACCTATAAGCTCCATTTGATAGGAAGTCAGCTTTCTTGCTTATAGAGAGGAAGGTTGTTGTTCAGTTGTTTCAGACGTATCTGATTCTTCATGACTCTATTTGAGGTTTTCTTGGCAAAGATACTGGGGTGCTTTGCCATTTCCTTCTCCAGTTCATTTTACGTATAAGGAAATTGAGGCCAAAAGAGTTTAGTGACTTGCCCTGGATCAAGCCACTAGTGTCTGAGGCCAAATTTGAATCAAGAAGATTAATTCTCTTGACTCTAGACAAGGCATTTTATCCATTGCATCACCTAGCTATCTCCAGGGTGAAAGCAGTTCCCAAACAAAAGCTAATAACAGAGTCCTGTAAGTACACTCTGAAGCCCTCTAAATGTGACCACCATTCGGTTACTCACAGGATCTGTTTGTTCTTTGTTGTTGGAACCTTGAATATGCATTACAAGGAAGGTCTAGTTCTAGGTGCTCAAGGGTATATGAAGGTAGATAAAACTTGCCTGCTGCAATTTATAATTGAATCCTCAACTAGATCTGTGGTCTTGGATTCAGAAACTCCTCTGGTAATGCAGATTGCAATCCTGAAGATTTCATGAAGAAAGTAGCACTGGAGGTGGGTTTGAAAGATGGATAGATTTGTTAACTGGTAGAGATAGGGGAAAGGGTACAGTTTTTCTGTGCCCCTAAATGAACCTAGTTCTACTGAGAAGCATGTGGTATAGCAGATAGAGTACTGGATTATATAGACATATTTTACTGTATGTTGCTGAACAGAGCTGGAGGAAATCACAAAAGTCACTACAGCTAATGGCCTCTTTTCTACTCTCATTCTTGATCTCACTGCAGCATTTGACAGTTTACCTTCTTTACCACTGTTATCACTGTTAGATTAAAATTAACACCACCAGGTTCTTATTTTCCATAGAGTTTATTAATAAATCACTTGAAATAGAGAAAGCAGATGTATAGAGATTTAAACCTAATCTAACCTAACCCTGACCATGTGGTTCTCCACATGGCTGGCTGACTCAGCCATGGTGCTCCACAGTCACCTCCAGGGGAATAGAGAGAGTGGGTATGTCTTGCCCCACACCTTTATCCTTTCTCTTGAACTCGGACCCATAACCTTTAGTTCTGGGTCATGTTCCTAGGGCTATTCACCTGTAACCTCTTTTTGGAGCATTCGTGTGACATCTAGGCATGCAAATGGGATGGGTAGGTGGAGAAAGAAGTTCATGAGTTTATGACCCTGGGAGGAAGGCATTCCCTTTACACACCACCTTCCTCCAGTATATTCTTTCCTTTCTGAGATTTCTTCATTTCTTTCTTTTCCTTTCCTTTCTTTCCTTCCCTTCTTCTCTTTCTCTTCTCTCACTCTCTTTCTCATTTTCTGTCTCTATCTCTCTCCCTCTCCCTCTTCCCTTCTCTTCCTCCTTCCCCCCTCCCCTCCTCCTCCTCTTCCTCCTCCTCCTCCTCCTCCTTTTCTCCTCTTCCCCTCTTCTTTTTATTCGATTTTGCTAGTTCTTCTTCCAGGTCATGAGCAGTAAATGTGGGTGTCTCACAGTAATTGTTCCTGGACTCTCTTTTCATTCCTTTGTTTTTCACTTGGTGGTGTCATCAGCTATAATGGAATTCAGTTATAATTTCTATGCAGATGGTTCCCAAATCTATTTTTCTAGCCCTTATCTCTCTTCTGAACTCCAGTTCCACATTACTATTTTTTTAACCCTTAACCTTCCTTAACCTTTAAACCTTCCATCTTAGAATCAATACTATGTATTGGGTTCTAAGGCAGAAGAATGGTAAGAGCTAGGCAATGGGGGTTAAGTGACTTGCCCAGGGTCACACAGCTAGGAAGTGTCTGAGGCCAGATTTGAACCTAGGACTTCCCTTCTCTAAACCTGGCTCTCAATCCACTGAACCATCCAGCTTCCTCTGCTAACTACTTTTTGAACATTTCAAATGGGATAACCTAGGGTCATCTCAAACTTAATATATCTCAAACAGAACTTATCTTTCCAATCAAACTTACCTTCTATTTACTCTGTATTTATCTTCTATGTACTGATTGTTATGTGTTCTTTCTCCCATTACCATGTAAATTATAGTGCCTTGCCAGTCTTTTCATGACCATTTCTATTTGACTTTTTATGACTGGCTTATAGAGAGGTCTGGATGGCATGCTTACTAAATTTGTAGTTAATGTGGGATTGATAGAGCCACTTTCTCAAATCTCAAATCCCTGGGTGACACAATCAGGATCCAAAAATATGTTTTAACAAGCTAGAATATTGTTCCAGATCTAATAAAATGAACTTAATTCAGAATAAATGTAAAGTCCTACTCTTGGGTCCAAAAAAATTCAAATGCACAAATAGAAAAAGGGAGAACATGGCTGTTCACTGGAGCATGTGGAATTTAATGGTCCCTTTTTTAGTGGACTAGGTATTTTAGTGGACCATAGATGATCAGTTAGAAAATGGTGTAATATGGCAGCCAAAATATAGCATAAGATATTAGAATGAATTAATATAATCATGGCATGCAAAATAATGGAGGCAACAGCCCTACTGCCTTCTACCCTGGTCAGACTCCATCAAGAGTATGTATTTAATTCTGGGCACCATATTTTAGGAAGGATTTTAACGAAGTAGAAGATGTCCAAAGGAGAACAATCTGATTTTGAGGGAAATGGGAAACCATGCCATGCAAGGATCAGTTGAAACAACTGATTGTTTAGTCTGGAAAAAATAAAGAAGATTTTGAGAGGACGTGATCATTGTCTTCAAGTACTGGAAACATCCTGAAACACAAGAGGGAAAAGAACAATAGGCAGACTTTACAGAGAGACAGATTGCAATTGGGTATAAAAAAAAACAACTTTCTAATGATTCATTGCCAAAGCATGGAAGAGGCCAAAGCTGCTTCAGTCAGTAAAGCATTCCCTCTTACTGGAAGTGTTTTCAATTAAATACTATAAATAAATTCCTAGCTGTGTGACCTTGGGCAAGTCACTTAACCCTGATTGCCTAGCACTTACTCCTGATCTACTGTGGAACTGATGCATCTATCTATTTTAAGACAGAAGAAGGGAAGAGTTTTTAATTTAAAAAAATAAAAGACTAAATAGCCAATTTTCAGGGATGTGGTAGAGAGGATTTCTGATCAGATCAGCTAAATGAGCTCTTAGGTCTCCTTTGAGACAGAGATTCTGTAGTTCTGTGATTTAGCCCACCCATCCATCCACGTTTTGTCTGTCCCCTGAGGCCAACCAAAGTACGGCCTTTTCTCCCTCTCTCAGTCAGATCCACCCAGAGGCAGCTGTGTATTTTATCACTGCTTAGCCTGAATTCCTCCCTGGCCCCTTCTGGCTAGTAGAGCACACCCTGTCGTCTTTGCAGGCATGCTGTCATGCATACTAATGTGGGGCTTGTCCCATTCATCCCATACTTGGCTTGTCTGGAGTGTCTCACAATGAGTCCTGCCCAGAGAGGGGAAACTGTGGCTTTTATAATAGTAATGGCTGACATTGCCATAGCACTTCATGGGGTAGGAAGCACTTTAATAGGCACAAACTCATTCGACCCTCACAACAGCACTGTCAGGGTATAGGTACCAAGCTAGTATGGCTTACCTCTCCAAAGAAAGGTTCCCTGGCCATCGTCGTTTGTTTGCAGGGTATTAATACGGAAACCAAAAAATGCTTTATCCAAATCTGCCATGCCTCCCCTGGGTGCAGGACTTTGTAGTAGGTGCTACAGAAGATACAGTCAGCCAACATTCATTAAGTACATCCTACATGCCAGGCACTGGGCTATCATTGCAAAAATAGCCCCTACTCTCAAGGAGACGCTAGGCAGGCACACACACACACACACACACACACACACACACACACACACACTATGGGATGTTGGGAGGACCTGGATTCAAAAGTGGCTTCAGATATTTCCTAGCTGTGGGGCCCTGGGTAAGTCACTTAACTTTGCATTGCCTAGCCTTTGCTACTCTTCTGTCCTATAATTGATACTAAGGCAGAAGGTAAGAGTTTAAAACAAAACAAAACGAAATATGGGATAAATTGGAGATAATCAGCAGAGGAAAGGTACTAACGTTTAGGGGGACAATAGAGGGCGCTGCCCCTGCCCACCTAGCCTAGTTGTGATGGTGGGAGTGAGGTTCAGTACAAAAATGTGATAAATACTCAGGAAAGCCACAATCAAGGTGTTCTTGGAGTTCTGAGGTGGGAGAGATCACAGAATCTCAGAGGGACCTCAGAGATGATCCAGTCCTACCTGTGCCTGAATAAGAAACTCTTCTACAGCTACCTGATCTGTAGTAGTGAGCCTCTGCTCACAGATTGCTACCTCCAAACATTGTGGTATTCCAGTATGTTTTAGGATAACGCTATTGTTGGAAAATTCTTACCTGCAAGAAGCTGAGGCAGCTATGTGGCGCAGCAGATAAAGTCCTGGGCCTGGAGTCAGGAAGACCTGAGTTCATATTTGCTTACTAGCTAGCTGTGCTATCCTGGGCAAGTCACTTAATTTCTGTCAGTCTCAGTTTTCTCATCTGTAAAATGTGAATAATATTAATATCATCTACTTCCCAGGGCTGTTGTGAGGATAAAAAGAGATAATATTAATAAAGCATTTTGCAAACCTTCAAGTGCTATCTAAATGTTAACAACCATTATTATTATACCTGAATCTACATCTCTGCAATTTCCATTACTCCTAATATTATTCTGGGGCCAAGGAGAAAAAATATAATGCCACTTTCTTTCCCCGTGGTCATCATAGAGACTGAGAAATTATTTCTGGGAGGTCAAGAAGATGGGAGGAGTGTGACTAGAAGATCAGAGGATCATAGATTTAGAATTGGAATTTAGAGTCCTAATTTTGCACATAGGCAATGGAAATACATAGAGGTTAAGTGATTTGTCAAGGGTCACACAGGTATTCCTTATCTGAGAAGGAGTTCAACTAAGGTCTTCCTGACTTATAATCCAGTGCACCATCCATTATACCATGGTACCTCTCAAGAATTCTAATACAAAGGGCAGGTTGTTACTAATAGAAGGGGAATACCAAAGGGTAGGGGAAGCTAGGTGGTGCAAGTGGATAGAGTGCCGGGCCTGCAGTCATCTTCCTGAGTTCAAAGCTGATGTCTAACACTTACTAGCTGTGTGACCCTGGGTAAGTCACTTAACTCTATTTGTCTCTGTTTATCTCATCTGTAAAATGAGCTGGAAAAGGAAATGGCAAACCACTCAGCTTGAATCAAATTTAAAAAATATATCCTTATCATCTGTATTAGAATCAATACTGTGTATTGATTCCAAGGCTGAAGAGCAGTAAGGGCTAGGCAATGGGGGTTAAGTGACTTGCCCACAGTCATACAGCTAGGAAGTGACTGAAGCCAGATTTGAGCCCAGGATCTCCCATCTCTAGACATGGCTCTCCAGCCACTGAGCAGCCTAGCCACCTCCCTTGCATCAGATTTTCCAAGGAGCATTGAACTTCTCACAATTTAACCTTCCTGACAATTTCCTCATATAAAATGGGGATAATCTTGTCTCCCTCTCCTTCCTCATAGACAATATTGTAAGGGTCCAAATGAAATTATAGAGGAGAAAGTGCTTGGTAACCTTTGTAACTATTAAAGGAAGGGTTTGTTTTTGTGATTAGCCACAATGGCTTTTCCACATGCATCTCTTGGGCTTCCATGTGGAGAATACATTTTTACCCTGAACCTAGGGGTTCTGACAAGATCCTGGCCTCCTTTAGACTCGTGACCTCAGAAACTCTTCTCCCCTCATCCTGTGCCCTGGCTGTTTGATGAATTTTCATGCCTCAGCAGCCTGGGGCTCCCAAGGATTTCAGGGGCAAGATTGTTTTCATTCTCCACGGTGAGGTGTTTCAGGCTCTCGCCTCTCCTGTCACCCCAATGAGGAAATTCCTGAAGAAACCTTCATGAGTTTTTCAGAGCATCCTTGGGAAAGCTTTTTTCTTGTCTTTGAAGGGGTTTTTGACCCCTTTCTGAGTCAAATTAATCTCTTTAAGCATTTGTGTGTTTGTGAATGTATGTGTGTGTGTGTGTGTTTAAATGTCCCTGCTTGTGTGTGTATTAAAGAATTAGCGAATGCTAGAACCGTAAGGGTAGGCAGAGACCTTTAATGCAATTGGTATTTGAACAAGAATTCTGTCCGCACCTTTCCTCATGAGTGATCATTCATTCTCCACTTGAGACAGTATTTATCACCTCTTATGACAGGGAAGTCACCATCTCATGAAGGAATCTCAATCTGTTTTTGGCTAGCTCTGAACTTTTATGGATTATGCTACACGATTTGTCACATGGACCACTTTATTCCACTGTCTTGTATCATTTGCTTTTGTTTTATATATATTAATCTTGCCTCCCTTGATTTCCTTGAACATCTTCACCCCTTGTCTCCCTCCATTGAAGTACAGCTTAGCACCACAGAATATCAAGGTTATAATGGAACTCAGAATCCTAACACATAGATTCTTAGAGTAAGCAGGGCTTTAGAGATGCTTTGGCCCAATTCCCCTTCTGACTTGCTTACCAGGGCTTCTTGGTTCCACGTCTAACCTCTCATCCTACATACCATGCTATTTCCCAACTGTAGCTTGAGACATTTAGATAATGATGAACTTACAGAAATGGGACAAGATACTGAAATGGTGACTGAGGGTAGCTGGAACCTGCTTCTGACAAATAGAATTTATTTTCATCCAACTGAGATGCCCTCGGGTGGTCCTCCTGACAGACAGGGGGATGGAGAAGGTCATCTCTCCTATTAAAGTATGGGAGATACTATTCTTTGATTTGAAGCTTTGGCGCTGCTGCACTGAGGAAGTCTTCTCATGGCTCCTTCTTTGTATTGGCAGGAGAGCTCCTCCTGGCAAGTGTCAGATCAAGGCTGCACCTGTGAAAGTGAAAAGTCGGATCATCAGCTTTGAGCCTAAAGAGAGTAAGTCTTGCTGCTTCTTCTCTGTTTGGCAGGTAGAAGCCAGCTGTAGGCATCTGAGTTGGAGCTCTTCATCTTCCATGAGAGAGGACACCTAGGGTGACTTGCCCAGGATCATACATATACCCAGTGCCAGAGCCTGGTTTTAAATCTTGATCCTCTGGTTCTAAAGCCACCACATTTATTATTTTCTTACACCAGGCTACTCTTTGGAGATGGATAGCTCTTACAGCCTCTGAGGGGGATTTGGGAGGCTTCTGGGGTTGGTTTCAACATCATAGGACCCTGGGGGCATAGCAACTGTGGCACCATGATTGATACAGGTGGCATGGGCATAAAACAGCCTTTTATTTCCCAGGGTGATCCTGGCTTTCCTAGACAGTTCTGGGCTTTCTGCCTCCAACCGACCTGTCAATCCAAGGAGATAAATGAGAGGGAAGCAGCTGAGTTACTCAGTCACTAAGTACTTCTTGAGCAGTTGCTATGGGCAAAGCATTGTGAGAGAGCTAAAGAAGGAGAAAATGCTTTAATTTTTTCATAATATTTCCCCTAATTACATGTGAAAACAATTTTAACATTTTTAAAAATTTTGAATTTGAAATTCTCTCCTTCCCATGCTCCCTCCTCTTCCCCTTTCCCTCCCTGAGATGCTAAGCAATCTGATTTAGATTGTACAGTCATGTGAAATAGAACATGTTTTATTTTTTATAATATTTTAATGTTTACAAAGTCCTTTCTTCGTAATCATTTTGTAAGACAGGCAGTTCATTCCATTTTATAGATGAGAAAACTGAGGCTTAGACTGATTAAATGACAAGTTATAAATATAAGAGTAAAAGTCCCTATCCTTAAGAACCTTTTATCTTAGAGGGGACTGATAGAGCAAAGGTAGTGGATTCTGGGGAGGGGAAGAATGCAAAATGTTTACAAAAAAGATGTCTACAAAACAAACAGGGGCATTAATATTTGGGGCAATGAGGAAAGTCCTTTTGAAGGATTTAGCCCTAGAACAGACCCTTGAAAGTATCCCAGGAGTTCCAAGAGGTATAGGAATAATATTCCAGGAATGGGGGTAGAGGTGCAAAGGTGTGGAGGTGTAAGATAGAATGTCATTTTGGTAGAATAGCAAATTAGGTAGTTGGGGCAGCTAGGGAGTACAGTGAGTGGTAATCAGGCTCATCTTCCTGAGTTCAAATCTGGCCTCAGACACTTAGCTAACTATGTGACCCTGGGCAAATCATTTAACTTGACTTGCCTTAGTTTCCTCATCTGTAAAATGAACTGGAGAAGGAAATGGCAAACTACTTTAGTATCTTTGCCAAGAAAACCCTAAATGGGGTCACGAAGAGTTGGATACAATTGAAAAATGACTAAACAAGTAGGTAGTTTGGCTTGGAGAATTGATAAGAGGGGACCCACTATCTCATTTTCCACAAGAAGTCTTTCCCGACCCTTCTTAGTTCTAGTGTCTTCCCTAGTAATGTGTAGTCAGCCTGGAAAGCCTTTGTAAATAAATGAATGAAAAAATGAATGAATGAAGCACTGTGTTAAGTGCTGGGAATAGAAACAGAAAAGTAAGGTAGTCCTTGTTCTCAGAGAGCTCACGTTCTAAGGGGAGAGACAGCACAGAGGAGGTTTCATCTGTGAGTCAGATGGAAAGGTCCCATGGTCCTTAGGGTGCAGCAGCAGAGCACATGGTAATACATCTTCACTAGTGTCAGTGACATTGCTAAAACCACCCCCTTTGAACCATTTGATGGCATGAGGGACTTTCTTTGATGGTAAAAACTTTGTGTTCCAAATGACTTTATATGACAAGCAAGGATGTGCTTACAGAACCTAAAGGGGATTAAGGAACTAACTCCTTAAATTTCTTGAGCTAGGGAATGGCATGGTCTGAACTGTGCTTTAGGAATATCAATTTTTCAGTCAGTCAATAAACATTTATCAAGGGCTAACTATGTGCCAGGTACTGTGCTAAAACACTGAGGATACACAAAGATGCAAAAGACAGTATCTAATCTCAAAGAACTCACAATCAAAATCAAGCAACAAGCAAAGAAATATAAGCCAGCCAAATACAGGATAAATAGGAAATAATTAAAAGAGAGGAAGCTCTAGAATTAAGAGCAATGGGGAAAGGCCTCCTGGAAAAGATGGAATTTTCGTAGGGACTTAAAGAAGCCACAGGCAGAAATGAATTTTATAACTGAGTGGAAAGTACATTAGAGAGGGGAGACATTGAATACATAGGATTATTGGCGCTTTTTTTTTGTTGTTTGTTTGTTTGTTTTTTAATAAAAACCCTTACCTTCTGCCTTGGTAGCAAAGGCAGAAGAGAGGTAAGGGCTAGGCAATGGGGGGTTAAGTGACTTGCCCAGGGTCACACAGCTAGGAAGTGTCTGAGGCCAGATTTGAACATAGGATTATTGTGATGCTCAAATGACATATCTATTTGTGTGTGTATATGTGTGTGTGTGTGTATATATATATATATATGTATATATATATATATATATATAATCCCTTTGCAAACCTTAAAACAATGTCAGCTTTTATTTTTAAGTAGTATTCCTGAGCTCTGTGTGCTCTTTCTCTTCCTAGATGGAGGGACCCTGAGAGGATCCATTGAGCTGGCTATAGGATCATAGATTTAGAGCTAGAAGGGATGTCAGAGTCCAGTAAGTCCAAAACCCCACCTCCTCTGCATTTTACAGATGGGGAAACTTAGGGACAGAAAAGTTGAGTGACTTGCCCAAGACCACACAGTTGGCAAGTATCTGACTCAGGATCTGAACCCATGTCTTCACCCAGGCCAATGTAATATGAACTAAACCAACCAAAAATCATCAAACTTTTTGGTCTCAGGATCCCTTTACAAGCTTAAAAAATGAGGATCTCCCCCAAAGAACTTTTGTTTATGTGGTTATATTGATCAATATTTACTATATTAGAAATGTCTTCATCTTACTACGAAAATAGTTTTAACCCTGAGGATCCTCAGACCATATTTTGAGAAATGTACTGACTCTCTGGTGGGTGGAGAGAAAAGAATAGATTTTCTTCTTTAATCCTTAAGGGTATCATCTGGTCACTTTAGCCATCCTAAGGCCTCCTTTCTTTTACTTACATCTCTCTTGGAGAAAAC
The DNA here is from genome assembly GCF_016433145.1 of Gracilinanus agilis. Classification (NCBI taxonomy): domain Eukaryota; kingdom Metazoa; phylum Chordata; class Mammalia; order Didelphimorphia; family Didelphidae; genus Gracilinanus; species Gracilinanus agilis. The sequence continues at coordinate 414,641,714 of NC_058131.1, forward strand.
TGTGTTGTAGATCATAGTCCTGTAAAAATGTATTTAATTCTCACTAGCTCCGACCAGCTTCCAATGGTTGTCATGAGGAAAGTGATTTTAAACTTTAAAATACCCCTCAAAGGTGAGTTGTTATTATTATAGTCCCAGAGTCACTTTTTTGCTGTCTGGGTAACCTTGGCCAAGTCGGTTCCCTTTTCTAGATCTGGTTTTCTTTTTTCCTTTTCCTTTTCCTTTTTTTTTTTTTTTTTAAATCTCTAAAAGGAGAGGGTTTACTAAATGCTTCCCTAGAATCCTTTTTATTTTCAGATTCTAAGGTTTGGACTTCTTTGGGGAACCCCGAGCTAGTTACTGACACACCCAGGACTAGGAAGCCTGGCTTCCTGACCCTTTGACTGGTGCTGTTTCCACCACTCCTAGGTGACCCCAGACCCATGAGGAGTTGTCAAGAATCTAAATCTTTCCAGTCCCACAGGAGTTTCAAAGCTGTCTGGGCCAGGGAGCGTTGGAAGGGCACGCAGAGAGAAAGTCCTCTCTGTTGAATGGGTTGTCATGGCAACTTGAGCTTCTCTCACACATTCCAGTGTGGGGGGGAGGCAGTGGGGAGAGATGCATTGGGGTGCTATTGAGTCTGGTTCTTGGGAATGGGGAAATCAGGGAAAAGGAGAGGCTGTTCAGTTAGCAGAAGAGAGAAGATAAAAAAGTAGTAGCATGGACAATGTGGTTTAAGGGGGTCAGCACGGGCAAGGCAGGGCAAAGAAAGAATCAGGTGCATTTTTGGTTGGCTGGTAGCGACCTCTGTCTTCCAGCTGGATTTCCTCTCCAATCTTCCCTTACCCCCTTATAGGGAAAGAAGCAGGGAAAATGGGAGCAAAGTCTACTCTCTCTCAGCTCCCCCTTCTTTGGCCTCAGGGAGGCCCTGTTTTCCCCTTCTCTCTGGGAGAATCAGTGGCTTTCTGAGACTGGGGAGAAATGACTTGGGATTTCCCAGATACGGGCTAGCACACTATTATTGTCCCTCAGGGCCCAGCTTAAACACTTCCTCTTCTATAAAATTGCCACATCCTAACTGGAAGGGATTACTTCTAGCCCTGAACCCCTTCATTCTTTTATTTTTTAAGTTATTTTTTAAAGAAACCCTTAACTTCCAACTTGGAGTCAATACAGCATATTGGCTCCAAGGCAGAAGAGTGGTAAGGACTAGGCAATGGGGGTTAAGTGACTTGCCCAGGGTCACACAGCTAGGAAGTATCTGAGGCCAGATTTGAATCCAGGAACACTCATTTTGGGGCCTGACTCTCAATCCACTGAGTCACCTATCTGCGCAACCCCTTCCCCCCAATTCTTTTAAAACAATGTGTTGATATCTTTTATTTTTACATCAGCACATTTTCCCTTTGCCTCCTTCCCACTCTTCCCAATATCCCAAGATCTTTGACAGAGACTCGGCAATCCCTTCTGCTCATTCTTTTGGTACCTTAGGATTGCATTCATCCATATCTGATAACCTGAAATAACTGAGGTGCAGCTCAACGCTGACCTACTGCCTCACTTGCCTTAGGTTTCTACTCCCTGCTAATCATTGCCTTGCTTGAGCTCCTGCCAACTCAGCTAGCGGCACAGTTGCAATATAATAGGCAGCACACATGGCGGTCCAGAGGCTGGGGTTCTCACTGGCTTCATCTGCTGTCTGAAGGCAGGCTTTGAGGAGGTGAGGCTAATCTACAAAGGGCAATTGGCTCCTACCTTTAGCTCCACAGATCACGTGCCTTGCCTGTCTGATCCTAGTGATACTGTTATATTTGATTCTATCCTTCCCTTCCTTCTCTCCTCCTCTCCCAACACGTACTCTCTGCTTTAATTCATCTCTCTATCTAAAGCTGTCCTTGAATTTTGGTCTAGGGCAGCAGTTCCCAAATTGTGGTCCAGAGACTGCTGGGAGTTCCTTGACACCCTTTGAGAAGATCCATGAGTTTAAAATAATTTTCACAATAAAGCTGTGGTATCTTAATTTTTGATATGGTAAATATTGATAAATAAAACACACATAAACAAGAGCTCTTTGGACTCCAATAATTTAAAAAAAAATTTTTTTTTTGAAAAATGCACTTCCATATTGGGTCAGTATTGTAAGAGCAAACTCTATACATAACCAAAACCCTAAAATAAAGCTGATATGAAAGATGACTCCAACAGCTCTTTCCCTGGAGGTGGAGAGCATTCCCCATCCTAAGTCTTCCAGGATTGTCCCAGATCAGTGCATTGCTCTTCAGTAATTTTTAAATGTGTAAAGGGGTCCAGAGACCAAAAAATTTGAAAACTTTTGATCTAGGATATTGAGCTTTGTTTTGGACATCCATGTTTTAGGAGGAACATTAAACAGTTGTAATGTGGCCAGAGGCAGGTGGCAAGGATGTTAAGGTGCCTCAAAACTATGAAACAAGATGAAGGGAATGGTTTTGAGATATTAGATACAGAATATGCCAAAGGGTTGGCCAGTGATGATACTCTTTCCCAAGACCAACAGCAACTGCTTTGATGAGATCTCTCTTTTTTTTTTTTCCCAGAGGTCTGTGTCAGAGAGACAGAGTCCCCTCTCATTGTTCTCTCTTTTTTTCAGAGTTCATCTCCAAAACTGTGACTGTGCGCCCTAAACCACGAACGACCACCAAAGCTCCACGACGGAGCAGTTCCACCGTGCGGCCCACACCATCTTCAACTGCTGACTGGGCTGAGCAGATTTTACAACTCCTCCGAAACCGCTCAGTGACCCCCACAACACCTATTTTGACACCAACAAGGAGGCCCTCTGGTCGAAGAGGTGGAAGGAGGAAAGGAAAGCCAACTATGGCACCTTCACCTCCTCGGAATGGTGCCGTCCGATTGCTCAACTATCAAGCCCCAGGTCGGGACAGAGGCCGAGTGGAGATCTATGTGGGCAGACGGTGGGGCACCGTCTGTGATGATGTTTGGGACTCCAAGGCTGCACGTGTTGTCTGCCGCCAACTGGGCTTCCCTTATGTGGTCAAGGCAGTCAAGAGGGCGGAATTTGGTGAGGGCCGCTCTCTGCCCATCCTCCTAGATGATGTTCGCTGTACAGGCCAGGAAAGAAATCTTCTGGAGTGTTCGCATGCTGGGGTTGGCAAACACAACTGTGCCCACAAGGAGGATGCAGGAGTGATATGCAGCCATGAAGACCCTGACCTATAGACTCCTATGCGTGGACCTGGAACATGACGCTAAGGGGACAAGAAGGGAATGTTCTGGGGAATCTGTATCTTGTCCCTGCCAAGTGGCCTTGGAGGCTCCATTTTGCACTGTGTGTGTATATGTGCATGTGTATACACATGGACAAGGGTGTATTTGAGATCTTCCTTCCTTCCTTCTTTCCTTCCCTCCTTTCTTCCTTCTCTCCTTCCTTCCTTCCTTCCTTCCTTCCTTCCTTCCTTCCTTCCTTCCTTCCCTCCTTTCTTCCTTCTCTCCTTCCTTCCTTC
>NC_058131.1:414645539-414688531 GCF_016433145.1 Gracilinanus agilis
TCTTTCTCTCCTTTCCTTCTTTCTCTCCTTTCCTTCTTTCTCTCCTTCCTTTTTCTCTCTCCTGTTTCTTTCTTTCTTCTACTTCTGAATACTCAGAGGAATAGCAGGGCAGAATTTGGAGAGCACACGCTCATTGCTTAACTTTGGGCAGGTACAGAGTTGGAGTCACTTGTTTTATCTGGCTACATGATTAGAAGGCTGGTGTCTGGGGGGTCAAAAATAAGGACTCTGATGTCTTCTGCCTTGGTTGTGCCATATCTGGAATATTGTGTTCAGTTCCATCATTTTAGAATGTATTTTGATAGGCTAGAATGGCCCCAAAGAACAGAGGCAAGGATGGGGAATGGAGACCAGACTATATGAGGAACAGGTGAAATGACTGTACGTGGTTAGTATGGAAAAGAAAACACATGGGTAAGACATGATCGCTCTCTTGAAATCTTTAAGGAGCTATCATTGGAAAGAGGAAAAAGGCAAGTTCTTTGTGACTCCAGAGCTTAGCACTGTGCCTAGAACACAATAAGTGCTTAATAAATGCTTGCTGACTGAATGAATATTGATAGATTCTAGAGAACAGAACAAAAAGTAATGGGTATAAGCACAAGAAAGCTAATTTTGGTTCAGTATTAAGATAAATCCTGATAGCTGAAGACACCAAACAACGGAATGAGGTGACTTCTGAGATAATCATCTGGAGATGATTCAAATAGAGACTAGATAGACATTGATCAGAGATGCCTTTGGTTCAATTAAACAAACCATTTACTAAATGTCTATTCTTCAGGGCACTGGAAATATGAGGACAAAAATGAATAGTTCTTACTCTTGAGCTTACATTCAATTGGAATTCTCATATTCTGTAGGGATCCCTGTTAGTTCTGCAGTTCTTTGCAATATTGTAATTAGCATATGGCGCCAGAAGTTCCTGGGAACAAACTATGTTCCCCTCTATGTGACAGTAGATAAATCACAGCCTCTCTGTGCCTTGGTTTCCTCATCTGTAAAATGAGTGGATTGGTGTCTATGGTCTCTTCCAATTCTAACTCCTATAACCCTGTAAATCAGGTAGCTGAAGTCCTTACCCATGAGTACTGACAAAGTAAGGCAATCATGATTTTATAGCTTAGAATATAAACTTATTTCAAATAGGGATTGTTTAGCAGACACTTAAACCCTTCATTGATTCTAAATGAAGGTGCTAATGGTGGTTCTAAAGGACATATAGACAAGCAGGTCATCTTTGGTTTAGGCAGTGGGGACTTCCTCCTTCCTGTGAGTGAAAATTACCCATATCACACCAACCAAGATTAGCAAAGGGATTAGAGGGGCGTTTTCTGCCTCCTCTAATGCAGCACAGGAACCATCCTTTATTTTTTCTTTGTCATTCCTTAAGTCTTAGATCCACTTTCAGGGAGTACTGGGTGAGACAAGGACTTCAGGGTAGCCTGGAGTAGTTGTGTGATCTCGAAAAAGTCTCTTCTCTGAACTCTATTTCCTCATATTCCAAGTGAAAGAAAAGGACTAAAGGATACAATTCCAGCAGTTGATGACTCTGTGATTCTGAAGTCTCTTCCCACTCTGATAATCTGTTTTGTGATTCCAAAGCTAACTGCTGTTCTAAAGTCCTATGGAATATTGGGGCAGCTCTGTGGGGCAGTGGATAGAATGTTAGGCCAGAGACAGAAAGTCATCCTGTTCACCTTAATTTCCTCATCTGTAAAATGGGCTGGAGAAGGAAATGACAAACTACTCCAGTATCTCTCCCAAGAAAGCACCAAATGAGGTCATGAAGAGTCAGACTCAACTGAATAACAACTAAACAAAAATGGGTATCAGAAAGGGGATGGATTATTGGGTGGAGTGTTTCTGCCTTCAATGATGAATTAATAAGGGTCTATGGGAGCTATTGTGCTTGTATCGTCCCTGCTTAGCTAGCACCCCCTGGAATCCAATTAATCCATCAATAAATACTTATTAAGTACCTACTGTGTGCCAAGAGATGGAGATACAAATTCAATAAATGAAAGTCTCTTTTTGGAAGATTAAATTCTATTGGAGAGTTCTACTCACTCTAGGAAAAAGAGATCAATTGGATTAACTTGGCAACTGGGCTTGTTGATGAAGACTGGTCAAGTATGGAATCATCATACAGGCTTGTTGCATCCAGTCATAGAACCACTGACTCGTTTTTAAAAAACCCTAGCCTTCTGTCTTAGAACCAATATTAAGTATCAGTTCCAGGGCAGAAAAGTGGTAAGGGCTAGGCAATTGGGGCTGAGTGACTTAACCAGGGTCACACAGCTAGGAAATATCTGAGGCCACATTTGAACCCTGGACCTCCCATTTCCAGGCCTGGTATGCTATCCACTGAATCATCTAGCTTCCCCTGAAACATTGACTATTACTGATGAACAACTTAACAACAGTTTAGTATTCGCTTACTGTATACAAAGCATTGTGCTATATGGTGGAAGAGATAGGGCTTAGATAAAATGTGACCCATGACTACATAAAGCTAACATCTAATAAGTGAATAAGAGATATGTCTACACTTAGCTTCAACTTTAAGGATCTCTGTTTTTTTTTTTGTTGTTGTTGTATGTATTTCCTCTGCTACTATAGATCCCATTAAAAGGTGGTTTTCATAAATTGCCATGGCTAAAAAATCCACTAGTCAGTGGTAAGCCTGGTGACATACTTCTTTGAAACTATATCATTACATGAAAAGTGGATCAAAAAACAAAGTACTATGTGAAATCCCCATGGAAAAGGTCAACTCTGTCTAGGGAATCAGGGAAGGCTTCAAAGGGGACTTATCATTTGAGCTGGGCTTTAAAGGATGGGTAGGTATTCAACAGGTAAATATTGAGAGAGAAAATTCTGTGTATGATGGAAAGTAGCCTGAAGAAAAGACATTGAGGTATGACAGAGTTAGATGTGTATAGGTTCTAGAGAGCTGTCTAATTCTGCTAGAGCATGGACCTTCGTTGGTCCATTTAGCCAGCTTTTACAGAGGAAGAAATTCAGCTCTAGGGAAAGGCAGCGACTTGCTCATGGTCATGCAGCAGGTTCTAGCACCAAGGTTTCCTGATTCTCACGTTGTACCCCTTCCTAGAACATTCAGTCTAAAAAGACCGTGTTCTGTTAATTTGACATCATATTTTGATATCTTCTTGTGACAGGAAACTGAAATGGGTCAATGAATTTGACAATGACAGTCTGTCTGTGAGATTGTATAATTGGACTATGACCCCCAAACAAACGTTTCCCTACATCTGAGGGCCTTGCCAACATTTGAGCTGCAGAGAACAGAATGTACTGGAGGCTGGAAAGGGGTGCCATCTTTGCTGCCATATTGCAACATAACCTTAATAAAAGCTGAATACTTATATATCTCTGTCTTTGATAGCTTCATTGAGTGCCTTTGGTCTTTCCCCTTTGAAAGTATTATAAATGGGACTGATAGGTGTCTGTTCCATTCTCCACCCCAAAATTAGCTGTATGGAGTGATGGGCAGGAAATTTTGGGGGTATAGCACAAAGCAAACAAAACCATTAAAAAGTTATACCTTTTTTTAAAAAGCCCTTACCTTCTGTCTTAGAATTGATATTGAGCATCATTCCAAGAGTGGTAAGGACTAGGCAATTGGAATCAAATGATGTGACCGGGGTTACACAGCTGGGGCTTGTCTGAGGTCAAATTCCAACCCAGTACTTCCCATCTCTAGATATGGTTCCCTATCTACCGAGAAACCTAACTGCCCCAAGGTCATACATTCTTAGAGACCCTTATACTTAGATCCTTAGACCAGCCCTAGGTGATAGGTAATACAGGTTTTCTCATTTCCATTTTACAGATGAGGAAAATATGGCTTAGATAGGGGAAGTGACCATGTTCACACAGCTAGTAAAGCTTCGGTGGTCTAGACTCAAACCCAGATTTCTTGACTCTAAAACAAGAGTGCTGACTCTTGCCCCCACAACAGGACGCCTTTGCACCCTTTCACCTCCCTTTAGTCATGAATAGTTTCCATTTCCATAGTCCTCTACCATTAGCAAAGCAGCCTCCTACATGATAACCCCATAATGTAGGCAAAGCAGGAATTATTACTTAGTGTTTATAGATAAAGAAATTGAAACCCAGAGAGAGAAAATGTTTTGCCCAATGTCACCCAGAGCTGAGATACAAAACCCAGAGCTTCTGTCTATCTCCCCCACTATATTATATGTATCCTTACTCTTATTCTTTATCCTTGTACAATTCCCCATCCTCACCTCCAGTAACAGACACCTAATTTCCTCCCTGCTGATTGTACAGAGATCCTTCCAGTGGTATACCCGTACTCTGCTTTCTGTCCCCTGGTAGTATTCTATGCTACTGACTCCCAACCACCCAGATCTTCTGGCTTCCAATCCAAAGATCTTTCTGCTCCTCTCTCCTGGCTTGGTGGTCAAAATATCTGAATTCAAATTCTGACTCCACCATTTACTCCTGATGTGCCCTTGGGCAAGTCACTGTGGTGAAATGGAAAGCACTGGATCTGAAGTCAGAGGATCTGAATTCAAATCCAACCCCTGCCTTTTTACTTGCAGTGAAATTTTGCTAATAAGGTTATTAAATGAAGCATACTAAATAAAGGATTCTAAATGTGACTTATTTTAACTAATTTCTCAGGTATATCTTTGAACTTGTTATGATTAAGTTTGAAATGGGAAGCACTTATATTTTCAGTTAAAATTCCTATTTGGTCCTATATCTTTGACATACTCTTACTCAGTTTCACATTTGTCTCCCACTTATTGTCATGATTCCTAAGCCTAGGAAATGTCACTTCAAATTTTGTAACTGAAATAAACACCTAATCTGGTTTTATCAAAAATGTTATGAGTAATCTTTGGCAAATCACTTAACTGTCCTCAGTAAGCTGCCTCAGTTTCCTCATCTCTAAAAACAAATGGATGTAGGACTAGTTGACCTGTAGGATCCCTTCTAGCACTAGATCTGTTATCCTTTGATCTTGAGTGCTGGCCTGTGGAATTCAATATTTCAATTTGCAGTTGAGGTATTTGCCAGTGATTCTAAACAAATTCAGAGATATTCTTGGGAAGATAAGGCTGTGACCCTGAATTAAGATACTTATTCATAGCAAAGTGGAAGAGTCACTCTTACACTTCCTGGGGTTCAGGATGGGTGACCCAAGGTTGGTTTGGAATAGACATTCCCCCCAAACTAGTGTCTTGTGAAAGGATTTCAAAGGATGTATTGAGGGGGTGGTGGTGGTGGTTAGTGCTTAGGGCTCAGGGTCGAACAAAGAGGCCATTTCAAGCCTATGAGATGATGTGGAAAAAATACCCAAGGAAAAGCCTGGGAGGGAATTGGGTAGAGAATTATCTGCTTAACTATAGGGAAGGGTTGGAACCCAGGTAGAAACAGGCATTTTCTAGAGGAGAAATTGCCAGGTGAGTATGAGTTTAACTTTGACTAATTGGGTTACAGGGAGGCAAGGTTTTAGTCACTGCCAAGAAGAATTTCCAAATAACACTGTCCTTTGATGAAAGCGGCTGCCCCGGGAGGAGCAGGGAGAAGGGTGTTTGTTCAAGCAGTCATTGCTTGCTGACTTGTTAAGGATGTTACTCCAATTCCTACATCAGGTAGGGGATTGAACCAGATGACCTCTGGGGACATTTCCAACTCAAATATTTTTTGATTCTGTAAGTCCTCTGCATATTAATAAGAAAAACCTGTGATAGGACTGAATTTGAGCCATTTCCTATAAAATGAGGATGGATGAGATCTGTTAAATCTGGCTGGCAAAGTTGGCAGGATCAAAGGAGACCATAAATATGCAAATTATTTGTAAAAACATAAAGCACTGCTTCAAATCTGCTTCAAATTAGGGAGGCTGGATGGTATAATAGGAGAGCAGGATTTGGAGGCTGAGGACCTGGTTTGGAATCCTAACTCTGCTGTTTCCCCTTTGTGTTACCTTGGGTAAGTCACAACCTTTCTTGGTCTAGTGCTGCCTCTGTAAAATGGGGACTTTTACTAAAGCAGTTTTTAGTCCATTTTTTTTTTTGTCACAAACCCTTTCTGGAAGTCTAATAAAGCTTATGGACAGATCTCTCCTCAAATGCTGCTTTTAAATGCATAAAATAAAAGCTTTACTTTCTGTCTTAGTAATAAGTCTAAGATAGAAAGGCAAGGGCTATGCAAATAGAATTAAATGAGTTGCCCAGGTTCACAACAGCTAGAAAGTGTCTGAGGTCACATTTGAACCCAGATTGTCTCAACCCCAGGCCTGGAGCTCTACCTACTGTGTCACCCAGCTGCTCTCTCTCAAAATATTTTTTCCAGTTATTTAAGTTATTTTGTATTTCTTTTTTCAATTTTTCAGTTATGTTTTATTGTTCTCCATTTACATTTTTTTTCTTTATTTTATTCCTGTGACAAATTTATGCATGTTTTCCAAGGTTACATGATTCATGTTGTCTCCCTCCCCTCTTTCCTCCCTCCTCTTGGAATTGTCCGTCAAAATAGATTTCAAAAACAAGTTCACAGATCCCAGGTTAAGAACCCTTGAATTAGATAATAATAATAATGATGATGATAATGATAATAGTTAGCATTTTTATAACACTTAAGGGTTTGCAAAGCATTTTACAAATATCTTGTTTTATCCTCACAGCAATTCTGTGAGATAAGGAGAAAGGAATGTCTGTGGAAATTTCACACTAGCCTGTATCCCTTTTTTTTGACACCCAGAGGCAACCTTTTGATTTTAAAGCAAAAGCTCTTACTTCTGAACCTCTCAACTGTGGTCTGGCTGCCCAGTTGGCTGGGGCCGGGAAGCAGCTAGGAGAGTGCCAGTGGTCTGGCTCAGGGCTGGCTAAGGGAGCACCAGTACACCTGAGGTCTGGCTCAGAGAAATGGCCAACCGCACGTGGCTGGTGCCTTTTCTTTCTCTGGCCCACTTTTTTTATTATTTAATAAATAATTATACATTAAGATACAGTCTCCAGAGAATTTTAATCATAACAATTATTAATGTAGTGCTTACTATATACTAGGCACTATCTTAAATGCTTTACAACTTTATCTCATTTGATTCTCACAACAACCCCCTTATGGTGGTGGTGTTATTATTCCCATTTTACAGTTGAGGAAACTGAGACAGAGGTTAAGTGACTTGCCTAATGGCACACAGCTAGTAAGTTGTGTAGTAGATTTGAACTCGGGTCTTCCACACTCTAGGTCTAGTGCATTGTACCACCTAGGTTTCAAGTTCCTTATAACAAGGGGCCTATGATCCTAATAGGTGTTAGCCCCTTCTTCCACTGACAGAGATCATAGTCCCTCCACACCTTGGTAGATGGTTCAATGAATTGCTTTGGGTGGGTGGGGGTGGGGAGGGAATCTACCCATTGGTGGCCCATCCTCTGCCCTTGGCTTGGTTGTGTTCCCCCATCACACAGCAAATTCTAGGCCAAGCCCATAATCGAGCTTGTGTTTCCCTATCACAGCCCAGCCCAGGCTCACCTCCAGTCCACAAGAGGTATCAGAGTAAGACTTTGGGGGAGGGTAAAAAGTAGAAGACATTTTGTTTTGTAATGGTAAGTATGGAAATAGAAGAGAATAATTTAGAATGAGCTTTTGATTATCATCACGGGTTTAGAAAATGTCTGTTTTGGCTGTGGTGAATATATATAGTAATGCTGTGATAATTCATTATTATGAATTCATCATTCACATGTATATATTGCTTAAAGCTTTACAAAGTGCTTTTCCCCACCACAATCCTGCCAGTCTTCTCTCACTGGGATTTGGGGCAATTTGGGCAGGGGAGGCTGAAATGCATCTTTATACTATCTGCCAAAAAAGGATTTGCTGAGCAAATTTAGTAACAAACCCGACTGTGAGGATGTTTAAACTACTTTAAAGAACCCATTGTACTAAGATACACTTGATCTAATAAATAAAATTTTACAAAATCGCTTTGCTGAATGCAAATCCTTATTTGCTTATTAACACAGACCTTAGTTTAGCATCACACAGTATTTTAGAATTGAAATGAACCTTCAGATTAGTAGATTCATATTCATATGTGTGCTTTAAAATGACGTTATACATGTATTTCTTTTCGGATATTCTCTGATGCAGTATTCCTCCTCATTAAGACTGGTCCCTCTCCCAAAGTAAGACTAGAAAAAAAATCTTAGTGGTAAAAGGGGTCTGATATCATCTAGTAAAATTCCCTCACAGAGAGGAGGAAACTTAAGACTGACCTAGCACCTTACACCATAACCCGCATGCATGTTCAAGAACTCTGAAATTCATTGTCAGCAAAGTAGTGGGGCTGGAGTCAGGAAGACCTGAATTCAAATCCAGGTTCAGATACTTCCTAGTTGTGTGTCCCTGGGCAAGTCACTTAACTGATGACAACCTTAGTTTGCTCAGCTTTAAAACAGTAGTGATAATAGGACCTTCTTCACAGGATTGTGAAGATCAAATGATATATTATTTGTAAAACACTTAGCATAGTGCCTGGCTCATAGTTGGCTCTTAAGAAAGGCTTATTTCCTTTTCTTTCCCCTGGTGACTTATAATCTATTATTCTATCTCTCTTTATACTTTACTATTCTAAAACTTATTCTTTATTCTCACTGTGACCTCTAATCTCTTCTCCCCTCGATACTTTCCTAGGCTCCTCTCTTGTGGTAGCTACTCTCTTCCCTTCTCCATCTTGACCCCTTAGTAAACCAATTTATCTCTACATCATCCTCTGCTCTTGTGTTCCTCGCTCCTTGATCCTATCACCATTTACTCCTTAACAAACCCTTAACCCAGATTATTTCTATCTTCTACACCCTTCCCTCCAATAATCCAACCCAAAGAATAGTTATTAAGCACCTATATGTGTCAGACACTGTGGTAAGCAGTGCCTGAAAAGCAAAGATAGTCTCTGCCTCCAGGAGTTTACAGTCTAAAGGGGGAGATGACACACAAAAGAAGGCAGTACCCCTTCTGGTGCATGCTGTTCTGTGGAGTTGAAACCAGGGAAGTGACAGATACAAAGTTGGGTGAGCTGAGGTCCAGTTCCTGCCTTATATCAGGGAAGGTATTGGGAAGAGTTTGGCCCTCTGCTCTTCAGTCAGAGGGGAGAGGAAGCTGAGGGAGATGGTGTCGATCAAAGCTTGAAACAGTAACATGGTAGCAAGTTTAGAAGTGATAGATGGGCACAGATAGGTGGCTCAGTGAACTGAGATCCAGGCCCAGAGATAGGAGGTCCTGGGTTCAAATCTGACCGCAGACACTTCCTAACTATGTGACACTGGGCAAGTCACTTAATCCCTATTACCTAGCTCTTACCATTCTTCTATCTTGGAACCGATACACAGTATTGATTCTAAGATGGAAAGTAAGGGTTAAAAAAAAAAAAAGACTTGATTCTAAGATGGAAGGTAAGTTGTTGTTGTTGTTGTTGTTGTTGTTAAAATGAAGAGTAATGAGTTTATCCTGGGAAGGAAATCTTATTCCTGGGTGTTAATGCAGAGCAGCAGATGCAAATGAATACCTCCAAATCTAGAGTATCGGCTCTGTCAATCTTCAGGACCACATCACAAACTGCCTATTAGACATTTTGAACTGGATGTTCTGTAAGCATCTGGTATTCAATATGTCTAAAATAGAGCTCATCATTTTCCTGCCTTCCTCAACAAAAGCTTTCCTCTTGTGAAATTCCTTATAACTATCTCTACTTTTCTAGCCAACCAGGTTCCCAACTTTAGGACATCACTAATTCCTCCCTCTCCCTCTCCCCTACATACCCAATTAGATGCCAAATTTTGCCTTTTCCTACCTCCACATTTCTCAAATCCAACCCTTTCCTTGTTTTATTCACAGGGGCCCTTCCCTGGTTTAGGTTCTCATTACTTCTCACCTAAACTATGTAAGGGTTAAAATAGGAGTTTTGACAAAGTGAGAAGAGCAGCTTAGTAAAAAACTTTGTTTAAGAAAGAAGTACAGATAGAAAAATAGAAAAGAAGAAAGAAGAAAGAGAGATTACTAATCTTAAATATACCTAAAATTCCTAATAACTACCTCTAACTATCTTCTGAGGATAGCTTCTTGCCTGGCACAACCCAGGCCTAATCTAGCCTACTCTATCTATAAATGATTCATTAACTACCTAACTCCCTAAAATAATAGACAGCTACCACTCACTCACTCCTTCAATCAGTTTTCTATAGCAGCCCAAACTGTCAGTAGCCAACTGACAGCAGATCCTTGCCTGTGACACAAACCTCCTGCTCTCTAGAGATCCCAGAAGCAAAAACAAAAACAAAAACAAAAACAACAACAACAACCTTTAAAGGCTAGCACCAAAAGTCCTCTCAGTAAGCTCCGGCCTGCCTTTATATTCCAGTAACTAAATGCCAACCCATACTACCAGCAACCAACCACCAATGACCAATTCACACCCAGCAGCTAACTTCCCTGCAACTGCCAGCTCTAACTGTCAGCAACTGACCCCCCAACTGTCAGCAACTGACTCTCCTAACTGTCACCAACTGACAGCCTGCAACTGATGCTGGCTCAGCAGGGGGCTCCCCAGTTCCTACTTCCTGTCACTGTGGGCTGGTTAATCCCTACACATTTCTATGGTAAGAGGACCTCTAAGTCCCCCATTAAATCAAAAAAGGGATAAAGAATTCCTTTTTACAACTCTTACCTATGGATTGGTCCTAGCCTCAAAGTTCTCTCCACTCTAAACCATCTTCTATAGAGACACCAAATGATTTTTTTGGGGTGGGGGGTTTTCATGTGTCATTGATCAAGACCTATTTCCATATTATTAATATTTGCCCTAAGGTGATCATTTAGAGTCTACATCCCCAGTCATATCCCCATCAACCCATGTGATCAAGCAGTTGTTTTTCTTCTGTGTTTCTACTCTCACAGTTCTTTCTCTGGATGTGGATAGTGTTCTTTCTCATAAGTCCCTCAGAATTGTCTTGGATCATTGCATTGCTGCTAGTAGAGAAGTTCATTGCATTCATTTTTACCACAGTGTACCTGTCTCTGTGCACAATATTCTCCTGGTTCTGCTCCTTTCATTCTGCATCAATTCCTGGAGGTCTTTCCAGTTCACATGGAATTCCTCCAGTTCATTATTCCTTATAGCACAATAGTATTCCATCACCAACAGATACCACAATTTGTTCAGCCATTCCCTAATCGAAGGGCATCCCCTCATTTTCCAATTTTTTGCCACCACAAAGAGTGTGGCTATAAATATTTTTGTACATGTCTTTTTCATTATGATCTCTTTGGAGTATAAACCCAGCAATGGTATGGCTGGATCAAAGGGCAGGCAGCTACTAAATGATTTTCTTAAAGCAGAAGTCTGACTATGTCACTTATTACTCAATGAACTGTAGTGGCAGCCTATTCTTTTGGACTCCATTGTAAACTCTGATGGAACACTTAAAACTCTTTCCAGTCTGACCTATTTTCATCTTTCCAATTTTCTTAACACTTTGCTCCTTCCATGTCCTCTAGGATCCAACTGCATTGGACTGCTTACTGTTCCTCCTGCATGACCCTCCATCCCCCATCTCCATGTCTTTGTATTAGATCTCATCCTTGGTGCATTCTCCCTTTTTACTCTTAGAACCCCTGAGAGTTTTCTTTAAGACTTAGTTCAACTGCAGGGCAAATCGATGGTTCAGTGGATTGATAAGAAGGGCTAGAGACAGGAGGTCCTGGTTTCAAATTTGATCACAGACACTTCCTAGCTATGTGACCCTGGGTGAGTCACTTAACCTCCATTGCCTAGCCCTTACTGCTCTTCTGCTTTGAAACTGATACACATTCTAAGATGGAAAGTAAGTGTTAAAAAAAAGGAGAAAAGACTTCATTCAACTACTACTTTCTACAAGAAGATTTTCTGGCCTCCTCCCATGACCCAGCTACTATTGCCTTCCCCTCTAAAGTTACATTGTTTCTATTTTATATGTATCACATGTGTGTATTCTTTTCATATATATATGTGTGTGTGTGTGTAGGTGTACACATTTCTCCTCTTTAAAATGTAAACTCCTTGAGTGAAAGACATTTTTCAGCTTTACTTGGTATTCCCAGTGCTTACCACATATCCAAGGATACAATAAGTGCTTATTATGTGTTTTTGGTTGATTAATGGATAAAATCAATTAAATTAACAATGATAATTAAAGATGAAAAATGTATTTTCAATTGGAGTTTGTGGAGGGAAAATATGCTATTAGATGGAGTTGTAAATTGGTATAATCATTTGGAAATAAGATGGAATATACTAAGAATTACAAAGCTATTTATCCCCTTTGAGAGTTGCTGATCCAATTTTAGCATTATGCCTTAAGTACTGTAGGTCATTGAGTCTATTCTCTCATTTTACTCATGAGGTAATCAAAGCCCCCAAAAGTGAAAAGACTGAGGCCACACAGGGAGCAAGATTTGGGACTCAAATCATTGCAGAGGAAAATAAGTTCTAGCTGTACCAAAAAAAAATTTAGCAGTAATATTTGTAAGAGCAAAAAAATTCCAAACTGAATATAATCAATATGTTCTGTGACTAGGGAGTGGATAAAGTGTGTAATATTATGACTTAATAGAATATTATTGCACTATAGGACATTTCAAAGAAAAAGATATTTGGATTGAATGAAGTAATTCAGAGTAAAGAAGGTAGAATTCAAAATGGCAATATATATAGTGATTATATGTGTATATGATTATATGTATATGATTATATATGTAAATGATAGTAACAAGATCTAGAAAACATAACAAAATGAGGGAAGAGGGGAAGTATTTGATATTTGTTCAAAATTACTTTACAAATTTCAGTTAACCTGGATATGATAGAAGTTTGTAATGATACATTTTTTTTTACTTTTGTTTGCTTTCCAAGGTTTGTCACAGCTGTTAAATTTATAATAAAACAATTTTTGTTTTTTTAAAAAAATGGAAATAGCATAGAGAGATGGAGGCACTTGCCTCTATTTATAAACCAATTTAGTAACTGTAAAAATTAGTAGAATTTCTTAGATACAGAATATTAGATCTTGATGGGACCTTGGAAGTCCAATGTGTGCCCTCCTCATACCCCCATTTTATAGAGAAAATGAGTCAAAATTCCTTTTAAATCCTTACAGAGCCAAAGATCTAAGTCTATCATGAAGCTAGTTAGAGAATAGATGTCAACATTTCATCTCAGTGACAACAGTTAAATGAGTATTTACAGCATCTCCTGACTGCCAAATGTTTGCACACATACACATCTGCTTGATATCAATTGAAACTCTTGGGTAAACTCCTGAGCTTCTCTAGTGTTTTGAGTTTCCTCACATGAGTCACAGAGATAATTGCTGTGGCAGCCTCCTCCTCAGCCTCTCAAGGTGTGGGAGGCAGGAACCACCAGCTTCTGCTGCTCTGTGATCTAGCCACAAAGCTTTTTGTCAAGCTTGTGATATCATTCTTTGGCAAGAAAGTCTAGAATCAACCTCTCCCTTGCTTGTCCCCCCAACTTAGGAAGTCCTTCCTGGTCTGGTCTCAGACAAGGAACAGGGAGAAGCATCAGACTGCTGAGGGTGGGAAGAGACTTTGGAAGCCATCTAATTCATTCCTGGCATTTTAAGATGAGGAAACAACTCCATAGAGAAGAGATATGGCATGTCCTAAATAGTAGTAGAACTGTATGCTAACTAACAATAACTGGTATCTTTATAGTGCTTTGTGGCCTTCAAAGTTCTCCATATTCATTATCTTATTTGAACCTCATGACATCCCATGAAAGTAGATAGTATTAATATTATTAGTCAGTTTTACACCTAAATAAATAGAAGCACAGGCAATTTGTGATTTTCCTCTAAAGTCAAACAAGAGTATCTAGGTGGCTTAGTGGATTATCCTGGAGTTGGGAAGACTTCATTTCCTGAGTTCAAAGCCAACCTCAGACACCTGCTAGCTGTGTGACCTTGGGCAAGTCATTTTTGCCTCAGTTTCCTCACAAGAGGAATCAGAGTTGGGGGAAAGATAATGAGTTCTGTTTTGGTCCTGTTAAGTATACGACAACATCCACATAGCCTATGAGTCCTGCCTCTTAGTTTGTCCCTCTTTGTTTCATAGGTGTGAGTCTGGTCTGTCCAATAAGATCATAATCATTCTGAGGGAGAGAATATGTACTTTGCTTAGTGCTATATATATATATATATATATATATGTACATATATATAAAAATGATCAAAGGTATTTGTTAATTGATCGATTCAAGTCTATAGGGCAGTAGAAAGAACACTGGTTTTTTTTGGGGGGGGGGGTTGAGTTGTTTCAGTCATGTCCAACTCTTCACATTTGGGATTTTCTTGGCAGAGAGACTGAAATAGTTTGTCATTTCCACCTAATTTTACAGATGAGTAAACAGAGGCCAATAGGATTAAGAGACTTGCCCAGGGTCAACCAGTTAGTGTCTATGGCCAGATTGGAACTCATTTTCCTGACTCTAGGCTCAACACTGTCTAGTGCCACCTAGATGCCCCAGATAATCTCCAGGCTGCTTCTAATGCCAACATTCAATGTTCTATGATCCTGAGGTCTTTTTCAGTTCTCACATTTCATGTGACTTCCTATAGAAACTAGGCTAAATTGTCATAGTTTGAAAGTCCCATATTAGGATACAATTGATAGCATTTTCTTCACCTTTACATTGAAGGTAGCTTCTTCTAGGGGAAGGTCACTATTATTATGGGATTGATGGTTGATGTGGGGAACTCAGAATGGTTTTGTTGTCTTCTCTTTCTTTCTTAATACCAAATTAAAATATATATATATATATATATATGTATATACCACTATTTAGCATTCTTAAATTTGAGCTGCCTCCGGTCTCATGCAAGCCTTTAGAAGGAGGCTTTAAAAGAGTTTGAGATGGTTGGTTTCTCTGCTCTTGCCTCCATTCTAGAGTGAACTGGTTTCTTCTTCACTGCTCTTAGATTCTTCCCAATCTAGCCTATACCATCATGCCCTCTGGAGGCTGTTTAATAGAACTCCTAATAGAATCAGAGCATCTAGAATCCTTTTCACACAAACAAATGAATCTAGAAAGCACAAAATTTCAGAGTTGGAAGAGAATTTAAAAGTCAAGTATTAGGGGACAGTTAGGTGGCTCAGTGGACTGAGATCCAGTACCTGGAGACAGCAGGACCTGGGCTCANTACCAAATAAAAATATATATATATATATATATATATATATATATATATATATATATATATGTATATACCACTATTTAGCATTCTTAAATTTGAGCTGCCTCCGGTCTCATGCAAGCCTTTAGAAGGAGGCTTTAAAAGAGTTTGAGATGGTTGGTTTCTCTGCTCTTGCCTCCATTCTAGAGTGAACTGGTTTCTTCTTCACTGCTCTTAGATTCTTCCCAATCTAGCCTATACCATCATGCCCTCTGGAGGCTGTTTAATAGAACTCCTAATAGAATCAGAGCATCTAGAATCCTTTTCACACAAACAAATGAATCTAGAAAGCACAAAATTTCAGAGTTGGAAGAAAATTTAAAAGTCAAGTATTAGGGGACAGTTAGGTGGCTCAGTGGACTGAGATCCAGTACCTGGAGACAGCAGGACCTGGGCTCAAATCTGGCCTCAATTGTTTCTTGGCTTTTTGGCTAAGATCAAGTGTAGTATCAAATCTGGCCTCAGATATTTCTAGCTGTGTGACCTTGGGCAAGTCACTTAACCCCCATTGCCTATCCCTTACTACTTTCTGCCTTGGAATCAATACACAGAATTGATTCTAAGATAGAAGGTAAGGGTTAAAAAAAAAGTCAAGGAGTCACCTAACCCAATCCCTTCCTAAAGTAGGAATTGCCTCTGCAGCATCCCCAGGGAGAAGTCAAAAAGCCTCCCAGTAAAGTACTCTCTTAAGCAGAAGCTCACTACTTATCAAAGCAGCACATCACACTTGGGGGCGGCTGGGAAAACTGAGTTGGTTTTCCTTATATCTTCCCTTCTTCAGCTTTGGGCCATCATTGTAAGTTCCATTCTCTAGGACCAAATAAAACAAGTCTTGCAGTCTATTCTTCTACAGCCTGTCCTGTGCTGGGATTTGAGAGAAAAGAGCTACTCCTCAAAAGAACTACTCCCCCTGTTTCCAGGGGATGTCCTTATCTGGTTCCTGAGAGAGTGGTCACCTAAGGAATTACCAGGCTGAAACCAACCGTAGAAAATAAAGAAATCTACTGGGAGAAAAGATCAGATGGCCCGGAGGCAGAGTGAAAGCAGATACTGCCTCATAGGAGATGTTTATACCTTCCAGAAACAGAGACTGCCTGACCAGTTGTGAATTTGAAAGAAAGGGGAAGAGGGGGACAAATGAGAGGGATTCAGTGGCATTGCTTACTGTGCCCACCAAGCAAAGGTATACACTGTTTGTAATGTATTCATGAAAGTATGTATCCATGCTCAAGTTCTCCTCATAAAAATGGGTGAAATGCTGCAGAGAATCTCTCAAGGTTGGAGGTACAAACAGGTGGTGCAAATAAGTGCTCAAACCCTCATCCTAGGAGTAGGGGAAATACAGACCTCAGAGAATCTCTGGGTTATGCAGTTGTCTCTTCAAATGCCCCAAGGTCGGCTTTCTTCCATCACTCACATTCCTGGGGTCAGGGACCATTTTCAAGATTTCCCAGCAAGGTGGAGAGGGTTGGGGTCCCCATGTCCCACCACAGTACTTGGGTTATATCTCAATGAGCCTTTTCTTTCCTTTTTGAGCTCAAACAAACAAATTTCATCCCAGTATAACTGGAGCAGAGATTTCCTATGGCCATAACAGGGCTATTTCTAGTGGCTTTTTATGCAGCTTCAACGTTCATTGATGAAACTCCAGAGATGTTTGCTGCATCTGAGTTATCCCCACGACAAGAAATAATAAACAAAATCAAAAGAATGAAAAAATAGAAGAAAATATGAAATTCCTTATTGAAAGTACATGAAACATTTTACATTTGCAGCACCCTACACCTCTCTGCTTAAAAAATAATGAAAATCTTCTTTAATTTCCCACTCCATTTCTTTAAAAAAATTATTGTTAACAAGCATGCATAGTCAAGCCAAACAAACTCATTAGTGATGCTACACAAAAAAGAAGTATTTTGCATTCT
This sequence comes from Gracilinanus agilis, assembly GCF_016433145.1. Lineage (NCBI taxonomy): Eukaryota > Metazoa > Chordata > Mammalia > Didelphimorphia > Didelphidae > Gracilinanus > Gracilinanus agilis. The sequence continues at coordinate 414,662,752 of NC_058131.1, forward strand.
AAATCCATTACCTCTCTGAAATGGACAGAATGTTTAATGATTGGCCCTTTGGAATCATAAAAGGTCACTGTGTTGATTGTATTTCTTACAGCTTTCAAAGTTGTTTAGGTTTTTTTTACAATGTTATTTTCATTATATAAATCATCTTCCTGTTTCTGTTCATTTTCCCTTAGCAGCCCTAGGAAAATCTAACCATAGGTTAAGCAAGAAAGAAATTAACAGAATTTTAGGAAAAGTAAGTATGATAAACCTTTGGCAACTACTCAATGGAAATAGAAAGGAATATACATATTTTTCAACTGTGTATGACACTTTTACAAAAATTGATTGTTTTAGGATATAAAAGTCACAAATGCAGAAATAATTTTGTCCAAAGCACACATAAGTGAAGATAACAACCTGTGATATAGTTGGTCCTCTTTGCTCTTCTGTACAGTATCACCTCCACAGAAGTCTTCCCTGAAAGGAGGCAGTAGAAAGAACATGGAGACTTGGATTTGAAGTCCAAGGACCTGGGTTGAGACTTGACTCTATTATTTATTACCTCTGTGACATAACATCTACCCTCAATTCCCTTAACTATAAAGTAAGAAAGTTGGACTAGATGATTATGAAGGTCTCATCTGGCTCTGAATATATGATTCTGATTTCATCAACTTGAACTTAGAAGTTATTTTTATTTACTAAAATGTTTTAAATGGGATTTTGTGCCAAGTTTTATCCCAAACTTTAAAAAAGTTTCAGTCTAATACAAATTAATTCTCCTTTTAGATTAAACAACAATTAAATTGACATCACAAAATAACCATGCTGCCATATATATTCTAACCACTGATGCAGACTGCAGCCTTTATTTCTTAGGTGATTGTCATCATGTGCTATCATAGCCAAAAATTTCATCAGCTGGTGGCCAAAGTTCTATTATGGAGCCTCTGGTTCTTAGATTATAGATATATGCTCTTTTGCCTTTGGGTCTATACAGGGAAGCCTCTCCAGTTTGGTAGGACCCACTATACAGGCTATCTCTTAATGTGCTCTTTTCTCTGACTCCTAGAATGCCTAATTTCCCGCAATAATCATTTCAAGTACTAACTTTTCCATGAAGACCTTTCTTTTCATCCCCATTCCCAACTTTGTCTTCTGCCCTTTTACTTTGCACATATTTTGTATATAGTTATACTTGTATTTTTATGTTTTGACTCGATAAGCTCCTCAAAGACAGGAATTGTTTTATTTTGTCTTTGTCTCCCCAGTTCCAGGAATGTAGGAAGAGTTTAATATAATTGCTTCTTGTTGGATTATATGTTATCGTTGTTCATTTGTTTCAGTTGTGTCCAATGCTTCATGACCCCATTTGGGATTTTCTTGGCTTAGATACCGCAATGTTTTACTATTTCCTTTTCTAGCTCATTTTAGAGAAGAGGAAACTGAAGCAAGGAGGGTTAAGTGACTTGCCTAGAGTTACACAGCTGGAATGTCTGAGGCCAGATTTGAACTCAGGAAGATGAGTCTTCCTTATTTCAGGCCTGGTATTCTATCCAAGAATATGTTCTCCAACATGGAAAGGCATTGCACCTTTAGAGCATGATAAAGCTTTGGGAAAGGGGCTTTTGTACAAGGTTCTGGAATTACAGATACTAAGAATTATAAAATTCTTATTTTTTATTTACTAATTATAAACAATTAAATTACAAAGAATTACTATGACTGAAAGATTGGAACATTGCTTATGAGATCTGATATTATTGTAATATTAGAGAAATGTAATGTTCAGAAGGGGAGGTAGGTGGCACAGTGGATAGAGTGCCAGACCTGGAGTCAGGAGTAAGGAGGAATTCAAATCCAGCCTCATTTAACCGTGTTAGCCTCAGTTTCCTCATCTGTAAAATGAGTTGGATGAGGAAATAACAAACCACTCCAGTATCTTTGCCAAGAAAACTCAAAATGAGGTCATGAAGAATTGGAAATGACTAAAAACAACATTTAGAAACTAAAGTACAAGTCTCTTTTCCCTTCTATTTCTGAAAAACATTTTAATAGTTTATCGATCTATTTCACAGGGAGCAAATTCTCATTGAACATGACCTTTTTCTCTCTCATTTTGCTTCACAGGGCCAAAAAATAGGGATCAATTGTACATATAAATGTCTTTCACTGAGTCTCAGTGATTATTACAAGTCTTGAGTTAGTCAAGGCATTTAAATTGAGTCTAATCTCCACCAATTAGATAATAATGGACAGGGCACTGGATTTGGACTCAGAAGACTTGAATTCCGATCCCAGTCTTTCCACTTATTTAGTATCTCTATTACCATAGGTGAGTTATCTGACCCTTTGGTCCTCAGTTTCTTCATCTGTAAAACTAGGGGGAGGAGTGATTGGAATAGATTACATTCGATATCCCTTTTTGTTCTATTGACTTTGATTATGTATGCATGCATGCATTCCTCTGTGTAAGTGTGTGTATATGCCAGTTCTTCAAAAAAGCTCTGATGTCATTGTCATAGACATTCCACAGAATTACAGATTCTTAGTTGGAAGAGGCCAGAGAGGCTCTCTGTTTCAACCTCTACTAGAAAAACCAGTGATTTAATTATCATCTCTAGATAAATCATTTCTAGATGAGCCATAATCTCTCTCTTAAGATCCAACTTTGTATCACCAATTACCTTTCAGATATCTTGGATTAATGTCTCAGAGGCATCTTAAATTGAACATGTCCAAAGCAGAATTCATTAGCTTCCCTTACAAAACCATCCCTCTTCAAACTTTACTATTTTTGATGAGGACACCACCATTCTCCCAGTCAACTAGGTTTGCAAGCTTGATGTCCCCACCTCCTCATTCTCACTCATTTTATATATCCAATCAATTGCCAAATTTTGTCATTTTTTTTTTCCATTTCTGTAGCCACCACCATAGTTCGGTCTCTCATCACTGCTCACCTGGACTTTCTCTGTAGCCTCCAATTTTGCCTTTCTGCCACATCTTTCATTCCAACCTGTCTTCCATACAGCTACCAATGTCCTCTACTCAAATACCTCCAGTGGTTACCTTTTGCCTCTGAGATAAAGTCCTCTGGTATTTAAAACTCTTTTCTTTCTGGACTCATTACACATTTCTCCTTTTTATACTTTGCACAGTCTAATTATCTGGTCTTTCTGCTAGTCTTCAAATATGATGCTTTTCTCTCTTGTCTCCAGGCCTTTGCAATGGCTATTCCCTTTGCTTGAACTGTTATTGAACTGTTATTCCTCTTTAGTTTTGTCTCTTGAAATCTCTGGCATTCTTTGGTTTAAGTGCCATCTCCTACAAAGAAGCCTTTCCTCACATCCGCACACTGAGGTTGCCTACCCCATCAAGGTTACCTTGGATGTATTGCATATAATACATACATATGCATTGTCTTTTCCATTAGAATATAAACTCCTTAAGGTCCAGGACTGTTGCCCTTTTCTTATTATTTTCATTTATCTATCTATCTATCTATCTATCTATCTATCTATCTATCTATCTATCTACCTATCTACTCATTTATTTATCTATTTATTTGTTTATTTTTAAGACCCTTACCTTCTGTCTTGGAGCCAATACTGTGTATTGGCTCCAAGGCAGAAGAGTGGTAAGGGCTAGGCAATGTGGGTCAAGCAACTTGCCCAGGGTCACACAACTGGGAAGTGTCTGAGGCCAGATTTGAACCTAGGACCTCCCATCTCTAGGCCTGACTCTCAATCCACTGAGCCACCCAGCTGCCCCATGTTGCCCATTTTTATGTGTATACCTAGAACCAGGAATAGTTCCTGGCATACAGTAGATAATTAATAAATGTTTATTTAATGATTAAATTAAATGATTACTTGATTAACATTAAGGTTAATGATGAGGTAGGAAGGAAAGGATGTGATAAAAAAGAACTAGCAAGCAGACTTTCATCAAGAATGTAAGGGTTAATTCTGGATGGCAATTTGGAACTATGCCCAAAGAGCGCTAAAAGATTGTCTGCCCTTTGATCCAGCCGTACCATTGCTGGGTTTGCACCCCAAAGAGATCATAAGGAAAGAGACATATACAAAAATATTCATAGCTGTGCTCTTTGTGGTGGCAAAAAACTGGAAAATAAGGGTATGCCTTTCAATTGGGGAATGGCTGAACAAACTGTGGTATATGTTGGTGATGGAATACTATCGTGCTCAAAGAAATAATGACCTGGAGGAATTCCATGTGAACTGGAATGACCTCCAAAAATTGATGCAGAGTGAAAGGAGACCATCCAGGAGAACATTGTACACAGAGGCACAATACACTGTGGCACAATCAAATGTAATGGACTTCTCTACTAGCAGCAATACAATGATCCAAGACACATCTGAGGGACATATGAGAAAGAACGCTATCCTCATCTGGAGAAAGAACTGTGGGAGTAGAAACACAAAAGAAAAACAACTACTTGATCACATGGTTCAGTGGGGATATGATTGGGGATGTAGACTCTAAATGATCACCCTGGAGCAAATATCAATAATATGAAAATAGGTTTTGATCAATGATACATGTAAAACCCAGTGGAAGGGTGTGGGAGGAGGGGAGGGAAAGAACATGAATCATGTATCCATGGGAAAGTGTTCTTAATTAACTAATTTAAATAAAATTAAAATAGAAAAACAAAGAATTTGCTTGAAGAAAGGTAAAAGATACCATAATAAAATATACGTGGGATGAGTAGAAAAGATTGATGGTTTCAGTCATTTCCCAGGTGGTTCATCCCTAGAGTCCCATAAATTCAATTCAGTCCACCAGATATTTTTAAATGTTTGCTATGCACAGGAGTAGGTTCTTGGGGGTGTATCAGAGAACAACAAAACAATCACTAATTTTGAAGAGTTTTAACCTATGTGAACTGTGCTAAAAGTTAACTTAGGATTAAAGTGTCAAGGAGAGATTCAGTAGTTCGACAGATTGAAGAAAGAAAGAATTACTTTTAGCTGAGGAGATTTGGGAGGGATTTATGAAAGAGATAGTGTCAAAGCTGGGCCTTTAAGAGAATCATAATATCAACAATGACAATAATTGACAATTTTTTGGCCAATATTTTGGCCAAGATGTGATTTCTCCTTTCCATTACAGTCAGAATGCTATAAATTTCTTTATAGAGTGTATTTTTGGTCACTATGCTAATGTAATAGTAAAATGATGTGGAAGGGGAGATTCAGTGCTTTATTGTTTAGGTTCAAGCTTGCTGGAAATAAATGTCTGCTTAGAGAAGAAATCAAAGGGAACACAAATTCAGCCTGCCTTTCATAATCTCTCTCTCTCTCTCTCTCTCTCTCTCTCTCTCTCTCTCTCTTTCTCTCTGCATTTTCAAGTTATAATCTGTAATATCCTCACACAAAGACTAAATTCTACAGTATGAGAAAACATAATTACAGAGCTCAGGTGAGAGTTCAACAACTAGTTTTGATTTATCAAAAAGAACAATAGTCACTTAAAATGTCTATGTATTCTGGAGAATCATTTTCTTAAAATATTTAATCTATCTTTGATCACTTCTTGTAAGATAAGATGTTTAACCTGTGGTCCATTAACTTGTTTTCTAACTATTTTGTTAACTGTGTTTTAGGATAATTTATTTTTTAAAAATTCTATGTATTTTGTTTTCAGCATTTAAAAACATTATTCTGAGAAGTGGTTCACAGGCTTCCCCAGATGGTTAAAGGGGCCACTGATATAAAAAAAGGTTAACTTACTACAAGAATTTTCTTTTCTACCTGGGTTAAAGATAAACTGAAGAGATATTTCTATTAGCTGAATTAATGAAGGACTTCTTTCTCTTAGTTTAACTATTGCCCTAATCAATTCAGTAAAGAATCCTTCCTGGGATGAACAGGTCTCTCTGTTCACAGGCTGGTTAGATCTTTGATATGAATGATATAAAAAAAAAGATTTCAGTGCATTGTTTTAGAATTGATAAAGACTAATAAGTTTTTCTCATTCAGATTAGAATAAGAATTACAGACTAAAGTATCATTCTAATATTATTTTATAATACATAGCCTAAAGAGGAAAGAATGTGGAGGAGTTAATGTCTCTCCACATTCCCTCCTCTTTGTGCCCACCTAAAACCATTCTGAAACAGTCTGATTTATTAATTAAAGGATCTCATTAGATATCTGCTAATTGATAGCAAAATACAATGTTCAAGCTGGTTCATTATAATTCTGTTGTTTTACTTTAATACAGAAAAAGCACCTCACCCCTATATACTCAGCACATTCTAGAATAGTTCTTATTGTTTCGCTGCTTTTCTATATTAAAGTAAATATATGTTAACATATGGCAGATTATATTGTTTGGGAAACAGAAAATTATATGGTGGAGATTGGAGAAAAAAGTCCAAACATTTTGAGCAACTTTCAGCGTTCTGAAGAGTTAGCCAAAATCCTATTTAGTAAAATTCTCAGTTCAAATCCTCCTTTTATACTCTCTTATCAACTGAATATCTGAAATCAAAGTGGTCTAATTTAAAGATAATTCTTATTCTTTGTTTGGCCCAACAAATTTTGTTCTTTGCTGTAGCTACATCTTCCTCTCACATATTGTGAGCAAAAGAACTCCGTGGTGGTAATGATCAGAAAGTCCACTGATTTCCTTTTCTATACCACATATCTGACATTGTTTCAGAAGTACTTAAAAACAGACTTAGCTGTCTTAGGATTTGATCTCTAACATGTGATGGGGACTACTCATTTTTATTCATACTGGGGCCATTAGTGTTGGAAGATACAACAGCAGTGGTTGCACTCCCAACTTAAGGACTTCCAGGCATAACTCTATGGCCATAGGTCAGAAGGAATTCCTGGTTCTTTGTAGTCTCCCAGGCCAACATTCATTCCAAGAAATCCAAGACCTTAAAGCATGCTCTAATTGTAATGACATTCTGCAATGCAATATGAGAAGCAAAATGATCGACAGTTAGCTGTTTAGAACTTGGAATGAGCTGAGCTTGCCAGAGGCTAGCAGGTACAAATTCAGCTGATGAGAGAGTATAAAAGGAGGATTTGAACTGAGACAGATATCTCAATTTTGAGAGAGGGATTGGTGGGAGGTCTTGGTTGGGCTTGGGTAGGCCAAAGGGCTACCAACTGTAGAAAGGTTTGAATCATAGTCAACCAGCATATTATCCATATTGAGCCGGGATAGACAGTCAGAAGTAGCTGTGTATTCTTAACCACAGATTCTTCACTTGACTATCTAACCTGGGACACTGCTATACTGAAGTTGGGTGCAGCAGATTCACTACAAATATTCCTGTGGAATCCTTTGTGTTTCACTACCACAACTTGTGTGTTACACTTAGGAATCTTCCACACTCACTCAGCTTCAGCCCTCATAATACCAGGAAACATATAACACCATGTATCAGCTTATTGGACTCTCTCATTCACTATGAAAAGAGGAGTGTTTTCAGGTGATTGCTTAGTGAAGAAATGATGGAAAGTTTTTCCAAACTCGCCTGGAACTGATTCAGTTGGGCTCTTGTCATAAGGACAGTGCCTTTTCTAATTATATGAACTAAAGGTCTCTTTCTAGGCCTTTATGTACATTCTAGAGCAGGAGTCGGCAATGTATGGCTCCCGAGCCATATCTGGCTCTTTTGAGGGCCAGATATGGCTCTTTCTGCAGGAGTCATAAAGTCAATTTTTTTTCAGGCACTGTTACAGGAGCAAGCACTGTGAGCACTGTACGGCTCTCACGAAATTGCATTTTAAAAAATGTGGCGTTTATGGTTCTCTCGGCCAAAAAGGTTGCCGACCCCTGCTTTAGACTGAGAATGCAATGTTGGCTTTGTTCCAGAGGTAACCAGTTAAATCTTGCTTACTTCTCTGAGGCAGTGAGGACATTCAGGTCTCCAAGTTGTGTCATCAGATAGTGATCACAGACTCTCAGAGGGTCTGGGGATGTATTTCAAAGGTTTGTGAAATTGGATAGAACAAAAAGTTTACATCATTATATTTATTATGGAGTGAACTTTGGCATTTTTTTCTATAATGATTTAAACACCTACATTATTCTGAGAAGGGGAAGGAAAAAAGGAAGGGAGGGGAGAGAGGTTTATTGACTGTTTGGTGACTATTTCCTAAAGTGTAGGGGATTACAGTATTCATTGGGGAAGGGGGTGTTCATATTAAAGAAACTGAAGATGCTTGAAATTTTCATGTAGATAAATGAATAAAAAAGCAAATTGCTATAGGATTCTCTCCTTTCTAAGGAGGGAGAGAATACTTTTAACTGGGGGTGAGATTTAAGGAGACTTCATGATTGAAGTGGCATTGGACCTTGCCTTTGAATGATGAGTAGAATGTCTGAGTAATAAGCAAAGAAATGGAGAAGGATGTTTTAGACAAAGGCAATTTCATGAACAACCATGAATGTATAATTATTTGAATATATCAGGCAACAATGATTTTTTGCTACAATTTAATTTTATTATTTTCTTAATTAAGAATCATTTCTTTTTTCTTGCTCCCACTGAACACATTAGAAAGAAGAATTAGGCCCTAGTAATAAATATGCATAGGCAAACAATGCAAATTCTTATATTAACCATGTACTAAAACATATGTCTCTCATTCTCCATCTTGAAACAACTATTTGTCTGTCAGGAGATGGGTAGCATGCTTCATCCTTAGTCTTCCGTAATTGTGATTGATCAGAATTTTTAAGTCTTTTAAAGTTGTTTTTCTGTATAATGTTATTGCATAAATTGTTCTCCTGGTTGAAGTTGTGATGATCTTATTGTCATATTGTCTTTCTTTTGTCTTTTGCAGCTAAAGATAAAAAAGTATGAGCTTCTGGTGGATAATATTCTCACATTTCTCATTTTCTCATTGCTGGCTTGTAATTCCTTAGTGTCTTAGGGCAAAAAATTAAAAAAAAAAGGAAAAATCTGTTATTATTTAGTCTTTTATCTTCTAGGAGAATTTTTCTTTTTATTTCTAGAAGAATTGGGTAAGTAAAGTTCAACTTCAGACAAGGTTTGCTAAAGTAAGCCCTTGTTTTCTAGTTTGCATATTATTTTCACATAGAATATCAAAATTAGGAAAGGTCTTTGAATATAGAGCTCTTAAATGTAAGATCTAGGTAGGAAGCTGGTGGATTGAGAGCTATGCATGCAATTGGAAGGTCGTGGGTTCAACTTTGTCCTCAGACACTTCCTAGCTGTGTGACCTTGGGCAAGCTGCTTAACTCCCAACTGTCTAGCCCTTACTGTTCTTTCTTAGAACTGATACTCTGACAGAAGATAAGAGTTTAAAGAAATATGAGCAAGAATGAACCTTAGGATCCTAGAACAAAGAATATTAGATTGGAAAAGTATCTTAGACTAAAAATTATAAATAGTAGAGGCTAAAGGGGGTCTAATTTTCTAGCCCAGTACTATGTAACTGGATTTATACTTGGTCGCATGATGCTTGTAGCTGGGAAACTGAACATTAAAAATGACCTTACTGTGGTTCTCAATAGTCCTCCTCATTTTTAACTTGAGGAAGAAGTGGACCAGAGAAGGGAAATAACTCATCCTAGTGTCCACAGTGAGTTATTGGCAGAGCTGGGACTTTTACTCAGGCATCCTGACTCAGCCCAGCATTTCTACTATGATGTATGTTTAAACTAGTCAAGAAATCAGGTTATGATAGCAATGAATGACTTTCCATTCTACTTTTCTAACAGTTGAGCTGTTCTAATTTAGGCTCCGCTTTTTAGGAATGTTTGATAATTGAGAATGAGGTTGAACTGAAACTGAGATTTGCACTCTCTAAGAAGCAAATTAATAATATGAATAAGGTGTCAGGGTCATGGCATTTTAATTCTCAGAGGAGCTATGAGATTTCAGGATTATCTAGTGCTTTGTGGTTTATATCACATTTTATATACATGATCTCATTTAGATTGCATAATAAACTTATGGGGATAAATAGTGCAAGTATTGGGTAGGTAGCTGGTGCAATGGACAGAGTACCAGCTCTGGAACTAGGAAGACCCAAGTTCAAATCAATGGTTCTATTATTGAACTGTGAGCCTCAATCTGAAGGAATGAATGTGAAATGGAAGAACCTCAGTCAATGTGACCAGAAAACTGGGGTACTCTGTTAACTCTTTAGAGTCATGCTATTAGCAACTTGATAGAATTATTCCAAGGTAGTCCTTGCTGGGCAGCTAGATGGCACAGTGGATTGAGTGTTGAGTCAGGAGTCAGGAATACTCAGTTTGAGTTGAAATCTGAAAACTGAGTTGAAATCTAGCCTTAAACACATAATAGCTGTGTGACCCTGGGCACGTCACTTAACCTTATTTACCTCAGTTTCCCAATGTGTAAAATGAGCTGAAGAAGGAAATGGCAAGCCACTTCAGTATCCTTGCCAGGAATACCCTAAATGAGGCCATGAAGAGTTGGACATGACTGAAATGACTCAACAACAAACAACAGCAACAGAACAAGTATCGTTATTCTCAGTTTATTGATGATAAAACTGATTTGCTCATCCATGGTTCCACCACCTCTCAGTTCAGCAAGCCAAACTCAGGTCCTCCAGTTCTGAATCCAGTGCTCATCCACAATACCTGGCTGCTTCCATCATATTGTAAGTCATGGTTTTCATAGGTTCATAAGATTTAGTCCTGGAAAGGACCACAGTGATTAGTTAGTCCAAACTCCGCATTTTACATATGAGGAAAAATGAGGGCACATGACTTGTATGATAATTTGATTAAGTCTACACTGCCCATCTTTAGATTTAATCATGAAAGGTGAGAACACCTCTAATTCTGGGAGGTCTGTAGCCCACGTGTGCTAGAGTGGGTGACGAAGCAGAATCAACTGACTGTCCCCTAGGCAGTACTATGAGAATCATCTATTGTGATTGGACATACAAATTAGGAGGGAGGGACAGGAAGTGATGCATAAGTGACCCCTTTAAAAAGAGGGAGTGGAGTGAGTGAGAGGGTCTTCAGCTGAAGAGGGTGTCTGGTGACGGACCTCTTCTGATTCGTGGAGGAGTGTTGGAATCCTGAGACCCTGGTGAGACTGCTTTAAATATCTTCTTTGAATTCCACATGGTTAGTTTAAAGACTGACTAAATCTTCCTGAACTTCTCTTAAGAAATTTCTTTTAGTAGACTCTGTGAATGAAGTTTGCTCCATTCACCTCCGGGCCTCTGGCCCTCTAACTCTTAGCTAAGAGTTAAGACCTACCTGGATTAATTAGAGGATCATAATAAATTACCTACTGGGTTATATTCTTATTTCCTTATTCCCTCTTTCTCTTCTTAATTGTAAATAAACTTCCATAAAAGTCAATTTTGACTTGAGATTATTCTTAATTGAGGACTGATAATAGTTCAATCCTCTGGCAACCATCTTTTAATATATTGAACCCATAAAACCCCCTTTTCCCCCCTTACTTTTTGTAATTATATATTGAGTGAATGAGCAGTGCAGCAGCTGCCAAGAGACCTAGTTTCTCTTTAGTTTTGGCTCAGCCACGTATTTTTTTTCTTTTTTAAACCTTTACTGTCTTTCCTAGTAAAAACTCTAGGATAGAAAGGTGAAGGGTAGGCCATTGGAGTTAAGTGACTTGCCCAGGATCACACAGCTAAGAAGTGTTTGAGTCCTGATCTAAACCCAGGTCATCCCAATTCCAAACTTAGTTCTCTATCCACTGTGCCACCTAGTTGCCCCTTATGTTCTTAGGTGAGTCATTTCCATTCTCTATGCCACAGTTTCCTCTGTGAATTCAACCAATCAATAAACATTATTAAATACCTACCATATGCCAGGCACTATGCTAAGTGCCCAGGATGCAAAAAGAAGCAAAAGACAATTCCTGCCCTCAAGAAGCTTAAAATCTAATGGGGGAGACAGAATGTAAATAAATCTGTACAAAGCAAGCTATATTCAGAATAAAGAAGAGTTAACAGATAGAAGGCACAGCAATTAAGAGTGGTCAGGGTTATAGATAGAAGTGAAGGTGCTGATGGCTGAACTGTTGCAGAGGCTGGAGTGGCAGCAGCCCCCAGGACAGAGCTTTGAGGTTTTGGATTTGGTGACTCTAAAGCCCCCAGATAGCTTGGCCTGCCCCCTCAAACACCCAGAAAGAAGACTTTCTCTGGTGTTGAAGAAGGTTTCTGGTTCGGCATTTGGAAGTGTTGGCTTCTTTAGATATCATCGTCCTTTCCCAGAATGGAATTTAGATTCACTCGTCCTTTCAGCATGGAGAGCTGTTAGAATGCAGATATCTAAAATATGAGTTTTTTAAGGCTGGCAATAGGCTATCTCCTATATAAAGCTGTTAGTGTTTATTCACACCCTTAATGGATAGAGGCAGTGGGATGTAGTAGACAGTGCTGGATCAGGAGCCAGGAAAATCTGAGATCCAGTAGCTGTGGAATGTCAGGCAAATCTCTATACTCTTCTTAGACTGTTTCTTTATATGTAAAATGAGAATAATAGTAGAACTTACTGTACAAGCTTATTGTGAGAATCAGATGAAATTAGGTACGTGAAACACTCTGAAGATCTTAAAATGTTATGTAAATGCCACCTATGACAGAGAATTAGGTTAATTTGTCTTGTGATTCATGAGAAAACAATTGTCTTTTTATCTGCATTATGATTGAAAAGGCTCATGGTGGAGGATGAAGAATTGATCAATGATTTTCCCCCCATGTATCATATAGAATGTCATTCCTGGATATATTTTATTATGAGCATTAAATTCTTTTCACAAATGCCACATCTAACCAGTTTCTCCCATGTGTTCTTTCTCTAAACATAGATATCTGAATCAAGCTTTTCCTGAATTTATTACTTATAATTTCTCTAGTGTGAACTCGAGAGATAAGTACCTGAAGCAACCAGGGAAATGTTTTCCTTATTTTGGTCTGAGCATTACTGTAAAAGGGGAAAAAGGGGTTTTTGGTTGAATATTAATATTTAAATGAGTGGTCACCAAGGAATTGAATAAATATCAATTCCTAATGAAAAAAACCTCAAGTCTAAATGACTTTTATAGTAGTTTATTTACAAATGAGAAGAGAGAGTAAAAGTAAGAAAGTCAGAGAGAGGATAAGGTAAGATAATTAACCTAACACATTAAATAATTTGCTTAGGCTCAACCCAGACAGGATTAATTAGTCTTTAGTCAGAGAAGGCTCAGCCTTGGGCAGAGGGCTAGGGATGAATGAAGCAAAAGCTTCAGGCATGAAGCCTCTCTTGAAAGGGGAGTCCCGTTAGAGAAATCCAGAAAGGGTCAATCTTTACACTCACCACGTGTTGTTCTAAAGGAGAGATTTAAGAACAGTCTCACCAAGTCCAAGGTCCTAGCCAGAGTTCTTCCAGGTCCAAGAAATGAACAAGAAGAGCATTACAGGAAGTTGTCACTCCCTTTTAAAGGTGCTTCTTTTTAGTCACTTCCTGTGCCTTCCTCTTAGTTTACTCAATACATCAAAAGTTTAGGTCCCAATTCTTTTTACACCAGATAAAAAACAACCCTCACAAACCAGCCTCAACCAAGAGCCAGGTGAATACTCTGTGTGTGGGGTATAGGTCAGGGTGTGTGTCATCTCCCATCATCTTGGAATAAGGTAAAAAACCAATGATAAATGAGAGTTCAGTCTAGCCTTGAGAGACTCATCCCCATTTTATTTATTTATTTATTTATTAACCCTTACCTTCTTTCTTGGTATCAATTCTAAGACAGAAGAACAGCAAGGGCTAGGCAACTTGGGGTAAGTGACATAATTAGGAAATGCCTGAGACCACATTTGAACTCAGGTCCTCCTGACTCCAGTCTTAGTGCTCAATCCACTGTGCTACCTAGCTTTCCCATCACTATGATATTTAGCCTCACAGATGCATAACCTAATGTTTCCTAATATATGAAAAGAATGTTGGCTGATGTGATCCTCTATCACTCCTACTTGTGTTCTGGGAGCTTAGATCCTGGGAGCTAAGACTGCTTTTGCAGAGGAAATGCCTATTATAGCCAAATCTCTGAAAACTAACAAGATCTTAACTGGGGAGAAAAAGCAGCTAAGGATTTTTCTAGGCTAGTAGAAGTGTAAAAGCTCCCCTTCCTAAACTTAAGTTTAAGTCTCTGGACATTGTGCTAAAATATACACAGTAAAATAAAATCTTATAAGAAAGAAATAGCATCTTGACCAAGGACACCAGCTGAAGCCACAAGGCTCTGCAAGGTTCACTATCCCATAGCAACCTCACAGGACCAAGAAAGTGATGCTTGGCAGTCTCATCATATGAGGCCAGTCCAGAGAAGGCACAGCACTGGGGAGATATCAGTAGAAGACATCAGGAGCCTATTGTGGCAGAAATGGGATGTGGTTTTGCTCTTCCTCATATACGCCTTAGCTTTACATGTGTCCACTCTTTCCATCAATGGTGTTGACACGTATGTATAATGTTCCCCAGACTTGTAGGGGAAATGTTCCATTGAAATATTCTTTTCCATTCTATTTCATTAAATGCCTTTGCTTTGAATTCATTGTATTCTCTGGCTAATTAGCAAAAAAATGAACAGATTGGTGGTAAAGCAGCATCGTAAGAAAGGCAGGAAAAATATTTCAGGTAAGACCTGAAATAAAGAAGATATATGCTCACAAAAATGCTCCATACTGTGATAAAGGAGATCCTGGAAAAATTATAAGTTAAAGTGGGTTTATATGTGGATGTCAAAGTCTTCCAGATGTTCCTGTTTGTGAATGAGATTGTGCTGAGAGCATCAAACCCTGGAACACTGCAGAGCATCATGGAAGAGATCCAGAACCACTCAAAAGAGTCTTGCCTAAGCATCCACACAGGAAAAACCAAATAAATGAAGAATGTCTATTGCCTAGAGTATGGCATGCGGTTGAACAGGCAACCTACACAGCTTGTCCATCAATTTGTTTATCTGAGACAGACAGTACAAACAAACAATGAGTCAGGCTCAGAATTAAACAGGAGGAGAATGGGCTGAATTACCTTCAGGAAATTGTAAAGCTCATTTAATGACCCCAAGTTTCTCCCAGAAACAAAGGCTCATCTTTCAAATTACAGTATTCTAGCAGCCTTCTTGTGTAGTTACGGGACACAGAACACAGCTGTTTCCAAAGAACAGAAAATAAACGTCACACAGAGAATAATGAAGAAAGCACATTGGTCATGTAGCAAGGGTGAGGGATGATGGGTTCTGGGTGGCCTGAAGGATTCATTAAATCCTTGTGATGACAGGCAAAAGTGAGAAAAGATTCCATCACATTAGGTGGTTGTTCTGGTTCAGTCATTTTCAGTCATATCTGATCCCCTTTGTGGTTTTCTTGGCAAATATATTGGAGTGGTTTGCCATTTCTTTCTCTAGCTCATTTTGCCGGATGAGGAAACTGAGGCAAGTACAGTTAATGAGTTGTCCAGGGTCTAGTAAGTTTCTGAGGTCAGATTTGAACTCATTAACATGAGTCTTCCTGACTCCAAACCCATTGTTCTATCCATTATGCTACCTAGTTTCCTTCACAAACAACTTCCTCTACATCTCTCTTCCCAAGCCCTAGGAAATTTATGGGGGTGGGGCGGGGGACATAGACAAGGGGTAAAGAGGATGGACAGGCGTGAATTTATGATTATCTATTACAGGAGAGAATATTTACATTTTTAACATCTTAAATCTATATCAAAATGTGGAGAACCCAGAAATCTCTGTGGAAAACACAAATATAAATAGATAAAAATAAATATACCCTGAAGGGCTTTTCTTCAAACTGAATCTTCCAAATATACCTGAAGTACACAAATAGCTATTAGAAGGGCAGCTATGTAGCAGAGTGAATAAAACACCAGGCCTGCAGTCAGGAAGATCTTGGTTCAAATCAGATATCAGACATTTTCTAGCTGTGTAACGCTGGACCAGTGATTTAATCCTGATTGCCTAACCGTGACCACTTTTCTTTCTTAGAAATGATACTAAGACAGAAGGTAAAAAAAATTGTTAGAGACATAGAACCTAAGTCAATAAAGAATGCAGAAATAAATAGTGAGAAGTCAAGTTGAGAGGCTTGAATTTTTCTTAAATCCCTGAGGATAGTTAGAATGCTATTAATATTTCTAAAGCATTAAAATGTTATCACCAGAATCTATGAAACTTTCATAAGACCTATTTAAACAGTATGCCACGTCTGCCTAGTAGCTTTTGTTGTAGGGTTAGTACAAATATGCAAAATACTAAAAATATATTGAAAACCCAGAGTTGCCACTAAAAAACTGGAAATCTTGTGAGAAATCATGTATATAATCATTTCATTATCAAAAGCCCAGTGATCCTTCCACAAGGTTGTGTGCTCAAAATAAATAATAAGCATTTATTAAGTGCAAACATTGTGCAAAATATAGGAAATGTAAAGGAAAAAAGCAATAATAGTCCCTGATCTCATGGAGTTTATAGGCTTCCCTCCACCAAATTACATGTAAAAACAATTATTGGCATTCATTTTTTTTTAAACCTTTTGCCTTCTGTCTTAGAATTTATACTAAGGTTGGGTTCCAAGGCAGAAGAACAATCCCTGTGTACAATGTTCAAGGATCTTATAACCTAATGGAAGAGACAACATGAATATAAACAGGTACATACAAGATTTAGGCAGAGTAGATGAAGGTGACTTTACAAGTTAAGGTGCGTAGGATCTAGGTCAGGGGTCGGCAACATATGGCTCTCGAGCCATATCTGGCTCTTTTGAGGTCCAGATATGGCTCTTTTTGCAGGAGCCATAAAGTCAATTTTTTTCAGGCGCTGTTACAGGAGCGCGCACTGTGAGCACTGTACGGCTCTCATGAAATTACATTTTAAAAAATGTGGCACTTATGGCTCTCATGGCCAAAAAGGTTGCCAACTCCTGATCTAGGAGGACCATGAAAGGTCTCCTACAAAAAGTGATATTTGAGCTTGAAGGAAGCCAGACATTCTAAGAAGTAGAGATAAAGGGTGAGAGTTTTCTGACATGAAGGACAGTTAGTGCAAAGGCATGGAAATAAGAGATGGAGTGTTGTGGATGGGCAATGGAAAACTAGCCAGTATGCTGGATCATAGCGTGGAGAGGGGAGCAATGTATAAGATTAGGAAAACAAGAAGGAACCAGGTTGTGCTAGTATATGGCCATCTTTCCCTACCAGGAGCCCCCCATTTCTCAGAAGCTCTTTTTTGCTCATGAAAGAAATTATATGACAGCTGGAAGGCTGAATGGGGTGAAACAAAGACTTGAAGTCTTCCCAAAGGAAAAACTAGTAACAGGTTCACAAGTGAAGCCCTGGTTTGTATGCCAATCTTTAAAATCTTGTCCCAGCCTATTTTTCTGACCTCCTATGTGATTCCATCTCAAGCTTGGGCAGTGGACCCCACTAGGCACTTACTGAAATAGCTTGCAACAAGTCTATCTAGCTCCAGTTTTTGTTATGATGCTTTAAATGGTTAGAATAGTCTAGATCTTGCTAAGAGATTTGTTTCTATGAGGAACCTAGAAATATCAGTTGAAAAATATATATGTCTATAGAAATAAGGTCATTTTGAAAGAGTCAATGTGTGTTGACTTCCTAGAAATGTTTAGAACCTAAGAAACCTAGCTGAGGGAATCAAGAATAATTTTAATAGACAGAAAATTAAAGTCCATAATGTATACACAAATATTTGGCAAAAAAAAATCTTCCTAAAATGAAAGGAGCATTTATTATGCACCTACTCTGTGCTAGATGATGTTCTAAGCACTGTATAAATATCTCGTTTAATCCTCACAATAATGCCTGAGAAGCAGGCTTTATTATTGTTTCCATTTTACAGTTGAGGAAACTTAGGCAGACAACACTTAAAGCAGTATACATCTAGTAAGTGTCTGAGGTTGGATCTGAATTCAGGTCTTCTTGACTCCAGGCTCAGTGCTTTTACCTACTATACCACCTAGTTGTCTCTAGAAGGCTTTAATTGGGGTTGGATTTCCTGTTTATGGTTAGAACTCTCTAAATTGAGCTGAAGAAACCATAGCTTACCACAAGCAACCTATAAATCTGAGTAGAAGACCTACTACCCAAATACATTTCTATGCCATTCCTGAACTATGGAGATTCCAAGATGCCACTAACTTCTACATTGTATGGCACCAATCATAAATATTATAGAAGTTCAGGAAAAAGGAATCAATGTGGGCTGACATGATCAGGGAAGGTTTCATGGTGAATCTCCATTGGGACTTGAAGAATATAACATTTGATTACAAATCACAGAACCATGGAGAGTCAACACTACTTTTGCATTGTGTATTATAGGTCATAACACAATAATAGCCCTAAACCATCAAATTCCAAGATAGCAGGGAAGTGATTTCTTTTAGATTTCCTTTCAAAATGGGGAAAGCAAACATATTTTTAATATCAGAAGTGGTCAGATTCAGTCATATGGTTGAATTGCCTTATATTGTAGGATAAATTTGGCCATAGCTTCATGTAACTCACTGAGAGAGAAGGCAAGATGTGAGATGAGATAGTTCTTGCCTCCAGTGAATTCATTTGGTTGGCATGATAGGGTTCATATACAAAGAATAATCAATGAATAACTTAGTTTGTAATATCTCTGAACTGGGAATCAGGGACCTAGCATCTAGTCCTGGATTTGTCTTTGACTTATCAGGAAATCATTTTCTCATTTTGAGTTTTCTTATTTCTAACATAGAAGTATGGAACTAGATGATCTTGAAGGTCTCTTCCCATTCAGATAATTCTAGTAAATAAATGGTTTTATGGTTCTAGGAAATCATGCTAGTCACTGTTCTCCAGTACTTAAAAGATGTATAATTTCATTAGCGCAGGTACTCCCTCTACTGCTGCAAATCAAGGCACCACTATACCTCTGTATATGGTTTCCTGTTATAGCATTATTTACTTGTTTAAAAGAAAAAAACTTACTTTCCATCTTGGAATAAATACTGTATATTAGTTCCAAGGCAGAAGAGCGATAAGGATTAAGCAATGGGGGTTAAGTGACTTATTCAGGATCACAGCTAGGAAGTGTCTGAGGCCACATTTGAACCCAAGACCTCTTGTCTCTAGGATTGGCTCTCTATCCACTGAGCTACTTAGCTGTCCTCTGGGACATTATAACAACAAGATTAGGACATTTATACAAGAGGATCTGGAAAAGTGGGAAGAATTCTTTCAAACAATTTTTTAAATTTCAGAATTTAGAGTTAGAATACTATGCTTCAGGGTTTGACTATTTAGCACCAGCATGCACCATTTTGAAGAGTACTGGTCAGGTTGGATATAGTAATACAGTGCATTTATCAGGATGAATTTAAAATCATTCTGATGGGGGCAGCTAGGTGATTCAGTGGATAGAGAGCCAGGCCCAGAAATGGGAGTCAGGGCTTTAAATGTGACCTCAGGTTCTTCCCAACTCTGTGACTCTGGGCAAGTCACTCAACTTAGCCCTTACTGCTCTTCTGCCTTGGAACAAATACTTAGTATTGATTCTAAGACAGAAGGTAAGGGTTTGTTTTTCTTTTTTTAAAAGAGAATAATTCTGACATATAAAAAAAGATGAAAGTAACTTAAGAAGTTATATTTGTGCCTGTGAACTTTATAATTATTGTACTAATTGAGTTAATAAATTCAATGCTACTTTAAAAAATCAACTTTCTTTTATTTTTTATAATTACATGTAGAAAGGTTTGGGTTTTTTTTACAATTGTTTCCTGACATTTTGTGCTTCCAATTTTCTCCTTTCCTCCCTCCCAGTTCCCCTGACTCCCTGAGCAGGTAAATGATCTATTAAAGGTTATACTAGTGCTTTTGTGTAGTTCATATTACCATATTGAATTCTACTTTTTTAAAAAAAAAGTTGCTCTAATTGAAAAATATATCATTTTGGTCAATTTGGCACTGTAATTTTTCTGAATTTAGTGAGGCTATTCTTTGGACATAGGCCTGTTACCTGGCCTGTACTCAAAGCCCTTCCAGTCTGGCACTTTTATAAGATCTGATTCCTCACTATCATAGTGTTCAAGAACATAGGATCACTTCCATTCCATGAGAGAAGTGCCAAAGAAGCACTTTGGTGGAGTTTCTAGACTAAAACATATCTATTGATCACTTTACAATCAGTGTAAACATTCCTGTCTATCTGGGCATTGTTGGACTAAAATGTCTAGAATGTTGATCTAGAAAGCATGGGCATGGCATTGACCTCTTCTCTCTTGTAGGCTTTATTTAGAACCCACCCAAGTTGCTTGTGGTTCCTTTGCCCTTGGTTGTAGGCTCAATAGGAGGTGCCACATGGCACCACATGATGGCAGCATCTCTTTACTTTTGCTGCCTTTGCCAGTATTTTAAATTTTATTTTATTACACTGTTTTATTGATGCTCTTATTTTGAACCATCACAGTCACTTTCTAATGAATACTGACACAAAATCCTTTCTAATAACAACATACAGTCAAGAATAGAAAATCAACATTTTGGTCATATTTGAAAATATATATGCCTTGTTCCTGATTTATTATTGTCCACTCCATCTCTATCTCCCTCCCTTTCCATCCCTCCCTGTCCTTTTCTCCCTCTCTCTCTGTCTGTCTCTCTGTCTGTCTCTCTGTCTGTCTCTCTGTCTGTCTCTCTCTCTCTCTGTCTCTCTTTGTCTCTCTCTGTCTCTGTCTCTCTCTGTCTCTCTCTGTGTCTCTCTTTCTCTCTCATCCTCTTTCCCCTCTCCCTCTCTCTTTCCCTCTCCCTTTTCTTCTATCCCTCTCCCTCTCTCTCTGTTTCTCTCTCTGTCTCTGTCTCTGTTTCTGTTTGTCTCTATCTGTCCCTGTCTGTCTGTGTGTCTCTAGCAGCTAACTACATGGTGCAATGGATAGAGTGTGTATCCTGGAGTCAGGAAAACCCATTTTAGGGAGTTAAAATTTGGCCTCAGACTTACTAGCTGTGTGACCTGGACAAGTCTCTTCTCCCTGTTTACCTCAGTTTTCTCATCTTGCAAATAAGATGAAGGAAATGGCAAACCACTGCAGTATCTTATTAGCCAAATGGGATTCCAAAGAGTTGGTCATGACTGAAACGACTCAACAGTGACTCTGAATGTACCTTTTTGTATGCATAGGATCTTTCTTTGGCCTCCTGGGAGTATATGCCTAATTAGCAGTAGCCCTATGGTTTGAAGAATCTGTACAGTTTAGGGACTTTTAGTATGATTCCAGAGTTCAAATCAGTTTCAGACACTTAGTAGCAGTGTAAGTCACTTAATCTTTGTTTGCCTCGGTTTCCTTATATGTAAAATGAAGGTTGTAATAGAACTTACCTTCCAGGCTTATGAGGATTGAATGAAATAATACATATAAAGTGCTGAGCACAGTGCCTGGCACATAGGAAGGGCTATATAAATGTTAACTGTCATCATTATTATTATCTGAACTCAAAGAAGGAGTGATAAGCACGATCCCCCCAAAGATACATTTAGAAGATGTAAACAAGAAAGGTGGAAGGCAATGGGTGTGGAATATTGCATGTTTTGTCAGTTGTGCTTTATATGTTGATTGGTTTTTCTGAAGTCTTTTCATATTTAATCTTAGTTATAAGAGAAGGCTCACTGGTTAATGATTGGGTAAACTAGAAATGAATGTAATATAAAAACAAAAGGCATCTACCCTTTGATCCAGCCATACCATTGTTGGGTTTGTACCCCAAAGAGATCATAGATAAACAGACTTGTACAAAAATATTTATAGCCGCACTTTTTGTGATGGCAAAAAACTGGAAAATGAGGGTATGCCCTTCAATTGGGGAATGGCTGAACAAATTGTGGTATATGTTGGTGAAGGAATACTATTGTGCTCAAAGGAATAATAAACTGGAGGAATTCCATGTGAACTGGAAAGACCTCCAGGAACTGATGCAGAGTAAAAGGAGCAGAGCCAGAAGAACATTGTACACAGAGACCAATACACTGTGGTAAAATAGAATGTAATGGACTTCTGTACTGGCAGCAATGCAATGACCAAGGACAATTCTGAGGGATTTATGGAAAAGAACACTACCCACATTCAGAGGAAGAACTGCAGAAAAGGAAACACAGAAGAAAAGCAACTGCTTGAACACATGGGTTAGGGTGGACATGATTGGGGATGTAGACTCGAAACTACCACACCAATGCAACTATCAACAATTTGGAAATAAGTCTTGATCAATGACACATGTTAAAACCAGTGGAAATGTGCATCGGCTATGGAGGGGGAGGAGGAGGTCGGGAGGTGAAGGGGAAAGTAAGAACATGAATCATGTAACCATGTTAACTTTTCTAAAAAATAAAAATTATTTTAAAAAAGGCATCAATAAAATTGCTTCAAAAAGAGATAAGCAAAGAAACTACATTATGATTATATATTCCATAGGTAATGGAATAGTATCAATATTAAACATTTCATGCCCTGAGTGGCCTGGCATCTAAATACTTTAAGGAAAAACTAATCAAACTACAGGGAAAAAATTGTTAATATCATTGAGTCCTTCGGTGTGACACTTTGAGACCTAAATAAATCTAACAGAAAGATAAGCAACAAAAAAGTTAAGGTCCTGGATGTAATCTTAGAAAAAGTAGATATGCTAGACTTCTGGCAATTAGTAAGTGAGATCCATAAACAGTACATATATTTCTTAGCTTTGCATGGCATCTTTACAAAAACTGAACTGTGTAAGGCACATTAGGAAATGCAGAAAATCAGAAAAACTAAACACATATCTTTTATAAGGCCACAGGCAATAAACATTCTAATCATTAACGGGTATTCGAAAAAAGGAATCACACTAAACTAGAGACTAAATAATATAATACTAAAGAATGTGTGTGTTAAAGAATAAATCATAGGAACAGTAAATTATTTTAATCCAAGAAAATTTTAACAATGAGACAATAAACCAAAACATTGGAGATGTGCCAAGGAAGTCCTTAGGGGAAAAAAGTATCTCTATAAAGGTAGGGGTTGATTGAATCAATTAATCACTTCATCCCACTCAAAGCAACTAATAGGATCCTATACTCCTTGATACATTTATCAAGTGAGAATGGAATCTCTATGGAATCAATTATTCAATCAGAGACATTACTCACCTTAATCCATTTGGAAGGAGTAAAAGCACACTGGATTAAATAGAGCTCCCTGGAAATGTTTTGAAACTGGTTGAGGAAACAGTCATGCCTTATGGGGTTTGGATAAAGATTGTTGTTTAGTCATGTTTCAGTTGTGTCTGGCTCTTTATGACCCCTTGTGGAGGTTTTTTTTGGCAATGATACTGGAGTAGTTTGCCATTCTTCTCCAGTTCATTTTTCAGGGTTTACCGACCAAAGAGGGTTAAGCTATTTGTCCAGAGTCACACAGCTATTAAGTGTCTGAGGCTGGATTTGAACTTGGGTCTTCCTGACTGCAAGGCTGCCACTCCACTTCACCACCTAGACACTTTGGGTAAAACGGTTCATCTGAAACCCCAAATACCAGAAACAGGTCAGTCTAGAGAAAAGAGCAGCTTTGGAAGAACTGCTTCAGGGAGAGAGAGGGGAGGTCAAGGGGGGAAAGCCTCTATCTCTTCTCCTTGATCAGAAGATGTCCTCGTGAACTTCTAGAGTTGGAATATTTTTGACTTCCCATGAGTGTCCTAGCAGTATCATTCAATCAATAATTATTTATTCTTGTTCATCCTTCATTTGTGAAGAGAACCAATGATATCACAAGTGATGGTTTAACTTGTGCAAGAACTGGATTTAAGTGAGGCAGTTACACAGACATCAATCTCACTCTCTCTCTTCTAGTCATCAAAGTCCAGTGGCAATACAAAAGTTAGGAAAACTGATGACCCAGGATGCAGTGGATGACCTCAGTTTCTTTGATGTCTTTCATCCAACTCTCACTTATAGCTCGAAGAAACTGTAGTCTATTTATTGGATATTCAATTCTAAAATTGGAAAGCCAGTAAAATTAAAAAGCTTGAGTGCTATACAAAAAATTCTCTTTAAATTTCAGCTCGTGGTACATAGGAAAGGATTAATATCATGGAATATGGAACATTTGAATTAGAAGTGACCTCAGCATTATCAAACACAGAGTGCTAGATCTAGAAAAATCTATAGAATAATTTTATTGGCTCTATATGAAATAATTCTTCTAAAAATAAAAAATTATAAAGCAGATTTGCATTCTAAAAAAATAGAGATCACTCCTCCTAATTCCCTCATTTTAGAGATGAAGAAACTACACTTCAGAAAGAGGAAAGCAGTTCAATTTAATAAAAATTTACTACTTGCATGTTATGTGCAAAGAACCATATTAATATGTGCTGACATTAATCAAATTGTTTGAGAAGTTGAGTTTCTCTTGGATGCAGCATGATGTAATGGAAAGGACATTGGATTTGTTGCCATAACCCTGCTTTGTTTGGTTATCTCATTTGGTTTAGAAAATGCCCTTCCAAAGAACCTATCATGGTTGCACTTTTCAATGAATTAAATTCTATAAATAGCGAGGTAAGAAGAAATATATTTGAGTTTGGATCTTTGTTTTGACACTGCCTGTGAGACCTTGAACAAATTATTTGATTCCATCTCTCTTGGCCTCAGTTTCCATATCTGTAAAAGTAATGGGCTTGGCAAAACATCTCTATGGGGGGCTGCTAGGTGGCTTAGAGGATTGAGAGCCAGGTCTAGAGGGCCTGGGTTCAAATCTGGACCCAGACACTTTCTGGCTGTGTGACCCTGGGCAAGTCACTTAATCTCCATTGCCAAGCCTTACTTCTCTTCTGCCTTGGAGCCAATACGTGGTATTGATTATAAAATGGAAGATTAGGATGTTTATCTTTTAAAAATTATCTCTATGACCTCCTGTAGCTCTGTTATTCTATGTTCTGAAGCTGCCTCCTATGTGGCCTATGGCATGAAACACCATTTTGGAGAGTGAGATGTTCAAATACCAAAAGTGGAAAGGAATCCTAGAAGTGGACAGTTTCCTAGGGAGGTCTAGTAGGCTACTTGGTGCAGGATCCAGAGGTGAGAAGACATTGTAGATGAAAAGGAGTAAGGAGTTGGTACTTCAGTGGTTCCATTGTTTTTTTGTTCCATGAACCCCTTTCAACAATAATAAAAAAGTGTTGTGAATCCCCAGAGTAATTAATATATTACTCACAATGTTCTTTTAGGTATATTCATTGAATGGTATCTTTAAATGTCGTGGTTCAGGCATGTCTGATTCTTTATGATCCATATTTAGGTTTTCATGGAAAAGATACTGGAATGGCTTGCTATTTCTTTCTCCAGCTCATTTTGAAGATGAAGAGCCTGAGGCAAACAAGGTTAAGTGACTTGCCCTGGATCATATAGTTTGTAGGTGTCTAAGGATGGATTTGAACCCACATCTTCATGACTCTAGACCCAGCACTCTATCTACTGCACCACCTACATGTCTTTGCGGTTTTATATATTGCCTTGAAGTTTAGGTGATTGGATAGTAGTAGGAATGGGCTGTTAAGGAAATCATGGAGTCCCTTTCCCTGAAAATTCTTAAAGCTGAAAGATAACTTTCTTCCTTCCTTCCTTCCTTCCTTCCTTCCTTCCTTCCCTTCTTCCCTTCTTCCCTCCCTCCCTCCTTCCCCCCTCCCTCCCTCTCTCCCTCCTTCCCCCCCTCCGTCCCTCCCTCCATCCCTTCCTTCCTTTCTTCCTTTCTTT